>NW_026067964.1:1403073-1590065 GCF_014885135.2 Alexandromys fortis
GGCAGGGCTGCGTCCCCGGCACCCGGCCGCCCGCATGGCTAGTTTATACCCAGAAATAATTACACGGAAACTGTATTCTTTCAAACACTGCCTGGCCCGGCTAGTTCCAGTTTCTTATTGGTTAGCTCTTACATATTGTTCTAACCCATTTCTAATATTCTGCGTAGCCCACGAGCTGGCTTACCAGGGAGGATCTTAACCTGCATCTGTCTGGCGTGGGAGCATCATGGCGACTCTTCCTCCGCTTCTTTTTCCCAGAATTCTCTTCTGTTTTCTCCACCCACCTAAGGGTGGGCCTATCAAATGCAAATGGGCCTAGGCAGTTTCTTTATTAATAAGAAATCACTCCAACATCATGTGGCAGTCAGGAGACAATTTGGAGTCCTCTTATCTCTATTATGGGTCACAGTGATTAACTTGCATCATCAGGCTTGACAGCAAAGCACCTTTCCTAGCCTAGCCATCTCACCAACCCCTCCTTTCATCCTTCTAGTGAATATTCCTACATGATCATTTTTGATAACTCAGAAAAGATTGTTTATCCCTGGTATTCAGTTTTATCTGTTGGAAATAAAGGCTGACAAGATGGGTCAGGAGGTTAAAGCCTGATGATCATGTCTCAGTTCCCAGATCTCCCAGTGGAGGAGAGAACCAACTTCCAGAAGTCCTGACTTTCATATGCTCACATCCCGTCTGTCCGTCCGTCTGTCTGCCCCTCTCTCTCTCTCTCTCTCTCTCTCTCTCTCTCTCTCTCTCTCTCTCTCTCTCTCACACACACACACACACACACACACACACACACACACATTGAAAAATGTTTTAAACAAGGTACGAAAAGTTTGAATGAGGCATATAGTTTGCTCATTTCGTATGGTCTGTAAGTTATCTGATGTTGGCACAGTAGAAAACTTTCAGCCTTTTCCCTGTGGCTGCAGTGGTGGCCACAGCTCCAGGAGGAGTATACTCATACCACAGGTAGACAAGAGGCAGTTCTATTATGTCTGGGTTTTATGTTGGGAGAGTAAAAGCTTTTCTAGAAGTACCTGGCACCTCTGCTTTTGTTCAGTTGGTCAGATTATGTATAAGGCAGAGAAGGCAAGAAGAAACCTTTATATAAGATGGTTGAGAGAGAAGTCAACAATGAAAAGGAACTCATTGACAGCCAGAGATGTATTACACAGTAATAATCCTAACCCTGATTCTAACCAATCAGATCTTTGCTCTTACCCAGTCAACTTTTTTTTTTTTTTTTTTTTTTTTTTTTTTTTTTGAGCAAGGATCTCAGTATATAGCTCTGGGTGGCCTGGAACTTTATATGTAGACCAAGATGGCCTCAAACTCATATAGAGAATGCTGGAATTAATGGTATAAGCAGCAACACCTGGCTCTAGTCAACATTTTAATCTGTTAACAATGTGATGTTACAAATGAGCAAGATCAACTTGAAAGTAAATATCTATTGTTTTATCTTTAGAATAAAAAATTCCTATGACCATTCTACATGGTAACTTTGATGTGATATACCCCTCTCTATATTGTATGTTTTATTACTGTTGGCTAATAAAGAAGCTACTTTGGGCCTGAGCCATCCGCCAAACAATTATAATTAATAGCCTTCAAATGATTATTTCATAAACTGACCGGCAGGCAGGAGAGAAATCAGTGCAATGGGATTGGGAAAGACGCAGAGAAACTTCCAGCTACATAATTTGAATCCAGTACCTTCCCCCCACCTCAATATGTGTATCATTTAGTAATCATTGAATATTTTTCCTAGGAAAAAATGATGAACAAAAAATTCACACAAAAGATACTTATTGCAATATTGTTTTTACTGTGACAAAATTGGGAGGGTTGGCCAAAAAAAACCTGATGATTTCCATGTAGTGAAATGCTGTGTAGCTACTAAAAATACTGCAGAAGCTGGTGGGTCTGCTGATGGCCTGCCTTTCATTCCAGAGCTCAGTGGGTAAAGGCAAGTGGATGTTTGTGAGTTAGCCTTGTATAGCAAGCCCCAGACCAGTCAAGGCTACAGGGTAAGACCTTGCCTCAAAAAAGACAAAAAGACACCTGAAGATAGTTATTGTCTTTATCACTATTCTGTTGCTGTGAAGAGACACTAATCATAAAATCACTATATCATAAAAGAAAGCTTATAATTGATACTGGCTTATTGTTTCAGAGGTTTAGTCTATTATCGTCATGGCTACACACTGGCAAACATTGTGCTATATAAGTATCTGAGAGCTCAACATCGGAATCCAAAGGTAGCAAAAAGAAAAAGTCACTGCAGTAACCTGGCTTGGGCTTTTGAAACCTCGAAGCCCACCCTCATTGACACACTCCTCCAACAAGGCCACACTAATCCTTTCCATGAAGTGCCATTCCTGATGACTCAGCATTCAAATATATGAGCCTGTGGAGGCCATTCTTATCCAAACTATGACATTCTATTCCCTTGCCCTCATAGACTTATAGCCATATCATAATGCAAAAAACATTGATTTCAACTTCTAATGTCCCCACAATCTTTTATAGTCTCAACACTGTTTAAAAGTCTAAGTTCAGAGTCTTTTCTGAGACTCATGGCAATATAAAAGCAGATCACATATTTCCAACACACAATGGCACAGAATATACGTTACCATTTCAAAAGAGAAGAAAGAGAGCATAGTGGGGAAATACTGGACCAAAGCAAGACCAAAAACCTGCAGAGAAAACTACATTCTGCATTTCCGTGTTCAATGTCAAGTCTTCAGATCTCCAATTTTTTTGAGCTTTGTTGACTACATAACTTTCTTTCTGATGGGCTGGTTCCACACCTGGTACCCTCTGGCATCTTCAGTATTTTGGGGTCTCCAACACAATCCAGACTTTGCCTTCACAGATTTGCACAGTGGCCTCTCTGGGCCTCCATGCAGGGGCATCCCTGATACACTCCTGGCCCCAGCAGCTTTTCTTAGCCAAGAAGGCAGATTCCACAACCCCTTTCTTGTATCCCACAAGGCCAACACTGCCAAGTTCTTCTGCTTCCTGGGGCTGGAAGTTGGTCCCCTCTTACAGATGCATTTACATCAGCTTTCTGTTTTTGGTCGTTCCTCTCACTGCTTATACTTTCCCTTAGTTCCTTTTCACCAGGTGAAGACAGAACTGGGTCTTGCCCTGAGGTCACCTTTCTTTATTCCACTTGCTGTCAGGTTTTTCTGTACACCTTTTATCTCCTTGAACACTGACCTTAGTGCCATTGCACTTCCTGGTGCTTCCTTTCTCTTCAAACTATATTCTTTGTATTTTTCCTTGCTCAACTTGTTCATTTTCATTGTAGATCTGCATGAGAATGACCACTAGTAGTCATATGGCAGAGTCAGTACTAGGCTGTCTTGAAATCTCCACCAGTGCCATGAACCCAAAAGTTGTCAATTAGGCATTAGGCAGACTTTTAGGACAAGGGCAAAACACAACACTTTCTTTGCTAAAATATCGTCAGAATGTCTCTAGGCTACTCTTTACTCTGAAACTCCTTGAGCTGGGATCCCACAGCTCAAATGACCCTCAGCATTGTCTTCCCTGCATTAACTGATATGGCGCATTAAGCCCCACGTAAAGTGTTCAACTGCTTTCCTAATTCAGTGTCTACATTCTGCCAACAAGCAGAATGGTCAGGCCTGTCATAGCAACACCTCATGTGGTTTAAATGTAATTGGCCCCCCTGAGCTTCCAGGGAGTGACACTATTGGGAGGTATGGCCTGGTTGAAGGAAGTGTGTCACTGTGGGTCAGGCTTTGAGGTCTCTTTTGCTTAAACTTCACTCAGTGTCACAGACCATTTCTTGTTGCCTGCCTCTGAGATGTAGGACTCCAAGCTACTTCTCCAGCACCATGTCTGCCTATATCACCATGTTCCCCATCATGATGATAAGGGAGTGAACCTCTGAAACTGTAAGCAAGCCACCCAATTAAGCATTTTCCTTATAAGAGTTGCCATGTCATGGTGTATCTTCACACCAGTAAAAACCCTAAGTAACATACCTTACTTCTGGTACCAACTTCTGTCTTGGTCAGTGTTCTGTTGGTGTGAAGAGATATCATGACTGTGAAAACTTATAGAAAAGAAAGCACTAAATTGGAGCTTTTCAGAAGTTTAGTATGGCTGGGAGCATGATGGCACGCTGACAGACATGGTGCTGGAGAAGTACCTGAGTTCTACACCTAGATCCACAGGCAGCAGGAAGAAGAGAGAGCTACTGGGCTTGAAACCTCAAAGCCCACCCGCAGTGACATCTCCTCCAACAAGGCCACACCTAATCCTTCCCAAGCACTGTCAGGCCCTGATGACTGAGCATTCAAATATAAGCGCCTATAGGGGCCATTCTCACTCAAGCCTCCATCCACAGTTACTGATACTGAAACAGTGCCACAGTATTATCAAATAGTTAGTGATAAGGTGCCATTTTAAATGGTATTGGTTTTGAGACAACTGGCCTGGAACTCACTAAGTAGCCCATACTACCCTTGGACCTGTAATCCTAGCTCTGTCTCCCAAGGGTTGGGATTACAAGTACCCACCACCACACTTGCCTCTTGAATTTTTGTAAATGTATACATTGAGAGCAGATTCTTGATGAAACCCTCACCAAGCTATTACAACTTGTAGATGGCAGAAATTTTATTTTCTAGAAATGTTTGCTGTTGTCCACATTTTATGTCTTTTTCATAAAAGCACATTTACATTTTTTTTCAATACAGGATTTCTTTGTGTAGCTTTGCAGCCTGTCCTAGAACTCAGAGATCCACCTGCCTCTGTCTCCCAGGGGCTGGGATTAAAGGCGTGCGCCACCACCAGATCCCGTTTACAGTATCTTTAGAAAATACTTTAGAAATACAGTGCAGGTTGAGCTTCTTACTGATGTGAACTGCACAAAAAAATCTTCATAAAGCTTTCCTCCTGTAATTACCTGCTTTTCTTGGTCCTGTCAGGAGAGCAGCACTTCTTGGTGATGGTCTATTAATATATAGTTAATCTCTAAGCTAAGGCCACAGTTGAAGTGAATCACAGAAACTTGAGGGCAGGAACCTGAAGCAAGATGGCTTGTTTCCACCTTAGGTTGGTGGCATGCTCCCTTGGAAAACTTGATTAAGTTTCAGTTTTCACCAAGTATGAAAAGCTGTAGGCTATGCATAGTGGCACACACCTTTAATCTCAGCACTTGGGATGCAGAGAAAGGCAGATCTCTTGAGTTCGAGGCCAGTCTGGTCTACATATAGAGTTCCAGGACAGCAAGGACTACACAGTTGTCGGGAGCTATGCAGTCTAGTCTCGGCTACCTGTCCAGCGGTTTCCTCAGGACAAGGCACCTGTGGAAATGGACTCTCACTTGGTAAGTAGTCCACGGGAAAGTAGAAATTTGCAAAATTCGTTCAGTTGGCAGGTTCTTTCCTCACATTATATTGTCGATTCTTTGGGCAGTTTTTATTTTTACTTTGTCAGTCACACATGCAACAGCTGCAATTTCCCCTGCAAATTCTGTTCTTTCTCAAATATTTTCCCTTAAGATTCAGCAGGGGGCTAATGCTTCTCAAATCTCTCATCTGGAATTACTTGTTACAACTCCTAATCCTGGGAACTATTCTGGCTCAATAGAGACAATTCGGTACGTATGAGCAAACAACACTTGAAGCGTTAACCATGTCTCAGTTATGGAAAGGAGAGTAAGACATGCGTATACAGAATAGGAGAAGTCTCAGGTGTGTGTGTAGTGCCAGCTGTTGAGAGTAAGCTCCCTGGACACCAGTGCATAAAGTCAGGATAGAACTCAGTGTGAGCCAGTGGGGAATGCAGCATAAAATATGGGATGGGAAGATCCATCGTTACTTTACACACGGGCTTATATTGGTGGGAGAAGTACGGTATAGATCCATCGTTACTTTACACACGGGCTTATATTGGTGGGAGAAGTACGGTATAGATCCATCGTTACTTTACACACGGGCTTATATTGGTGGGAGAAGTACGGTATAGCGAGATGGGAAAAAAGTGCCTTATCAAAGTCTGCCCTTTACAGAGAACGAGACATGGGATGCTCTGCAGAAAAGGGAACTATATAAAAGCATATCTTGCATCCCCTGAGTAAAATGAGACCCTGGGGACCATGGGAGAGGGTTGAAGGGGAGGGGAGAGAGAGGAAGGGGAGCAGGGGAAAACGTATGGCTCAATAAAATCAATAAAAAAAAAGCATATCTTGCAGACAAGAAAGAATTGTTGGAAGAATGGAGTGGTGGCTCAGTTGTTAAGAGCACTGACTGCTCTCCCAGAGAATCCAGGTTCACTTCCCAGCCCCAACATGACAGCTCACAACTGTCAGTAACTCCAGGATCCAACACCCTCACACAGACATACATATAGGCAAAACATCAATAAAATAAAAATAAATAAATTAAAAAGAATAATGGTTTGGGTTTGAACATTGTTGTCCTTAAAGCATTGTACATGTCTCTTACGATACTGCAAGTAGCTGCCCCTGACATAAATGCTTCAAGCAGGATGTGTCTGGCTCCATGTAGTTAAGCCTGCAAAAATGCTGAACTCTGTCTAGAATAAGGTTACGTAGGGGGTGAGAAAGTTTATTTGGGAAAGCATAAAGGGAAATGGGACTTTTTAGCTTTTTATAATGATTATGATGTATTTCTTGAAATACGTATTTTTTTTAAAAGTAGAAAATAGGAACCAATATAAAGCTGTTTATGTAAGCCTGGTAGAACAAACTGTGTTAAAGCATAATGACGGCTCAAGATATTCAGGGCCACTTGTGTGCAGTCCACTTGGTCAGAATTGTTCCTTGCACTGGTGCCCCTTCCCTTGTCACAGGACCTGAACCCGAGCCAAGGCTAGGCCCCGGCACATAGTGGGACCCTGTCTTGAGAAACAAGCAAACGAAAACAAAAAGGAAGAAAAAGCAAACTGTCTCCATTCAGTTTGCATGCACACCCTCACAGGCACATTTTCCACAGCCGTGTGACCAGAGCACCCAGATGCAGGTACTGCTTGAGGTGAGGTGGCCTTTCAGCTTCTTGCTAGTTTAAAGCAGTCATCGAAATCCTGTCTCCCCATTAGTGTAGCTGCTGGCTTTGCTTTCCTTAGGGTCCACATTGGTGACACACACCGTACTTAGTGAAAGACGCCAGCCAGTTCTTCAGCTGGAGGACAGGAGGCATCATCCCAGCGTGTGAGCCTGAGGACAGAAGTGCAAGCAGTTAGATACTCGCACATTCACCAGACTTCTTTCTAGCCCCTTTCTCTTGTTTGTGTGTAGATTATATATATTTTCTCTTAGAGCGTGTGTGTGTGTGTGTGTGTGTGCATGTGCCTGCACACACATGTATGAGTGAACATGCCTCAGAGAAAAACATAAGCTCTTCCCAGATACAGAGTTCAGAGTTACACAGAATTGTAAGCTACCTGACGTGGGTGCTGGGACTCAAACCCGAGTCCTGTAGAAGAGCAGTAAAACTACCCCCTGAGCCACCACTCTAGTCTCTGTGTGTTTTGGAGATTGCATCTCACTGTGTAGTTTTTACTGGCTTTGGGTTTACTGGGTAGCTCAGGGACTCTGACCTCACTATGTAATCTAGCCTGGCTTCAAATGCACTGTGTAGTCCAGGCTGGCACTGAACTCAGGATTCAGCTGCCTTAATCTCCCAAACAAGTAGCAAACAAGTACCGCTACACTGGAGTGTCTTACAGCCCACATTTTCAAATAAGAGAAGCTGCAAATTATATACTGGAAACCCAGCTTCTGCAAGAGGGCATTTCCATTGATTGGCATGTATGAACAGATTTTTCTTCCTGCTGAAAGAAAAGGCATTGTATGAAATATGCAAAACATACCATTGCAAATAACCCCTGAAAACAGGCCTTTTATTGGTAGGCAAACTATATGAGGAAGGGAAAGACAACCCTATGTGCTTCCTGAAGTCTTAATCCGAATATTTTCAAGTTCAGTAATTAGCCAGAAGTAACGTAGCCTGTCAAACATTGCAAGGCATGCAGATTTTATGTGGCTTAAATAAATTTTTGAGATATTATCTACTTTTATATAACAGTCCTAGAAGTAACAACCTCTGACTTTTCACGTGAATAACTGCAAACCGTAGCACTTGGAATATCTTTGGGCAGCCAAGGAAAAATGCCTAGATACCATCAACGACTCTGAAGTCAGTTTCCCGGAAGAAACCAGGAGAGGACTAGTCCCACACGTACGCTGCTGCCTTGGAAGCGCCAATTGGTGAATATTTGATTTTAGGGGGTGTGATGCTGGAGAGGATTGGACCCAGGGCTTCAAGCGTCTAGTTGTTTTACTGTTGACATAGATGGCTGAGTCCCCCTGGAGATTTTAACTGGAAATACTTAGTGTAGGTGTGTTCTGCCTTCGTGGCATTTTTTAATTCACCACTTGCAAGAAATGCCACTTCCTTGCCCTATAACCAAGGTGACTTGGAGTCTCCGAAGCTTTGCTCTGTCTTTTGAAGGTCTAGAAATGTAACCTTGTCGACCCAATACAGCATAGTTCTCTCTCAGTCATGTGCTTTAGGCACCGAGCCTGCCATTACTGGGTGTGGTGAAGGGCATCTTGTGAATGTGAGATAACTTGTTGGCAGGGGCCATTTAGTGGAATGTGGCAGTCCTTACCCCTGTGGTAGATGGTAAGATAAAGGGAATGGTCACCTCTAATGACAGCCTACCTATGCTGTTCCCAATTTAATTAAAAACACCCTAGCTTGCCTTCTGTGTTCATTGCTACAGGCAAACTTAGTTCTAAGGTGCCAAACTGTACAGACAAACCTTGTGTGACGATTCTAGGGAAGAAATTTTAGAGACAATGCTAGGAAACAGTCTTGAATCTTAATAGAAGCATGACAATGCTCTAAAGTTCACCTACTGAATCGCTAGACCTTTACTTGGTGAGGGAACCCATCTCACGCACACATACTTTCTCCTAAAGTACATATGTGTATTATGTATGTTTAGGATTTGTGTTTTAAATGGGTGCTTTTTTTCTGGTATCAGTTCTTAACTATTGAGTGAGAACTAAGTCTGATAATGAAGACTTTAAGAAAGAGGAATACCTTTTTAAATTATAAAAGAATGATAAACATAAAGCTCATGTTATGACACCATGGTTTGTAATACGAAGTCAAGTTTGCTAATGATCTGTGAAATTGCATAATTATTTCCAAGAAGCTTGCTCCCATTCTCTGGCCTCATAAACTGCACTATTGACCAGGCAGAGATATCAGAAGCATAACTGATTATTTTCTGTCTACACCAGTGATCTAGAAGTGTTTAATAAACAAGTACCCAGCCTGCAAGCAGAGCATGTTCTACCTGAAGCCATTATATCTTCTATCTGGTCAAGTGTCCTAGCTAAGTCAGGGGAAGCTAGTCAGGGATACTAGATATGCTGGAAACACAGATAAGCTTGTGTGTGCACCACCAGTATCTGGAAAAAACTCTGGACTCTGTGAGAACAGCAAGTACTCTGAAACACTGAGTCATCTTTCCAGACCCTTATATGTATTTTTAAGTAACAGTTTAACAGTTTTTGCAATTATAGGTTACGTGTGACTAAGTCAGTTGGACTCTGTGAGTGGTATAACATGTGTTGGGGGATGGTGACGGTGTTGGTCACTCACCACTTTGTTCTGAATGTTAGCATCATCCTCCCACAGCTCTCTTTGCTGCCAGATGCCCCTTCGATTTTCAGCTTGTTCTATAAGCTATAAACTGATTCCCTCCATGGAAATTTCTAAAGGCTCTCTTGCCTAGCAACACCGAGAAAGCCCTACAGCCTGGCACTGTTGGATGTCCAAAGTATCCTCTTTGACTCTTCCAAGCACCATTCTTATGTACTCGTTGATTTCCAGTAGTTGTGTGTGTGTTGTTGTTGTTGCTGCTGTTGCTGTTTTCAGACAGGGTTTCTCTGTGTAGCTGTCCTGGAATTCACTCTGTAGACCAGACAGACTGGCCTGAAACCCAGAGAGCTACCTCCCTCTGCCTCCTTTGGTGCTGGGATTAAAGGCATGCATCACAACTGCCTGTCTCAATCTACAATTCTTTAGTCCAACAGAGTCATCATTAATTCTGCTGTACTCTTTAATGCCCTGGGCTCAGCCCATCATGCTCTCCGATCCCACCTAGAATATCTGCCTCTATGCCTTCATCACTGGCATTCAAAATCCTACATAAAAAGAGTCTGTGTTTGTGTGCATGCCTGCAAATCCTTGTGCCCGTATGTGGAAGCCAGAGTCAATGTTAGGTGTCTTCCCCAATTGCTCTTATCCTTATTTTTGAGACAGTATCTCACCCTGAACGCAGAGATTACCAGTTGGGCTAGACTGGTTGGTTGGCCCTCAAGCCCCAGAGATTCTGCAGTCCCCGCCTCTCAGTGCCGGGATGAGAACTCAGGTCCTAATGCTTGTGTGGCAGGCACTTTACCAACTGAACCATTTTGACCTTGAAAGATATTTTTTTAATGGGATAAAAAGAATCCTGTAATGTTCGGAATTTTGCGGTGACTGTACTGTATCTTAGTTAGAGTTTCCATTATGTGAAGAGATACCATGGCCATGACAACTTTATAAAGGGCATAAATGATGATCCAGGGAGCTCCGGAGAAGAACGGGAGGGTGCAAGCCCTGAATGAGCAGCTAGAGATAAGTAGAATAGTAAGAGCTAATTATGTAAATTCATTTCTAGACTTAGCTTTTGGAATTTCCATGACCTGTGCCCCTTTTGGATCCTGGCACACCTGGCCTGTCTTCTTCATATTGATCAGGGCCACCAGGTCTGGTTGGCTGACCTGAGAGGGTAACTTCTACTTTGCCTGTTGCTCGGAATCAGTGTGTCGCCTGGTTCTGTTTCCATTGGTTTCTATTTCTCATCTCATTAATAGAATTTCAATTATCTTCCTTCCAGAAAATATTCTTTGAGCACCTAGATGGCATGTCAGACACTTTGTTATGTGCAAGGGAACATAAAATTAGCAAATCTGAAAGGGGACATTACGATGAACAAATCCGATATGTCTCTGCCTCATGGAGTGCACTGATTTTCACACTAAAAGAATTGTGTTAGGTGGGCAAGTTGGATGACTGCTAAGATTAAATAAAACAACGTTTTGAAAAAGAATCCACTATTTAGTCATCAGTTCCCAGCTTCAGTCTAACGACCAAGTCACCAAGGAGCAGATCTGTGTTCTGGAGAGTCTCCTCTCAGCTAGAGAAAGTACAAGACTCATCACGGGAGCTTGGCGGCTTGGAAGGACAGCAGCTCTGGATACTCATGCTCCAAGGAGAGGCGTTCCCCACCTCCAACTCTAAGACAATCCTGCTGAACAGGTAGCCAGCTTTTTGGATGGCCTCTAAACCTATTTTTTAAAAGTACATACCTCTCTGTTCATGTCAAAGTTAACAGATTTTTGTCATAAGTTCAAACAAAAGCATTTAGACTGTGGCACGTTGCATATGCCCTATTTTGTAATGTGTCGTGGTGTTGTAAGTACTGGCGTTATATCACCCAATGCTCCTGCTTTTAAAGATGGCCAGCTGGATAAGCTTTCCTTAGTGATTTGACAGTGTTAAAAAAAAATGCTCATAATCTACTTTAAAATTCTGAGGTCTGTGATATTTTGCCACCCAGGTGACACGGGACCTGAAGTGACATGAGGAAGTTAGTCGGCACAGCCCGGAGGCAGCATCAACAGGCATCCTGCCAGCCTGAGACTCAGCTGGCTGACAGAACATCGGAGACTTTGCTAATATCATTTTTATTGATGATAAAACTGGGCTCTTAATAGTAAGTGGCATGTGACTGCTAGCGGTGGGTTTCCCCAGGGCGATCAGGGAGATGGAGACATGCGCACTGGCTTTAGAAATGCTCCCGACTCTGGATGAAGGCTGACTGGAAAGGAAGAGTTGGTGTGAAGGCATGCCACTGTAGTCAGAGCTTCTCCAGGTATGGGACAGAAGGGGGACCCAGGAGCTGGACCAAAGCACGGGGAGTATGAGACTAAGTTCTGGAATGTTCAGCTAGCTGCCTCTAGGCAGTTGTTGGCAAGCTGCTGTATAAACTACTTTGTAATTGTTGGTTAATATTTAATAAAGGCCTGTGTTTAATAGGACTTGATCTGTTGGAGGTGTTGTTCACACCCATCAGTGAGATTGTGGGCACTAGGTAGATTTTATTTACTGCAAGATATTTTTGGTTGCTACTGAAAGTCACCTGACATGGACACAGTTGAGTTATATTATTATTTCATGACAACCATGATCTCTTTTTAATCATTCAGATTATTTAAAATAATATGTTTCAAGCATGGTAAATTTTTTTAAATTTTTATATATATATATTTATTTATTTTTATTTATTATCTGTACAATATTCTGTCTGTGTGTATGTCTGCAGGCCAGAAGAGGGCACCAGATCTCATTACAGATGGTTGTGAGCCACCATGTGGTTGCCGGGAATTGAACTCAGGACCTTTGGAAGAACAGGCAATGCTCTTAACCTCTGAGCCATCTCTCCAGCCCAAGCATGGTAAATTTTTATATCTATGTATTTGACACAGACTTTTTTTCTGATGCATTATTTTTGTAAGTTTGTTATTATTTTATCATATTTCTTTGAAATACATTTTATTTTGCAAAGTAAATCAAATCATGCCTATATTCTATATATCTTTCTTTATAGCCATTTTAAACTTCTTTGTAAATGTTGGGTCCAAAGTATTAAAATACTCTTGCATTACATGGACTGTACAAATTATGAGTAGCATAGTTGATCAGACATTGATGACACATGTTGGTAATCACTAAACACAAAAGTGAACTTTTACTGAAAAGTTCTCCTTTGATAAAGTAGATGAGGACTCTCAGTGAATAGCTAGTACCAAAAAGGACTAGTGAAAGACACATCGTTTGACCCTGAAACCAGAGCCATCTCTGCCTCTGACCAATGGAAACCAACCATTCCCTGAACAGAAAAACTGACTAATTCCTGAGGAGGAAATGAACCAATCCCTGAGCACTCTGACTGTGAACCCAGAGCCAGTGAAGGAAAAACACCCAGGATCTGAGACCTGAGCCAGTGAAAGAAACACTTTATCCCTGAACCCAGAACCAAAGAAACACACCCTGACTCTGAAACCAATGCCTAAGAATCACACTTTGGCCCTAGAATCAGAGCCAGTGAAAGAAATATGACCTGGTCCTAAGATTAGAGCCAAAAAGCTCAAAAGAACCAGTGAAAGAAACACAATTTGACCTTGAAACCAGAGCCATCTCTGCACCTGACCAACTAAACTAACCAATCCCTGAGCAGAAACTCTTCTCCCTGGGAAAACTCTACCCCTAAGAAGCCCTATATAAACCCCTTTACCTGTTCAGTAGCAGGCTGTCCTTTCCCACCCAGTATTGTATACATCAGTAGCATGGTCTCATTAACTTCTCTTAAATCTTGTATCAATCATTATTTTCCTGATTTCTTTTGAATCACAAAAATAGGAGAATTCCAGGAGGAATTGGATGGCATTGATGTGCCCACTATCCAACTGTTCCTGCACTAACTGCTGGGCAGCTTGTAATTTTTCTTCTGTTAGAGGCCACTGATTTGCCCATACAGGCTTGTCACTTTTCCAAATAACTGGGTCTGCATGGAATGCAGGCTTTTTAGTTTATTTTTTCTAAAATTACCCTAAGCCTGCCTTTTGCAAGCTATGACAGGATCAATCCTTCCCTCATTCTCCTTGCCCAGCCCTTGATTGGGTAACAACTCTTTAGCAATGACTGTATTAGAGGAATATAAATATACCCCCATTCAGGTCATAATGTCTTGGCCCCACAAGTTTACAGGTAAATGAGGAACAATGTATGGCTGGAAAGTTCCTTCATGATCCTCTCCTTCTCTTCAGTAAAGCTCATTGCTACTTTGTTCAGAATTTTGAGTTTGACCAATCCCTTGAAAATGTGTAATAGTCTCTGTTTTAGGCCACCTTGAAGGCCATTGACTGGCAGTTGTAACAGAAATAGCCCCACCAGTATCCAGAAGACCAGAAACACCTTTTCCATCTATAAACAAAGTGAGTTCTGGTCAATGTGGACCTATGGCTTGTAGCCAGTAGGCATCACATTAATCAAATCCAGCCTCTCCTCTCTTACCTCCCTTAATTTGATTTCTAATTTGTACCTTAGGAAGTAAAATTAATTGTGCAAGCCTCTGGCCTGTCTTTACCACAGAATTCCATTGCATGAATGAGTCATAACCTTGATTTCTCCTTCAAAATTGTTGTCAGTGAGTGACTCCAGGAGGAACAAGGATCCTTTGCACAGTGGTACTACTTCTATCCAATAGTAACCCTATTGTGCCTTCCAATAAGGCCCATGTACCCCAGTGGGGGAGAGCTTTCATCCTGGTTCTGTCCTATGTCTCTATTTCTTCTGTATCTCTGTTTCTCCTCCTTAATTTATCTAATCCTCACACTCCTACCCGGACCATGCAAACCCTGTCGAGGCTGGACCCTGATAGATGGCACCCCAGTGTGTGGCTACAACACTAGTTCTCCTTTTGTCGAGGCTGGACACTGACAGATGGCACCCCAGCGTGTGGCTACAACACTAGTTCTCCTTTTGTCGAGGCTGGACCCTGACAGATGGCACCCAATGTGTGGTTACAACACTAGTTCTCCTTTTGCTGAGGCTGGACCCTGACAGATGGCACCCCAGCGTGTGGCTACACTAGTTCTCCTTTTGTCGAGGCTGGACCCTGACAGATGGCACCCCAGCGTGTGGCTACAACACTAGTTCTCCTTTTGTCGAGGCTGGACCCTGACAGAGGGCACCCCAGCGTGTGGTTACACTGGTTCTCCTTTCACGACTGGCTTGTTTTTTACTTTGCATTACATCCTCAGAGTTCATCTATGCTGTGGCACATGTCCAAGATCCTTTCCTTTTAAAGGTTGAATATCATTCTCTTGAAGGTATGAAGAGTGTCTACCAAAACGGAAGTGCTATGTCAGACCCTACTGAAATGGAGCCATGAAGAAAGAGCCTTCATGAGGATGCCCCTTAACAAGAGCTACCACGAAAGGTTTTCCTAAGGGAGCAGCACCCTGGGCCTCCCGGGCCTGGTGCGGGCCAGTGACTGCTACAACTGGTAGAGAAGTACTGCCCCCCAGAGAAGAGAGTGCTTGCTCTGCAGTCCTACGTTTATCCCTCTGAGGGGAAAAACATAAATACTAAATCCACTGAAATTTTAAATTGAAAGGAAAGAGAAAAGAAATGCACATTCCAGGGTCCTGCACTGGGAAAACTCTGTTACCCCAGCCCACCCAGCTTCAGGAGATTGCAGTAGATCACCAGGGAAGGGGCTTGGAGCATTTGTATCCCTAGGAACACTGTTGAGGGGTGGGGTGTTATGATTTGCTTTCAACAGCACAATCCTCAAAGCCAGTGGGTCCACTGCGTCAATCTCCAGAAACATCTAGATGATTAGCTTGCAATGCACAGCAGATTCCTCCTGAACACAGAACTGTGGATGCGAACATGAAGCCACTGACGGGAGACTGGCCAGGGAGTTCCTGTTCGCCGAAGCCTCGGCCAAGCTCCAACAGTAAACAAATCAGATCTGATCATGCCTGACCCCCAGAGCCGATGAGAGCGGTTCAGAGGCGCATGCACGGAAGGAATATGTGGCAAACACCGAAGCTACAATGTGCGATGCGGTAGAATCGTCAGAGTCGTGATCCCGAGAATGCATTTGGTTTCTTGGAGAAGATGTGTCGATTCTCAGGATTTGTTTTGAAACCAATTTAATTTTGTGTGTACAGAGCTGTTTTTATTAAGAATCTGATGCAGGGGCTGGAGAGATGGCTCAGTGGTTAAGAACACTGGCAGTTCTTCCAGAGCATCCGGGTTCAATTCCCAGCACTTCTATGGCAGCTCACAACTGTCTGTAACTCCAGTTCCGGGGGCTCTGACATCCTCACACAGACATACATGCAGGTAAAAAACCAGTTTACATAAAATAAGAATAAATAAATTATTTGAGAAAGAATCTGATTAAGGGGATAGACAGATTACTCACTGGTTACAAGTGTGGACTGCTCTTGTGGAAAACCGAAGTTGAGTTTGACTTGCTCCACGAAAAATGCTCAATAGAACCTGGCAAGTTAAATAAATGAAGGCTAGACAGAAACTCCCAGGCGCATGGCAATCAGCAGGTAGAGACAGGGCTATCTGAGAGTTCCAGACGAGCCACAGCTACATAGTGAGATCCTGTCTTTAAAAAAGTAATGGCGTATGCATGCAATAACAACTAGGATACAGGAGGCTTTGAATTTGAGGGACACCAGGTGGTGTCATATAGGCGGGCCTGGGGGAAGGGACAGGAGAAATGTTGTAATTATAATCTCAAAAGAAGATTCAAAAACCAACATTCATGGATGTTCCAGCACCCTTGTCATGCAGCTCTGAGCCACCTACAACTCCAGCTGTAGGAGAGCCAGTGTCTTCTGGCCTCCTCAGACATCTGTACCCACGTGTTACACACACACACACACACACACACACACACGCATGCACGCACGCACGCACAGAACATCTTTAAAGAAGAGACTATGATCAAAATTAACTATGAATATGTAAAATACTCAAAGAATAAAAATGAAAAACACCATTAAATAAATTAAACACCATTATTTTATTTGCTCTTTTTATTAAAATAAATTAAATTCTATTTAGAAGTAGAATTCACAGATTATATTGCTAAATTTAAGTATTTAAACATGCTTTTAGTTAAAACTTTTTTTGATATATGATATATTCAGCTTATACTTTCCCTTCCCCAACCCTTCCGAGATTCTTCCACTCCCCAACTCTACAACCTTTCTTTTTCTACCTCTCTCTTTAGAAAACAGGCAAACAAACAAAAAAAAACCCCAAAGGAAACACACACAACTACAAAATTAGAACGTATAATATACAAGCAAAAGGTCAATAAAACAAAAGACCAAAAAACAATGAGAGAAAAAAAAGTCTACAGAAATACCATTGAGTTTGTTTAGTGTTGGCCATTTGTTGTTGGGCACTGAGCCTATCCAAAAGGGCGGTTAATATACTCAGTGAGGCTTTATTGGAGAAAACTAATTTTTCCTTTGCAAACAGATGTCAGTTGGAGACAGCCTCTTGGTTAGGAGTGGGAACCCATATCTACTCCCCCCTCTGAGTGCTGGGACCCCATCTGACTTAGACCTGTGCAGGTCCTGGGTTTTCTGCCGCAGTCTCTGTGAGTTCATATTTGTTTCAGTCCAGTTTGTCCAGAAGACACTATTTCAGGGTCATCCATTCTCTCTGGCTCTTATAATCTTTCTGCCTCATCTTTTGTGTAGCTCCCTGAGCCCTGATTGGAGGACTTTGATGAATATATCCTATTTAGGGCTGTGTATTTCAAAGTCTCTAACTCTTTGCACCTTGTCCAGTTGTGAATCTCTGCATTAGTTTCCATCTACTGCAAGAGGAAGCTTCTCTGATGATGTCTGAATGAGAGTATATATGATGTCTGGTCTATGGGTATAGATATAGCAGAATATTATTAGGAGTTGTTTTATTGCTATGTTTCTTTAGCAGAACAATAGTATTTGGTTTTCCCCTCAGCCCATGGCCTATCCAGTTTCAGATTCTAGGCCACCTGAGCAGTGTCAGACATGGGTTCTATCTTGTGAAGTAGGTTTTAAATTTAATTAGAGTGGTTGGATACTCACACAATGCTTGTGCCACTATTGCACCAGCATGCCATGCAGGCAGGTCACTACTGAAGATTAAAGTATTAGTAGCAGGGTTGTTGCTTACCTTTTCCCTTTGATGCCTACAGAGTGCTTTCCAGTACTATGAGCACTAGATAGTAGGGGTGAGGGCTCTAGTTAGGCACCTGTATTAGTCAGGGTTCTCTAGAATAGCAAAACTTACAGAAAGAACCTCTCCATATATATACACATATACATAGGCATATATCTATATATGCATATATACATCTCTATATATATACATCCATGCATACATACACACATATGGGACTTTTTAGAATAACGTACAGGCTGTAATACAGCTAGTTCAACAATGGCTGTCTACCAATGGAAGGTCCAAAAATCCAGTAGTTGTTCAGTCCATGAGCCTACATGTCTCAGTTGGTCTTGGAATCCCAAGAAGAAGGCTCTAATGCCAGTGAAAAAATGGACTCGCTTGTGAGGCAAGTGCAGGTAGACAAAGAGTGAAGCTTCCTTCTTCCACGTCCTTTAAAGGCTTCTAGCAGAAGGTGTGGCCCAGATTAGAAGTGAGTCTTTCTAGCACAAAAGATCTGAATTAAAGGTGTGTCTTTTCATCTCAGAAATCCTAATTAGAGTGAATCTCCCCACTTCAAGTTAAGCTAAAGTCCCTTACAGGTGTGCCTTTCCATTTTTGGGTTTCAGTTCATTCCAGTCATAGCCAAGTTGACAACCAAGAATAGCCATCATAGCACCAGTTCCACCTCTCTCTGTTCAAATAAGATGCTCTTCAGCGATACAGCATTGCCATTAATTTGTGGAGAGCGACCAACAGCCCCAGCAATAGCCTGAATTGTTTGGGAGTTTCAATCAGGCCCCTGTGGCCAATGACTCAACTAGATGTAACCCATTCTGGGCACTGGAGGTTTCCCTTGGTAGTGCAGGGTGTCTAACTGGGACTTTGTTGCCCTGTTATCAAGAGGCTCCGTTTAGATTTCTTCCATATGTGTATATATTCTTCAAAGCTTCTATGTGGGACATTTGTACACCGTGTGAAGGTGTATTGCCATGTGGCCTATAGCTAGGCAAGAAGTGTAGGCGGGATTTCCAGGGGGAGAAGGGAAGAGGAGGAAGAATTGAGGCGCACAGCAATTGCCAGCCAGACATGGAGAGGAAATGGGAGGTACAAGTTGGAGGAGAGCCAGTGCCACGTGAAAGAACATGGGTTCATTTAAGTTATAAGGACTAGTTGAGACAAGCCCAAGATAAAGGTTAAGATTTCATAATTAATAAAAAGTCTCCAGGCCATTATTTGCAGACTGGCAGTCCAAATGTAGTCCTTGTCTTAATTGAGGTTTACTATTGCTGTGAAGAGACACCATGACCGTGGCAACTCATAAAGAAAACATTTAATTGAGGGTAGCTTGCTTATAGTGTCAGAGGTTCCATCCATTATGCTCATGAAGGGGAACATGGCAGCGTGCAGGCATACATGGTGCTGGAGTTGAGAATGCTACAGCTTGCTGTGGTGTGGGAGGTCCTTCTGTCTATGTGTTGCTTTTATTGGTTAATGAATAAATCTGTTTTGGCCAGTGGATTAGCAGAACAGAGCTAGGTGGGAAAAACTAAACGTAATGCTAGAAGAAAGAAGGCAGAGTCAGAGAGACACCATGTAGCCACTGCCAGAGACAGATGCACCAGAACTTTGCCAGCAGGCCAAGAGCCTGGTGGTAAATATAACTTAATAGAAATGGGTTAAATTAAGATGTAAGAGCTAGCCAATAAGAAGCTAGAGCTAATAGGCCAAGCAGTGATTTAAATAATATAGTTTCTGTGTAATTATTTTGGTACTATGGCTGCCAGGAAACAAACAAGTGGCCTCCTACAACAAACTGGCACTCCATTGTGTGCCAGCTAAATCCACATAAAACCTGAGAGGGTTTGGAAAGGAATTCTAGACACTAAAAAAAAAAAGTTTAGCTGCATTTTTTTTTTTCTGGATGGGCTCTGCTTGCTGGCAGAATGTTGCAGCTCCTTTAAGAGAGGTCTTCCTGATTCAGTGGTAGTAGCAAAAACAAATAAAAAACTCACACGGTTTCAAACTGGCAGCACAAACCACTTTGGCTCTTTCAGGAGGCCAAGCACTTGAATGGTGTTTGTGGGCCCAGGTGCTTGTATGTCCACTCAGGGTCTGAAGGAAAGTAGCTGAGACTATGTCCAAAGCTCGGCGCTCCCCGCCTGGGCAGGCAGTGGGATCAGGTCTACCAGGCTTGCACAAGCAGGGAAGTGTTGAAATAAGGAGCAGCAGGGCTGCGTCCCCAGCACCCCAGCCGCCTGGCTAGCTTATGCCCGAAATAACAACACACAAACTGTATTAATTTAAACACTGCTTGACCCATTTCTATCTAGCCTCTTCTAGGCTAATTCTCACATATTAATTTAGCCCATTTCTAATCATCTGTGTAAGCACCCCAAGGTGCGCTTACCAGGAAGATTCTAGCCTACGTCCATCCTGCGTCTGCCCAGGAGAGCTGAGCATGGCGTCTCTCTGGGAGCAGAGCAGAGTCTGACCTCAGTTCCTCTTCCTCCCAGCATTCTCTTCTGTTTACTCCACCCACCTATGTTCTAACCAATAAAATGGGCCAAGCCAGTTTCTTTACTAGCCAATGACCTTCCTCCATCAGGGAAGCATGGCAGATTCCTGCCACCATACACAGAGATATTTCTAGGCTATGCAGTGTGCTGCATGGCAGATTTAGCTATTACTTAGATAAAAAAGGGTTTATGTGTGCATGCTCCTTCTCAGATTAAAGTGGTGAGTGCAGCTCCTACCTGGTGGTCCCAGAGCTGGCAGTAATGGTACCTCTGCCATTTTGAAAAGTGGAGGGAGGTGGAACCAGCATCCAGGGCTGCTCTGACCAAGCTGCTTACCATTTTAAAAACTCTCTAGGACAGAAAAGGATTACAGATACACAATAGAACAGATTCAGATATAAAAGACCTTTAAATGAGTCACAGTGTGTTTAAAAAATGTACATAGGCTTGGGAGAAGAAGAAAAAGAGTAAAGAGACAAGTAAATGTAATATAAAAGAGTACAGGCAGTTATAGATTAAAGGAGTAAATATAATAAGATAAATAGTAAACTTGTAGAAAAAGTAATATAATAAAAAATAAGCTGTGTAAAGATGGAATATACACAGAGAGTCTGAATTATGTATATTATTGTGTTTTCTTTGAAAGTTTTTTACTGTTAAAGAGCTACATAATGAGAGACATTTCATTGTATGAACTGCTAAGTTAAATCAACATAAAGGTATCTACCTTGTCTTCAAAATTTGGGTCTAAGGATATGTTGCTTTGGAAAAGAGGTTCTGCTTTTGTTTCCATGGAGATGAGAACCTATGGAATCCTTCCAGACTAATGTGGTTTGATGGACCAAGACCCCCAAAAGGTCGCCATGAATACCCCCAAAAATTACTTTGCCCAACAAAAAGCAGGAAGCAGTTTGGAGAGAACTATGCCCAAATTCCTAAATATTGGTTATAAATGTTTCTTTACATTTAAAGGGGATATGATATAGAGATCGATACTTTGCATTGCTATGGGTCTTAGTTTATTGACACAAATTTTAGGTCAATTTTGTTATATGTATATTTCTGTTATTGATTAAGGAATTGTGTTTGGGCAGCTCATTTGAAAATGTAATGCATAATTAAGAAATATAGGTTAACAGATAATAAAGTAAAGCTTGTAGTCATGTTAGGATTTTTAGATATATAGAGGTATATTTCAGTTAGATTGGTATTCTTCAAATCTCTCAGAGACCTTCAGAATATGGCATTTAAAATGTTTTAAGAAGTTAGGACTTTTCATGACAATGAGGCACATCTGCTCCTGACAGCACCAATCTATTTCAAGAGGATGATGGGCATTGAAGAGGCACCTGGAGTTTACTAGCCATTTGGGCAAGAAACTGCTCTTGTCTGGGACTGCTTGATGTTATGCTGTGTGAGTTGGTCATGCAGGACCCACACAGAGAAGGCTGCTGAAATTGCCTAAAGGTGAGATGTCCTTCAGGGTTCCATCCATTTGCCTGCAGATTTCATTATTTAATCTTTAACAATATTTTAATGTCATCCTCTATTCATCAATTGGACTCAAATATTTTTGTGTGTATGGATATTTTGTCTGCACGTGTGTCTGTGTACCCTGTGTGTGCCTCATGCCTTTGGAGGCTAGAGAGGGCAGCAGATTCCCTGGAACTGGAGTTAGAAACTCCAGTTGTGAGTGGCTATGTGAATACTGGGAACCCAGCCCAGGTCCTCTGGAAGAGCAGCCAGTACTTTTAATTCTGGAACCATCTATTCTGTCTGTCAGTGGTTTTTTTTTCTTTGTTCTAAAGATAAAGTTTAGAGTTGGGTAATTAAAGGTGTGTTGTTGGTACACTTCTTTAATCCCAGCACTCAGGAGGCAGAGGCCAACAGATCTCCATGAGTTAGAGGACAGCCTAGTCAAAACAGTGAGTTCTGAGCCAACTGGGGCTACATTGTGAGGCCATGTCTCCAATAAGTAAGTAAGTAAGCAAATAAATAAATAAACAAACAAAATTTGCATGCAACTTTATTTCCTGCAAAAGAGAAATTAACATGCCAAATTATTTTTATGTTCATTCCCTCACTACAGACAAAGCACAAATACACAAAACATTCT
Organism: Alexandromys fortis; assembly: GCF_014885135.2. Classification (NCBI taxonomy): domain Eukaryota; kingdom Metazoa; phylum Chordata; class Mammalia; order Rodentia; family Cricetidae; genus Alexandromys; species Alexandromys fortis. The sequence continues at coordinate 1,425,594 of NW_026067964.1, forward strand.
GGCTCTCCAATAAGCACAGAATTGAGCAAGAGGAACAGGATGCTACAAAGCCTGTGTTAGAGAACAGGGACTGGGGAGATGACTTAGTGGGTAAAGTAGTTGCAGCGATGGTTGTGAGTCACCTGATGTGGGTGCTGGGAACTGAACTTGGGTTCCCTGGAAGGGCAGCAAGTGTTCTTAACACTACGGCGTCTTTCCAGCGCTGTCGTCTTCCTGTTTAAAGCCTGTGAGGAGCCCGGCGAAGGTGGCGCACGCCTTTAATCCCAGCACTTGGGAGGCAGAGGCAGGTGGATCTCTGTGAGTTCAAGACCAGCCTGGTCTACAAGAGCTAGTTCCAGGACAGGATCCAAAACCACAGAGAAACCCTGTCTCGAAAAACCAAAAAAATAAAAAAAAAAAAAAAAAAATAAATAAAGCCTGTGAGGAGTAAGCAGACCACAGCTCAGGGGTCAAATCTGTCCCTGCTGTGGAACAAGGACGACTATGCACTCAAGTAAAGAAAATTCTGGAATATGAAGCTTACACGAAATTCCAACTGAGGTGCGCATGGCTACAGCTGTGTGCCCACAGCCCGGCCTCTTTGTTGATACACGGACTGTCTAGGGCTGTTTGCCAGGGAGGGCAGCAGAGTGGAAGAGCTGTTGTGGAGGCCAAATTGTCAGAGGCCCACAGAGCCGGCGGCATTCACTATCAGCCCCTCCACAAAAAGCTCTCTCACCTGCTTTAAGCCTTGTGGATAGACAGAGGCAGCTCCCACTAAGGCCACTTGCAAGAAATAGCGAAAGCTTTTGAGGAAGCCCTCATGGCAGGAGGTGGGAGAAGAGACTGTTGTCATGTGCTAACATCTGTCCAGTCACCATACTGGAAAAACCCAGCACTACCAGAGCAGGAGGGTAAGGCCTGAAGTCACCAACTGGGGCTGCAGCCATTATGCCTGAGGAGCCAAGCAGGTGATAACAAACACCAGGGAGAAACCTGGGATCAGGCCAGTGGCACGACAGATGTGGCAGGCTTGGCTAAGGTTCACCTACTTGCTGCCTGAGTGAGTTAGGTCACCTGGACACAGAGAAAGGCTTGGGGGGCTTTGCAACCTTCTGTGGAAAGTGAGCCCAGGAGCACCGTGGGGTTGCATAGCCAGACACCGCAGAGGCCCTACCTCAGCTGGCTCATACAGATACCAGCTGATTTTTGAGTTGCATTATTTAAAGATTTTATTTATTATGGATACAGTGTTCTATCTGCATGCAAGCCTGCATGCCAGATCTCACTATAGATGGTTGTAAGCCACCATGTAGTTGCTGGGAATTGAACTCAGGACTTCTGGAACAATAGGCAGTTCTTTTATCCTCTGAGCCATCTCTCCCTGAGCCATCTCTCCAGCCTGAGTTACATTTTTTTTTCTAGTATAACTCAGCTACTGAGGCAGATACTTGGGCATTAAGGTTTGGATCTTAAATACCCTCCAAAGACCATGTACTAAAACTTGGTGACCAACCTGTGACACTCTTAGGAAGTGGTACAACTGTTAGGTGTGGCCTAGAGGAAGGAAGTGAGGTCCTGGGGATGTGTCCTTCAAAGCAATGCTAAGCTGGTAGCCCTGTCTCCTTCTATTTGCTTCACTTCCTGGCTGCTATCAGGTGAGCAACTTTGGTTCATTCTGAACTTCACACAGGGATGTTCAGCTTTGCCTCAGGCTGGGGCCAAAAAGTTAGGGCCACGTGATCAGGGATGAACTGTGGAGCCCAAACCTCTCTCCGCTCTCTTGTTCATTTCAGGCGTTTTGTCACGGATTCAGGAAGTTAACCCACACAGCAGGCAATGACTGTCCTGCCAGTTGGGAACCAGAGACATAGACCAAATCAGACTGTCCTCGACTGGTAGGCCGCAGAGCCGAAACTACTCACAAGGAAAAAGTTTGAACTGGTGGGCCACAGAACTAGATGAATGCAAGAAAAGAGAAGCAATGATCTAGAGGATGTGAATGAAGGGCAGCAGCAGCAGGGACAGCTGGATGTGCGAGGCGCGAGGCTGATGCAGCAGCAGGGATGACTGGAAATGTGAGAAGCGAGGTTGATGCTGCAGCAGAAGGCATGGCTGGATGTGCCAGTCCGAGGCTGATACTGCAGCAGGGATGACTGGATGCGCGAGGTCTGAGGCTGATGCTGCAGCTTCTTTTTAGCAGGGGAAGCTGTCCCAGCACCACTGCCCTAGCTGAGCAGGGGGATGGTGGTATCCAAAGCACACGGAGAAGGAAGGACTCAGGGGACAAGGCTCAGATTCCAGGTGGGTCTCCATGTAAAGGCTAAAGAGTAGCAGGCTGAAGGTGAGATTTGGAGTGACGGAGACCAATCAGATGCTAAACAGCATCCAGACAGACGTTCCAGAACACCAGTGATGATGATGACAGAAAGGGCTGGGAGGTGACCCCATGGGGTGGGAATGGGGGATTTCTGAACGAGATAATAAATAACCACAGCTCTGACAAAGGGTCTTGAATGTTCTGTAAGTACACAGGATCACAGGTGCCCTCATTTAGATTAGCCGGTCAAAGGAGGCCTCCCTGGGGAAGAGCAGCCCGCTGGAACTGTAAAGGCTGAAGGGGAGTTTGTTAGTTTGTCCTCGACTGACTGGAGACTGACTGATAGTCAGAGCGGCTTCCAGCTGGAGGCAGAGGGTCCTGGACGGAGCACTGAGCCTGCTACCGGCCATGAATCTGTGCAGTGCGTATTGTCTTTCTGCATCACCGGGACAGGAAGCTGCGGCTGTGCCCACCTCTAGGGTACAGAGCACACACAAAGCACTCACACCTCTGCAAGGTACCAGCCTGGGCTACCGCGGGGAGGGTGAGCCATTCTGAGGATTCAGCTAATCGTTTCTCCTGGATTTGCCCCAGCACACAGGACGGCAGCTTTGTCTTTCTCTGCATGGTCTTCCTTCCCTCAGCTAGCCTCTGAGTGAGGCTACAAAAACAGCTCCTAACGAGCAGTGTTCCTTTTCTTCTGTCTGAAACAATATAGTCTCAAGCCCTAGCTCTACCTGCAGGCTAGGGCTTCCACAAAAGACTTTTGTTGAAATGTGGGCCACTGAGGGGGGGGGGGAGGACTGGCTCGCTGCCAAGCTTCCTTTTTATTTATCAAACCCTCCCAGCTCTCAGGTGTTAGGCTCTTAGTACTTGAAAGATTTTTTTTTTTTTTTAGGTCAGAAGTTACTGTGGGAGAAGGTGAGGGTTTCCAGTGTGTCACCGAAGTGTGTCACTGAGATGATTAGCCACACCTGGAAAGAGCCTTAACCCACCAGACCCCTGGCCCGTGTTATGCAGCGCTTTGGAACAGCCAGGGCGTCCCACCCAGGACTGAATGAGTCAGGCCATGTTGAGAGCTATCTCTAAGTGCGTCACACAAGCCTCCTTGTCTGACCCTAAAATATCCTAAATATCTATATAGGTAACATCCAAAGGATTCTCCCCCCCCCCCCCCCGCCCCAGTGCATTGTCCACAGTCTCTCTAAAGGAAGCAGGAACTAGAGTAAGGCTTCCTTTCTCCCTCTTTTCTTCCTTCCCTCCCTCCATCATCTGTTTTCTTGTTATACTTCACTGGGCTATAATTTCAGAGCATGGTAAACTGATTGGACTCTGCCTCAGAGTCAATGGTGGCCACCAGGGAGTGGGGGGGCTGGGCGGAGAATTTGGAGATGAGTCTACAACCCACAGGGAAGGACCTGGGAGAAGTAGGGCAGGTGGAACCCGAGCGCTGCCCGTGGACTGGCTGTAAGGTCACATGGCCCACTGGGGACCCCAGCACCTTTCCCGAGTGCTATAAATGGAGATAACCAAAGACAGACAGACAGGACGGATAACATGCTGATGGCGCAGACAGGCTGTGGCCGCTGTGTGTGCTGGGCTGGGGGAAATCTCCCCTGAATAAGTGCAGAAATGTTGTCCTCAGTGAGGCCACAAGGGCTCCAGGTGAACTCTTCCCTCCCGAAATGCATGCATGCGTCCCACACTCCTGGTGAGGCAGCCAGGCACTCAGGCAGGGCTTGTCTCAGCCATGCAAAATCTGCAGCACCAGCCAGCCTGCAAATGACTGCAAAGGGTCACAGTCTTGTAAGGTTCAGTTGAGGTACTCAGCGTGACCTTAAATTCTAACATGACAATCAGTCAACTCCTACCCATGTTTCGGGCTCCTGGGTTGAGAAGAAATAAGAAAACAAAGCAAAACAAAACATAAAAACGACCTCAGGAATACTGGCAGCATTTGCTGTGAAGCTGGGTGGCTGGATCCAGCGAGGCATTTTCAGAGGAGTATCTGGGAGTCTTGGGAATGTATTGAAACATGGCTCCCAGTACCCAGGCTGGGTAGTTCACAACCACCTGAAACTGGTGGGTCCAACACCTCAGGTCACTATGGGCACTGCACTCACATGTACACACAACCCTACACACACACACTAAAAAATTCTTTTAAAAAATCTCTAACTATGGCTCAGTTTAGAGTACTTGCCTAGGAAAATAAGGCTCTGAGATTGTTATCCAGCATTACAAAATAAATCAAATAAAATATTAAATCAAACGAATCAGCAGCCCTAGCTTCTTTGAAGGCTAAGGCGGGAGGATTACTTGTGCCTGTTAACCTAAAAGTTCCAGATCTGCCCTCGAGAGCCCACACCAAGAAATAAAATCAGATCCAACACTGAGCTCAAAGGACAGCCCAGGTGTCTCCCCACCTGCACTGAGACTTCTCACCAGGTGTCTCCCCACCTGCACTGAGACTTCTCACCAGGTGTCTCCCCACCTGCACTGAGACTTCTCACCAGGTGTCTCCCCACCTGCACTGAGACTTCTCACCAGGTGTCTCCCCACCTGCACTGAGACTTCTCGCCAGGTGTCTCCCCACCTGCACTGAGACTTCTCGCCAGGTGTCTCCCCACCTGCACTGAGACTTCTCACCAGGTGTCTCCCCACCTGCACTGAGACTTCTCACTGTGCTCTTCAAGGCCCCATGGAAGCCGGCGGGCTTTCTCTTCCCTATCAGTTCTGGCGCTCCTGAGCTGGCTGTGTCATTTGTGCCCCATGGTTGTCTCTGCTGTCTTCACCCCTTTGCTCACCTGCTTCAACCACCCTGGCTCCTGCTATTTTCCAAACACGCCCATCTCAGAGTTTTGCTGCTTGTTTGTTTGTTTGTTTGTTTGTGTGTTTATGGGTATGGATACTTTGCCTGCGTGGATGCTGGCACCAGGTGCATGTCTAGGGCTGGCAGAGGCCAGAAGAGGGCACCAGAGCCCCTGGAACAAGTGAAAGACAGTTGTGAGCAGCCCTACAGGTCCTAGGAACTGAACCCGGGACCTCTGCAAGATCAAGTGCTCTTAATGGCCAAACCATCTCTCTGGCCCCTGCTGTTTTTTAAGGTTTATTTTTATTTTATTTATGTGTATGTGTCTATATGTGTATCTGCCACGAGGGTGCTGATGCCTGAAGAGGCCAGAAGAGGGCATACAGCCCCCTGAGACTGGAGTTACCCATAGTCCTGAGCTGCCCAATGTGAGTGCTGGGGACTGACCTCCACTCTGGGTCCTTAGGAAGAGCAGCCAGTACAAAGCCATTGTTCTTCAGCCCCTACACCGCTGTGATCTCTGCCTAAAGGATTCTTTTCTCCTCTTCCCAGATATTTATAAAACTTGTCCTCAGATCCTTTGCAGTACAGCCGAATTCTTCCCTTGATTTAGTGGCTCAATCCAGAGGACTGGAATGAGGCGGAAGTAGAGGCGTGGAATCTTAGAGGCTACTGCACATTTCTGCATATTGCCCTCCTCTGGAGCTTTCTGGCGTGACTCCCACAAGGAAACCCAAGTGCCCCACTGTAAGGACATTCTTGCAGTTCTGCTAAAGGGATGGCTCTTGGCCACGGGGTTGTGACTCACCCTGAAAGATGCTGCTCCTGCCCCAGCCACACCTACTCATATCTGCCTTTCTGGTCCGCACTGGGGCTGCAGCCTTGGGAGAGACCCCCAAACCGGAACCACCCAGCTAAGCCACTCCCAGAAACTGACCTCTTTTGTGACCTCCAGGAACTGTGGGAGACAGTAAATCTATTGTTTTCAGCTTCTTTGTTTGGGGGCTGTTATACAATAATAGACAGTGTGGCTTCCTCATTCCCAGCGAGTCTGTGCCACTGCGCTGCCTGTGAGACACCTCCACCACTCGCCCCATTAAGAACAATCCTTCTCCACCTGCTATTCTCCGGAGCTCTGTCTCCCCACTGAATTTATAAGCCAATGTTTGCTGGTGAATAACTGGTATTCACCGCTGCTCTAATTCTCCTGCATTCAGGGATTGGATGGATCTGAGGCACATCCAAGTTTTGTTTTGTACTGTTTTGTTCTCCGAGATCAAGCCTCATTGTGTAGACCAGGTTAACCTGGAACTTGTTATGTAGCCCAGGCTATCCTTGAACTCCTGCGTTTTAACCTCCCAATGGGGCTAGGATTATAGGCCTTTGCTACTGTGCCTCCCTTCGTTCAGTTTTAAAATCTCGTTTTGTTGCTGTTTTTCTTAGAGGTCCATCAGATGTACCTTTTCTCACTGTCTCCGGCTGGGGAGGTGCACCAGCTTTGGATCAGGCAGCCCCTCTCCCAAGACCAGGCGTGATCTAGAGACAAGCACCTTGAAGTCATACTTGACAGACCATCAGTTTTCACGGCTTTGGTTCAGCCGAACAGGCTCCAAAAGACACAAATGGTGGCTGTCCCGAGGGAGAGCTAATCTGATTGTCCTTGGTGCCAGGACATTCAAGGCTGTCATGGGTGGCGAGCCCGAAGTCATGTGGCACCAGAGGGGCAGCTGAATCAACAGGCCCTTTGCAAGCTCATACAGGACTCAGCCAGAGACTAAAGGGAAGAAGGAGTAGGCAACGGGCAGGCATGGAAGGCTTTGCTCGGGGAAGAGCAGTAAGCCGGCCTGGGGTGGGGGGTTCTAGTCCTGAGTGAGGGCCCGCCTGAGTTCTCAGGGAGCCCGTGGCTCGCCACTACTGTGCAATGCCCACTGGCAGTCCTCTGCCCCTTAACTGGACATGCCTTCGTACCCTTCCAGAGGATGACTGGTTTATCGTGGCCCTTTGACCTAGAGAGCCCCCACCCAAGACGTGGATGACTGCAATGTCCTTGGGATAGTTCCTTTATTGATCTGCACAGGTCCCTCCCTGGCATCACAAGACCAAGTAATAAAAGCATTCTCCAAGTTCACAGCATGTGTGTTCTCTGGGTGACAGGTGAGCGCAGGGCAGAACTTTGAACTTTGGGCACATCTGGGAACTCGCCCCCCCCCCCCTGCAGGCAGATGCAGTGGTCAGTTCAGCTCTGGGCTTCAGTTCCTCCACCGAGTCAAATGGTCTGCTAGATTCCCATGCACTATGGCCCCGACCTGCCCAGGGAATTGGAGACACACAGTAGGGAAGCACAGGCTGTAGGTATAAGGCAGGGACTCTGCAGAGCCTACTGGGTGCTCAGTGCTGGTATTAGCTCTTGTGAGAGACTGCCTTGCTAAGAGACTCAGTGCTCAGAGCACCCTGGCTGTGAGAAAGCCCACATCTGGCCCGTGAGACAAGGGCCCTCCCCTACCATGGCTGTGAGCCTCCCCATGAACCTTTCCTATTCCACCAGTCCCAAAGCCCAGGTAACTCTCCAACCCTCTTAGATCCCCCGCTGTGATTCCTTTCCTCACCTTTTCTTACCAAGCCGAACTTATCATAGGGAAGCTAGCAAGAATGGAAGGGCTTCCAAGGAGACAGGAAGTTAGTGAGAAAAAGCGTGGCTGGGAAAGTCCCCAGAGCTCTGGGTGCCTCCGTGCTTGGGTCCAGAGCACACTTGACTCACTTCTCACAGCGGCTGACCTCTGGTGTGGAAATTAGCACAGTTGGATACTTGTCAACTGTCACGGGGCAGGTTACAAATAGCACGGGGATTAGCAACCCCATCAGAAACTCGCGGTCAAGGTCAGGGAAAGTTAACAGTTTAATCCCTGGAGCACCAGGAAGGGTGTTTTATGGCTGCGTGCACAGACATATATTGCCTGGACAGGACAGGGTGACACACTTGATGGGGGATCCACTTCAGTCTAAGAGCAAGGCTCTCAGGTTGATCTAGATCCCCTGTCTCGCTCTCTAGCCGGCCCAGGTGTTCCCATACCCTGTTGTAGAAAGCTCCCCGCGGGGCTCTAGCTCTGGACTCCCACGTCAGGATCTCAGAGCAATAGAAAGGCCATCTCTGCCTTCTGAGTGGCAGTGGCAGCGGACGGCGGGACCCGGCTCAGCCGCGGATTGGGGTCCTCGGCTTTCTCTGTTGCTCTGTCCTGGTCTCAGCTCTTCCGCAGCTCCAGGAGCTCGGCACCTAGGCTGCAAAGAAACCGGTGCCCCTCCCAGCTGCCCGCCACGTAGCCCCGGCTGCCAGGGGGACAATCTCAACTCTGGTACCCCCAGTTCGGTGGAGCGTACCAATCTGCTTCTCCACCCCCGTCCCTCTCGTGCACCGCCAAGTCTTACCGCCCCTAGTTCTGCGCTCGGGCGCTTCGCGCCCAGGCCCCAGGAGGGCAGCACCCGGCAACGGCCAGCTCCCACCGGTCAGCCCTGCCCTGCCCCGCCCGGCCACCGTGCCCGCGGACCAGGCACCGCCCGGCCCTGTGCACACGGAGGCGGCCCTTCTTCCGCGCCCGGACGCGCAGAGGGTGTGCGTGGAAGCCAGGCGTGCGGCGGAGAGTCCCAGGATCAGCTCAGGTAAGCAGCACCCCGGGAACTGCTGCAACTCCCCGCAGACACTTGCCTTTCCTGGCCTGGCTTTGCCAACTCTCCGAGCTTTGGAAGCAGAGAGATGCTGTTGATTTGGGACTGACTGACTTTTGGAAACACCAAAGGAGTGTTTATGAGAGGATTTGGCTTTGTGGGGTAGACTCTGGAAAAGTTTAAGGTAGAAAAGGTTCAGTTTCTTAGGTACTTTTCCATCTATGTGAATGTCCCTAGGGAAGACGTGTTTTAAATTAGCATGATGCTTTAAGTCTTCCTTCTTAACAGCATCTTTATGGAATGTGACTTTTCCAAGATTGAGAAGAAAGCTTACTTCATCCGTTTCCTTTTTTCCCCCTCCACTTCCTTCTGGTTCTATCGCACTTTCCCTGGGAAAAATTACTTCCCATGATGGCTTTAACCGATTACTTTCTGTAACCAAACTCACCTTCTTACCTATGGTTTTGGTTTTACAAGAAGGTCTCAGCCATGAACTCCTTCCTGTGATCTTGAATGTGAGTGGCAAAGTACGTTTTAAAGTTTTTAAAAATTATTTTTGCCTGCATGTATGTCCATATGTGGATACCCTGGAACTGGAGTTACAGATGGTTGTGAACGGCCATGTGGTTGCTGGGAATTGAACTCTGGTCCTCTGGAAGAGCAGTTCAGTGCCCTTAACCACTGAGCCATCTCCCCAGCGTGATGTTTTAAAGTTTTTTTCTATTTGGATATGTCCTTCCTGACTTTGGATGGTGTTCGTGAGTGGTACAGTAAGGGCCCTTACTCTCACTTGCCCAAGCGAAACAAGATCGCTTCAGAGAAACAAGATTGTTCAGAGACCAACACTGTGTGACTCAGCACACCGTTTAACCATAGCTTAGCTAAGTTGGCATATAATACGATTTTGTTTTATTTTGAGACAGGGTCTCTATATTACATAGCTCTCTGGCTGTCCTGGAACTCACTCTGTAGACCAGGCTGACCTCAGACTCAGAGATCCTCCTACTGCCTCCCAAGTGCTGGGATTAAAGGCGTGTGCTACACGCCCAGCTAGTATGAGTATAAAATACTCTTGAAGTACTGGCCTTTTGTGGTTCTGTGAAAGGTTCTTTCCCCGTGTTCCTGCTTTTCCAGGAAGCTTTGTGAGTCTTTAGTGCTTTGTAAGCAAGTGCTTTTCAATGTGTCTAAGCCTCTGTGGCAGTGGGTGGCGCTGTGGTGGAGGGTGAGCCTTAGCCACCTGCCCTGGCCTGTCCCCCTACACTGTCTACCTCCACAGTGCGACTGGACTTTACCTGTTGTGCCCGATTCTCTCAGGTCAAGCCAGGGTCCAGAAGCTGAACTGCCAGTGGGGTTGGGGTGTCTCTACAGCCCCGGAGCTTGCATCAGATAGATGAGCCATAGAATCACATTTTGACAGAACTAACTTAAAAGTCCACAAACCCACTGCCCTTCTGAACTACCTCTCTGTTCTGTTGAAACTGCTGGCACTGGGTTGTGTGTCCACGCAGCCTTAGCACGAAGTGAGAATTGGAAAGCCGCGGGAGTCTTGAATGGGAAGTGGCAAGTTAGTAACTAGACAAAAATTTACAGCAATTCTCAGAGCAGTTCTGACTTGATACCAGGCAGCTGTATATCAGATATTCTTTCCATGGCTCTTCCCTTATCTGCTAATTGTTATTATTATTATTATTATTATTATTATTATTATTATAGCTTAGAGACATGAGTTTGTAAGATTTAGAACAGGAAAAGCCACATTCAGTCATTTTATTTATTTATTTATTTTTAAAAAGATTTCTTTATCTCAGAAGCATGGTAGTTGAATTTCCTCTTTTTTGCTCTATTCATGAAATTACACATTTGGGAGTCTTTGAATGCCAGTTCTCCTGACTCATAGGCCAAGTCATTGTTCTACAGCAGACCGATTGCATGACATTCCGCCTCCTAACAGGTCACCCTCCTGTGATTTCTGCGATGGCCAGCAATAGATCACAGCTGGTTGTAGATACCTGTACCCGCTGTGATTTTGCATTTGTTATTCTTCGCAGTAGATACCTGTATCCACTGTAATTTTGCATTTCTTATTGTTCACAGAGCCTAAAACTGCGGGAGAGAAGGAAACGTATTTCCCCTTCACGCCGGAGAACAGCTAAGGAGCCTTTTCTTTTCTGGCCATGTCTTCCGTAGGAATGACTGAGCCAGATAGGGACCAGAGGGACACGCATGTCAGCAAGCTCATTTTCTTCCTCTTCATCCTCGGAGCCGTCCTGTTGTGTGTGGGAGTACTGCTCTCCATCTTCGGCTACCAGGCATGCCAATATGATAGGCCCCTCTCACACTGCAGCATGGTGCTAAAGATTGCTGGGCCGTCATGTGCCGTGGTGGGGCTTGGGATTGTGATTCTGGCCCGCTCCCGGGCACGCCTGCACCTGCGGGAGGAGCAGCGGCGAGGTCACCAGGACCCTGACCAATCCTTCGTCTGTGGGGAGAGCCGCCAGTTCGCCCAGTGCCTCATCTTCGGGTTCTTATTCTTGACCAGCGGCATGCTCATCAGTGTGCTGGGTATTTGGGTGCCCGGATGTGGCTCAGAATGGGGACCAGGGCCCATGAATGAGACGGACAATGGAGAAGGAGACCCCCAGATCTGCAGTTTCCTGTCTCTGCAGATCATGGGGCCCTTGATTGTGCTTGTGGGACTGTGTTTCTTTGTAGTGGCCCATGTTAAGAAGAAAAATAACTTGAGTTCCAGCCGAGATACCTCTGATATGGAAGGGGGACACGCCCACAGTATGGAGCCTGTCCATATCACTGTAGGTGAGTCTGGGTCGTTTGTGCAAGGGTTCAAGTCACAGTGGGTGTGGCTTCAAGGCTTCACCAGGCTTCCCTAGGTCTGGTCCAGATTTCTTTTCTCAACTCCTCAACTTCTCTCTGTCTCATACATGTGCACACACCTGAACACACAGGTAACCCACCACCAAACACACACACACACACACACACACACACACACACACACACTACCATCTTGTGGGAATTCTGCTATCCCCAGCAACAGTATTAACACAGTGGCTCTCAAGCCCCCCTCATGCTGTGGTGAGCCCCAACCATACAATTATTTCTTTGCTACTTCATAACGGTAATTTTGCTAGTTATGAGTCAAAATAGTGTAAATATCTGTGTTTTCCGATGGTCTTAGGCGACCCTTGTGAAAGGGTCATTGGACCCCAAGGGAGTTGCAGCCCACAGGGGTGGAAGAACAGACAGATTTGTAGACTGTACTATCCTAAGCTAACCACTCTGGTTCATCTGTTTGTGTATATCCACGTTCACAGCGAAAACACAAGTATCATAAGAGCTAACACTCACAGGGGATCTAATCCTGCACACGACCCCCGCCAAAGAACTTCTTATCTGAGATTCAGTCCTGCTTAAAGTGAGCCATGAAGGCAGATTTACCATCTCCACGTGAAAAGCAGGCTGTCACTTGTCTGCCCTGAGGGCTTCCTTTACAGGACAGTATATAGTTAAAATGAGCATTAATTCCAGTTCCCCAGTTCCTAGAATTACTAAGAGCGTCCTTGTTTTTTTTTTTTTTTTTTATTTCTAGCTATTGAGACATGGTCTCACTCTGCAGCTCTGGCTGTCCTGTTACTCACTCTGTAGACCAGGCTAGCCAAATTCACAGAGATCCATCTGCCTCTGCCTTCCTATTGCTGGGATTAAAGGTCTGTGTTACTACGCCCAGCTAAGGTTTATTTTATTATTATCATCACCACCATTATTAGTATGTGTGTAGGGATATATCCATGTGAGTGGAGGTGCCTGAGGAGGTCAGAGGAGGGGGTTTAATCCCCTGGAACTGGAGTTACAAGCAGTTGCAAGCTGCCTGACGCTGGAGCTGAGAACTGAATTTGGAGGCCCTGAAGGAGCAGTCCATGCTCTTAACTGCTGAGCCATCTCCACAGCCCAACCACCAATATCCTCTAAAAACCAGTTGAATCCAAAGAGAACCTTTCCAGTTTGTCAGAGTGGTAAATAGGTCAGAGTTCATCCACCATCTCCTCGTAGGAGAGCAGGACTTCATTCATTTTCTGGGCTGAGGCTACAGGGGCAGGGGGCAGGGAGGGCAGACGTTGCCAGTTGGAAGTGTTTCTTCCTCTGGCAAATAAGTGTCCTTAGCTGGTGACAGAGATGAAGGTGCCATCGCAAGGTGTCACAGGCTGAAGGTTTTGTTCCATGTGAGGCGGCGCTTTAACATTGGACACAAGTGGCCACATCCTGTCCTTTTTGTTCTCCAAGACAGGTGCTGTTCGGTTCCAGCCGACAGCTGTGGCAGCTGAGCCCAGGGATTCTGAGTTTGCTTAGGGCTATGGTCACTGGCAAGTCTCCTCCCTACAAGGAAGCGGCATTCTCTTTCCTACATCCTCCTGGCACTGTCACCTGGTGGTGCCAGCCTATCAGAGTCCGTCCTTCCCCGGTTCTCTGGTAGCAGAGTTACTACCTGTCTAGAACATTCTGGGCAGCGGCCGTGGTGGCATGCCCTGGAAACCTACAGGATTGGGATTGGAAGACAAATTAGAGCTTGCTTCTGGTCCCCTTTTCCTCTTCTTTAGAACACAGGGGTGTTCTAGAGCGAACAGAGACACAAAAGCAAACTTTATAAAATTTGACTACACCCATGCAGCTCAGGCGGAGGTGGGGCGCGGCGTGGCATATCGCCATGTGAGCAGAGTGCTGTATTTGAGCAACTCCACACGTTATCTAGCAGCTGGATTCTGATGAATTAAGATTATCACTAGAAAGCAACGGGAGACATCCCTGGGAAGTTGAGGGAGCGTGCTATTGACTCTCGCAGATGCGTTAGCTCAGGTGTGCCTGATGAGGCCGACTCCATATTGCCCCTGGAACACTCAAAGCTCGGAACTAAAGGCCAACTTAAAAAAAATGTGGTAACCTATATGTATCCCGAAAGTTAGTATTTCAGCACCAGGCATAGTCACACATGTTTTTAATCCCAGCACTCAAGAGGCAGAGGTAGACAGATCACTGTGAGTTTGAGGCTAGCCTGGTCTACATATAAAACTCTAGGCTACACAGTGAGGCCTTGTCTTACAAAACAAACAAAACAAAACAAACAGAAAACCAACCAAAAATAACCAGAACAACAAAAAACTTCCTGGCTTAACCCTTTTTAATTTTCATTTGCTTTTGTGTTCTTTGAGTGTGTGTGTGTGTGTGTGTGTGTGTGCCTTCATACATGCACACATGTGTGGCAGTGAGAGCTGGTGATGCTGGGCATCTTCCTCAGTCACACTGCATCTTGTGTTTTTGAGACAGGGATTCCAGCTGCCACCAAATGGTTGCTAATTTGGCTAGGATGGCTAGCCAATGAACCCCAAGGATCCTTGTGTTTCTATCTCCCCAGAGTTGGGGTTACAGAAACATGTCATTCTGCTCAGGGTCTCACATGGGTGTGGGGATTTGAACTCATGTCTTCTTTTTGAGAGTCCAGAACTGTACTAAGCCATCTCCCAGCCCTCTTTTAACTGTTTTAAATACACAGTATGTACAGTTTATATATATGTATATATATATTATAATGTAATGTTATAAACATATGTATCTGCGTTTATATAATATACAGTACATACAATGTAATGTTATTAAATATACTCAAGATATTGTAATACTAGCATCACCATCAGCTTCCAGAATCTTCCCTTCATCCCAAACAAAACACCTGTTAGCCAGGAGTTCAACCCCTTCCCTCCCAACCACAACCCATTCTTGTCCACCTGGACTATCCAGGCCTACCCCAGAGTGCACAGGGAGGTTTTGACCTTTTATGGTGTGTGTATTGGAACAAGACAGAAGTCATTAATTTTGCTTTTTTTTTCTGATGTGTTTCCCCAGGTGACTCGGTGATAATATTTCCGCCCCCTCCACCGCCTTACTTTCCTGAGTCTTCAGCAGGCACTCGACCTCCTGGGCCTAACAGCTTGCACCCCAGTGAAAACCCACCTTCCTATTCCAGTCTTTTTAACCATGGGTAAGACTTCCCTCTCTTCATCCGTGGGCATGTGTCACCGGTCCAGGCCTCGGCCTGAGTTCAAGCCAGTCTAGCTCTGGTGACATTAAAGTGCTGTGTCTGATGTTATGTCAAGAGTTCCTGCCTTGATTCTCACACTCAGCCAGGAAACCTTGAGTAGCTTGTAGACAGAGTGATGAAGGGTTGCTAGGAAACCCCTGAGCATCTTGATTGGTCCTACTGGACACACCTGTCACACTGACAGCTGCAAGGGAGCTGGAGGCCTGTGCTCTATTAACTTGGTTGCTTCAGACGGCAGAAAGGTTCAAAGCTCCAGGGGTCATGTTCAGAAGGATTTCAGTATTCTAATGGAGGAAGTCCTGACCTGGCCTAGCTGGGCCTCTCCATCCATGTTCAGTTGCCCCTGGACCTCAGAGCTTGAAAGAACAATTGAGAGACAGATGCCCCATGCCCCACTCCACATCAAAAGCAGGAAGGAGATTCTCATGGGATAGCAAAAACCCAAGACAGACTGAGAGCGTAAGAGGAAGGCTGGTCTCAAGAAAGCGGGGAGACACTGACCTCCAGACCTCAAGAAAGGGGGAGACACGGACCTCCAGAGTGAGTGACAGGGACAGTGAAGGAGGTCACACAGACTAAGGGGAGATGGGGGTTTGCTGCTGGTAGAGGGAGCATGAGAACAGACATTGGAGGGAGACTTCCCGGGCTGGATGTACCAAGAGAGGCGGTACTGATAAGGAACACCTAAGACATGATAGAAGATGTCCAGGCTTGAGTTCCGGGCAGTGCCAGACAGGGACAGGGACCAGGGTGTAAATGCAGCTCTTGCTTCAATGGAGAAAGACCAGGCAATTGGAGAAAGACATCTAGCAATGAATGCTGTAATTTTTCCTCCAATGGATAAACTTTCCCAAACCTAAAACCACGGCTAGGGGCTTCAGACAAGTCTCTGTTGAGGCTGCAGTATTGATTTCAGTACCTCCAGGGCTGGTTTGGCTTGCATTATCTTCCGAGTTTCACAGTCACTCTAGGCGGAAGGTACTGCTACCATCAGAATATTATTGATGGATCACGGAGAGGCATGAGGGTAGATCTAAGATCACCCACTAGGAAAGCAGCCGAGCGGGACACAATTCTAGTCTTTTGCTGTTGGAGCCTCTCCAGGGACTAGTGTCCTTCCCTGCCTCGAGCTTTCGGTTTGGTTTTTATTTTTCCATTTGCATGTGTTCATGGACCTTGTATGGCCCTCAGAAGACAGTGTGTGCCAGTGGCACTCCAGCTGTCTCTGCATGATGTCGGAACCTTTCTGCTCAGACTCGCACACACTCGCACAAGGAGACACAGACACACAGCACACGCCTTTTTAAAAAGAAGAAATTAAGGCATAACGAAAGCAGATCTATAAAGTACAATAAGCAAGCATGATGGTGCACGCCTTGCCTTTAATCCCAGCACTCGGGGAAGCAAAGGCGGGCGGATCTGTGAGTTCAAGGCCAGCCAGGACCACGTAATGAGACCCCGTCTCATCAACAACAGCAGCGTAGAATATAGGAGAAACAACTCCTAGTCTGGTTTGAGGCTCCTGGAAGTGTGACATTCAGAAAAGTCTCGTGCTTAAGGGCTGTCCCTGTTTTCATCGTGTCCCCTCATAATTTTGCTCTTTCTTTCTAGGAGGGCCCCAACTCCTGAGATCCAGGGCGCAGCCTCTGAGAGAGAACGGGAACTCATATACACCATATCTGGACCGGGGTCACCCTCCGAGAGCTCACACCCTGGACATCTTCCACTGGATCTGCCCCCTAGATACGAAGAGAAAGAAACGGCCCTAGCCACACCCTCGGATGCACCTTCTGAGCCGTCCCCACCATGAATTATGGACTACAGTTTTATACATTTCATGCATTGTTATTTTATTTAATTTTTTAATAAAACATACAATAACATTGGCTGTGTTCCCATTTTTCTGCCATAACATCAAAGGAAGTAGCCACGTTTTAGGTTAGACCCCGCTGCTGGTCTTTCAGCCCCCAGATGCGGTGAAGTACCTTCGTGCAGGCCACCAGCAGGACACCAGCCTCCAATGTCAGGGGCTGGTGGTTTTGTTTGTACTGGTGGATAAGGTACCAGAGGCTCAGGGAGATTACTGTGTGTGTGTACGCATGCGTGCACACACACCAGAGATCAACCTTGGATGTTGTTCCTCTGGAGCTGTTTATCTCCTTGGTTTTTTTTTTTTTTTTTTTTTTTTTTGAGACAAGGTCTCTCGTTGGTCTGGAACTCAGAATGTAGGGTAAGCTAGCCAGGGAGCCTCAGGGAACGCTCTGTCTGCACTTCCTCAGATCCGGGTTCCAAGTATGCCACCACACCAGCTTCTGCACAGAGGTCCTGGGGATGGCATTCAGGTCCTGCTGCCTGCAGACCATCTGTCCTGCCCTGCCCTTAGCTGGTTTCTGGAAACCAGGCTATGAGTGATCGGCGCTGCCGGAGGCCAGCCAGTTGTCTCCGTTCTGTCTCCAGCGTTATTCGCTTCCGAAACAAGGGATGAAGTAGTTGTCCTAATTTCTCTATCATGTTTCCTCCTCCCTCTCTACTCTCCTCCTTTCCCATTCCTCACTCCCTCTCCCTTCTTTAGGAGCCTCAAGGCCTCAGAGCACAATGGACAGTTTGGAGCCTCTGAATCAACTGGGATGCGATTTCCCTGGAGACCCCGGTCTGCTTTATTTATTTATTTATTTATTTAAAGATTTATTTATTTATTACGTATACAACATTCTGCCTCGATGTATGCCCACATGCCAGAGGAGGGCGCCAGATCTCAGTACAGATGGTTGTGAGCCACCATGTGGTTGCTGGGAGTTGAACTCAGGACCTATGGAAGAGCAGCCCGTGCTCTTAACCTCTGAACCATCTCTCCAGCCCCCTCTGCTTTATTTTTGAGACAGGATTTTGCTATGTTGTCCAGGCTAGCTTCGAACCTGTGCTCCGAGTTCTGGGATTATAGGAATAAACCACTATACTTGTCCCCCTGCCACTCCTTCCCTCTCTCCCTTGGGTGTACCTAGCACTCAAGTGTCCGTCCGACCACAGAGTACAGGTGCTGGACAGGGCAGTTCATCCGCGGCACTCACTGGTCCCGTGTGAATTACCACTGTTGATAAATCAGGGTGGCTGTTTGGACCAGCACTTCCAGCCTGTTTTCAAAGTGGACCTTTAGTAGGTTGAACCACTCTTAGAAGTCTGCGTTAGTCCTCCTCCTGGCAGGTTAATTATTCATGTTTTAAAATTAGAACAAAAGGTAGATTATCGTCACTTCCTTCTGCAGCTGTTTGTTTAAAATGGCCACGTTGAACCTGAGAGGGAGAATTACTTCAGCTATGAGTCTTCATTTAGAATCCAGAGCCGATTTAGTGGCTCTGAGTTGGATTTGTGGCTGAGTGTTTTGCTTTTATGTAGTTGTAAAGCTAAGCAAACAGTTAGGAAGGGTCAGGAGGAAGTCTGACCTTGCAGGCTTCAACCGCCTGGGGAAGGAAGTCAGAGACGCGGCCCTGCAGGAGCTCCTTACTGCAGAACCGCAAAGACGGGAGGGAGAGCTGAGCCAGATAGTGTCCCAGATGTTAGATCTCAAACCTGGGACAATCAGGCTGACAGAGGTGCCTACTTAACACATCAGAGTTCTCCCAGCATCCCTCAGTCCCTACCTGTTACAGGGTAAGGCTAGCATTCCCCACTTTGCCCTGAACTCTCCAGCCCAGGGGCTGGGCAGCCTTTCCTCCAGCTGCCCTTCCCTACATAATCAGCCATTTTGTTACCTGCCCTGTATCTCCTGGCCCTCCCCTCCCCCCTCTCCTCGCTTAGCCCAGCTCAGGGTCATGCTCACTCTGGACTCTCCTAGACTTCTCCGCCTTTGCGATTTTGTCTATAATAAACTTTCTCCCCCACCATACCCAGGAGCCGCCATATCCTATCCCTCCTTTTTTTTTTTTTTTTTTAATTTCTTCGTTTCATTCAACAGGAAGACACATCTTTGTCAAGGTTCTGATCCAGGTGACACCTTCCAAGAACCTACTCAGGGCTTCAGGCTGCTCAGAACTATCAACTTCCCTTTCCTTTTCATTTAAATTGGGCCAACATTTGCACTAGAGAATAAACCATTTTGTGTGTGTGTGTGTGTGCGTGTGTGTGTATGAGTGTGTATGTATGTGTGTGTGTGCGTGCGTGTGTGTGTGTGTCTATATGTGTGTGTGTGTGCATGCGTGTGTGTGTGTCTATGTGTGTGTGTATGTATGTATGTATGTGTGTGTGTTTCTGGTGCTGAGGACTGAACCCTGGGCCTTGTGCGTGTTATGCATGGGCTCTAGCAATGAACCACATCCCCCAGGCCAAATTAACCATTTTTTTTAACCATTTTAAAGTGAAAATCCATTGGCATTTAGTCCACGCGCCCCCCCCATCCTAACCACCACTTCCTGCTCCCTTAAATAAAGGCCATGCTCACTAAGCCATTGTTCCCCACTATTCCCGTTCACACCCTCGCTCCCAGCTCCTCACAATTCCCACGCTGTTTGCAGCCATTCTGGATAGTTCATGTTAGCGGGATCGTACAGCACAACCTCTTGTGTTTGACTTCTTTTCGTTTAGTATATTTTGAGGTTTATCCATGTTGTAGCATACATCACCCCTTCCTTCCTTTTTTATGGTCAAGTAATATTCCACGGTATGGATCTACCACAGGATGTTTATCCATTTATACATCAAAATACCACTTCGCCTTACTGCTAGCAAGGTACAAAGATTTGAACTTTTCTATATCCTCATCAACACTTGTTTTCATTTTTTTTTAAATAAAATATAACTGTCCTCTACGACATGCAGTAGTATTTCATTGTGGCTCTGATTTGCATTTCCCTAATGACCAATGAGGTTGAGTACTGTGATGGCTGATTTCAGCTGTCAACTTAGCAGGATCTGGAGTGGCCTGGGAAGGGAATCGCACCGAGGGATTGTCTGGATTAGCTTGGCCTGTGGGCACATCTGTGAGGGATTGTCTGTAGTAGGTTAACTGAGGTAAGAGAACTCACCGGGAATATGGACTGACGGTGAGGGCTCTGAACGGAATGAGGAGGAGGGAGGGAGCAGAGCGTGACCAAGCAGCGCTATCTGCTTCCTGCTGCCCTGCAGCCGTGAGAGGAGTTGTAGGCCGAATACACCTTTTCTCCCTTCAGTGGCTTTCACGAGACTCTTTTATCACAGGAAAAGAAACGAAGATGGAAGTTGCTATTGAGAAGTGGGGCTGCTGCCGTGAGGAGCCCGAACAGGTGATTTTTTGGCCTCTCAGACTCTTTTTGTGCCCCCAGTGTGCTGGAGCAGAGCCTGAAGGAGAGGAAGACAGACTGCGGAGGCCTGGATGGCGACTTTCCAGAGGGAACACAGACTCTTCCAGCAACCGGGTTAGGGGCCATTTGTGTAATTTTGACCAAGAATATGGCTTCACTGTGCTCTTGTCTTGAGAACCTGAGCAAAGATGAATTCAAAGATGATGGTTGATTTTCCAGGACATTACAAGGCAGGATAGTTTTCAGGCTGGTGAAGAAGGAGCAGCTGTACGGAGAAATGGAAATCAGCTGGGGCCTTCACTGGAGCCTGGGCCATGCTTAGCCTCCCAGACTGTGAGCTAAATAAACCTCTTTTCCTTTTAAGGTAGCCCCCCTCAGGTACTCTGTTATATAATAAAAATGACTAACACAGAGCTCTTATTTCAGGCTCTGCGCTTATGATTCTGGGAGGAAACATTACAAAAATTTCCTCTGAGGTCTAAAATTCAGGTGGGGTGACCTACTCATGGTGGGAAGTGCCGCCATGTTGCCTCCGTAGAATCTTTTGTGAACTCATTGCCTTTTTCTGGGACTGTTGAAGTAGATCCCAGCCAAGCCGTTCTGCTAAAATGAAAGCAAGTTTTAGCTAGTCATTCTCTTTGGTATTTGAACTGTAGAGCGAGGAAGCGTGGGAGGAGCCAAGGGCAGAGGTACTCTGAGGAAGAGAGTCACAGGGTCTCTGGGTGAGGCAAGTAAGTGGGGCAGGAAGAGACATGGTGGCCCTTTGATGCCCTCCTGCAGATGTGACCATTGGCTTGCTGAGTGGGTATTGCATGGGGTCCTGGCTCTTCTAAGGGGACCGTCATTCTAAAGTGGCCCTCAGGAAGGGAGAAAACAGGAGACAGGGCACTCTCGGTACTAAAACGGAAGCAGTCTCCCAAGGAGGGCAAGAACCATGTGGAACAGCTGCTGGAGGTGCCGTCCCTCCATCCGCTGAATCAAAACCTCGAGGCAAGCCGTGTTTATCTCCTCGGAAATGCTGGAGACAGGACTCCACGCAGAAACAGAAGAGACAGCATCTGCCTTCTCCAACTTCTGGGGAGTCCTGCTTACGTTTCTCAGCTGGCGCTCAGGGACCTTGAGGGGAGGTCTGTGAGGCTAGAGGAGGCCCCCAGCATTGTTGCTGGCTTCCCCCATCTCCTTGTTTCAGCCTCCCGGGTAGGAAACCCTGTGCTCATCCCCTAAGGAAGGTGTGGTTTCAGCTTTGCTTGTTGTCTCTGATGAGGCCAAGACTGGTCCAGCGGGTACCCATGATGTTTGTCAAGTGAAAAAAGTTTGAGGCTTCCCAAGTGGGGCACAGCATTCAAAGGCCCCAGCCAGGGTTTCTTCCTGCCTGTCCCCACCAGACCCTGGTGAATCAGGCGGGTGAGGTTTCCTGATGGAGCTGGGCTGGGTTTTGCTTGCTGCACCCTGATCCTGGGCCTCCCATACAAGGGCAGCAGTGAGCGGGATGAAGTCAGGAAGCACACTGCGGAGGTGGTGGGCAGGAGGAGGCGAGCTGACTTGAGGGGAACCATGCATGGTTGCCCAGAAGCCCTCCTGGGATTGATCTTGCATACCTGGAATTCCTGGAGTAGCAAGCTTGGTGCCTCCAGCTCAGGTTCCCTGGGAGGAGCAAAGTGAGGTGGGGAGAGGATGAAGGCGGAAGCTTTCCTAATTAGGACTATTCTCTCTCTTCCCCCCCACCCTGTGTGTATGTGTGTGTGTGTGTGTGTGTGTGTGTGTGTGAGAGAGAGAGAGAGAGAGAGAGAGAAATAACCGTGTGTGTGTGTGTGTGTGAGAGAGAGAGAGAGAGAAATAACCATGTGTGAGAGAGAGACAGAGACAGAGACAGAGAAATAACTGTGAGTGTGTGTGAGAGAGAGACAGAGAGAGGCAGAGAGAGATAACTGTGTGAGAGACAGAGACACAGAGAGAGACAGAGAGATAACTATGTGAGAGAGACACACACAGAGAGAGACAGAGAGAGATAACTGTATGTGTGTGTGTGAGAGAGAGACAGAGAGAGAGAGAGAGAGAGGGGGGGGGGTTTCTGGCTAGATGCAGCTTGTGTCTGCACATGGTTGTGCTCTGTACTGTGACCTCCAGCCCACACTGGAGCACCACACTGACCGAGCTGGGGCCACAGGTAGAATCTGGCGTGGGAGTGTAGAATGGCTTCCTCTCCAAGGATGGAGTTAACAGACAGAAAACTGGGCTGGGCAGTAAGTTCTGTGCTGCTGGAGGCCTAGAAAGTCACAGTGGGTGGGTGAGCCACCTCAGCTGCCCTTGCCACGCCAAAGTACTTACAGCACGGGTCCTTAAAGGCCTTTGGACTTATCGCTGAGACCCATCTACAGGCACTGGCTGAGTCAAATAGCATATTTATTAGGGGTTTTCACCAAGAGGGAGGGTGTACCTCTCTTCCTGAGAAATAGCTGAGGGACCAGGGCAGTGTCTAGGGCCTTCCCAGGCCAGGCTGTGCATGGCTGATTCCTTCTCAAACTTGGCATCTCTCTGCGGCCCTAGACACTGTCTAGGATGTCGCGCTTTCCCTCAGGAGCAGCTAACCACAGCGTTCCAGAAAGTCGTTCCTTCTCATGGGGGCCTTCAGTGCAGTGTGGGCCTTCGGTCATGTCAAGGGTGCTGAGTCACCTCACAGAGTCTGTTCCTTAGGCTTGAAGCCCCCTTTCTTCCTGTAGGTGCTGAGGAAAGTCAAGTTGCTGGCTACTCTGCTGCTGTCTTGGCCTTTGCTGTCCATGGATTCTGACCCCAGCAACCTGCTTCCGTGGCATGGGCACGCTTCCCTGGGTGTCGTGGCGCTGCCTTATGAGTTCCATGCTTCCTCCCTGCTGTGCTGAGATGGCGCAGGCATGTGAATCATAGCGTTGCCTCCTGGCTGACTTGGAGGCCTTGCTATCACTGCTGCACAAGTTGTAGGTTTGTGTGAGCAGACAATAGCTCCTCTTCCATCTGTCTCACGTCTGCAGCATCATTCGGCTCTGAAAAGGAACTAGAATTACAGCCCAGATTTGTCAGAGACCCCCAACTCTTGACAAAGTAGGCTGCTGACTTGAGCCTCAACTGTTAGGCTGGAGAGGGCTAGAACAGTGACGGGTGACATTGTCATCATGGATTCAAAGGCAGACTTCGGGTCCAGCGAGAGACCTTAAGACCAGCCGAAGGCACCATTGCTGCTACTGGGCAGGCACTTGGAGTCCCTGGCCTGGGATCGTAGCACGATTAATAAAACTCGGAATCAGATATTGGGGTTCAATCTGAAGACTAGAAAAGCAAAGCAGCCAGTCACTGGCTCTTACCTCAGCCTTAGTCCAAAAATGATTTGCTTACTTTTCTTACGTGTATGAATTTTTTTTTTTCTGAATGTGGGTATAGAGGTTAGAAGAGGACATCGCATCCCCTGGAACCGGAGCTATGGAAGGTTGTGAGCAGCTTTGTGGGTGCTGAGAATTGAACCTGAGTTCTCTGCAAGAGCAACAAGTGCTCTTGACCACTGAACCATCTTTCCAGGGTAGCTCTTGATTTTTCCAAAGAAAGGTATCATATCAGATGTCCATTTCATTTGCCTACTGATTTATTAGACAAAGCACAGAAGAGTCTCAGTGTTACCATTTGATATTATTAATTCCAATTAAACTCTTAGATTTACCCAGATTACTTTTTTTTGATTAAGAAAAATCTTTAAACTATCTCACTACATTCATACAGTAAAAGTAGTATGCCAAAAAAGCATTTCAATTGTTATTTCTTCTTTGCTGTTAATGTCAAGCCTTCTGTTTCTTTTGAGCACACACAAGCATGCACGGTCTGTCTGTGTATAGGTGTGTGAGTGGGTGTGGGTGTGCCCATCACGGCACACAGGTGGAGGTCAGAGGACAGTTTGCTCTAATTGCTTCTCTCCTCCAGCTTTGTGGACCTGGGTATAGTCCCCACAATGGGGGTCAAACTCAGATGGTCAGGCTTGGTTGAAAGCTCCTGTGCAGTCATTTTGCTAATAAGTCATACAACTAGAGCCTTTTGGTCCTATTTATATTACAACTTAAGGTTAATTTGGGGATTTTAACTCATTTTAATTTGAACATCTAGGGAGCTGGAGAGATGGCTCAGACTTTAAGAGCACTGCCTGCTCTTCCAAAGGTCCTGAGTTCAATTCCCAGCAACCACATGGTGGCTCACAACCATCTGTAATGGGGTCTGGTGCCCTCTTCTGGCCTGCAGGCAAACACACAGACAGAATATTGTGTACATAATAAAATAAATATTAAAAAAATAATTTGAACATCTAGAGCATCTGTTACGCAGAGGAGGACATGTAATCTGCTCATTCCCTTTTTTGTTCCATACCTGCCCTCCAACAGGCCATCCTTATTTTGTTAATTTCATGAGGGTTCTTTTTCTCTGAGTTTCCTTTGGAAACACATGTACACATACACATTGCTCCAGACTTTTCCTTCTAATCTAGTAATATCTCCTGGCCATCATTCCACATACATTCCTGTTTCTTTTTCAGGACAGTATAGTCACCCCACTGTGTGACTATGCCGTGATTTTTTCCCATGGTAATCGAATGTAGACATTGAGGTTGTTCTGATCTTTAACATTACAAACAGCCTCACATGTGTGTTGTTTTCTTTTGTAAAGTGTGCATTCAGTGTAAATCTCTAGAAGCACCATTTTTATCTTAAAGGATCAGTGCACATGTCATTATGCTAGTTAACCACAACTTCTCCATCTACATATGCTGGTCAACCTTCTGGGTCCATGTCCGTTGACTTTGAACAAATAAACTTGTTTTAACCAACCAAAACAAAAAAACAACAACAAAAAAGAGGGACCAGGTAAGAGAGAAACTTCTGTCTACAGATGACACCCAAACATTTGGCAAGAATTTAGAATTTACACATAAAACCTGAGAAAGTTTTTTATTTTATTTTTTAAGGATTCTAGACAGACAAGGACAGAATCAAGTGCAGCTTCTTGGTAACAGTCTTTTCTCTGATAAACTCTGTATGCTGGCAATGAGCAGAGGTGCAGCTCCTCTAAGAGAGGCTTCTTGACCCAGCATTAGTGGCAAAAAAAGCCATGTAAAAATGGTAAATACACAGAGAATCTGGATACTTTATGTTATTATGTTGTCTTTGAATTGTTTGACTGCTGAGGAACGAGCAACAGCTGCTAAAAGACATTTGATTATAAATGTTGCTGGGTTAATCCAACCCATACATTTTGAAAATGCCTTGACTTCAAAATTTAAGTCAAAAGATATGTCACTTTGGAGAAGAGCTTTTGCTTCCATGGGAAATGAGAGGCTGTGGATTTATTCTTGGTTAAGAAAAATAAGGTTTGATCGAGGAAGACACCCTGAGAAAATTCTAGTAGGAGCAGGTGACCCAGATGAGCCAATGTATTGGAGCACTTCTGTTTCTGTTTCTCCTGAGTTCTGCATCCAGAACAGCTTCAAGGCTGCTGGCTGATATAATCCAACCTCACAAAATACTCCAATCAGGATTTGATCATAATCCTAAATTTTCTTTGGGTCCTCATAAGACTATCAACACCCCCAATCAGCAGGAAGTAGCCTAGAAAACTATACCTGCATTCCCCCAAAATGGATTATGAACATTTGTCTGTGTTTAAGGTATTGGTTATAAGTTGTTATAGACAATGATCAGGAAAAAAGCTAAACAAAGGAGATCAGATTCAGGGTCTTGTTTTGAAAAGAAAAAAAGGGAACTGCTGTAGGATAATGTTTTTGTATTCTGTTAAGATTTGTCTCTCATATTGGTTTAATAAAACACTGATTGGCCAGTGGCCAGGCAGGAAGTATAGGCAGGGCGACCAGATGAAGAGAATTCTGGGAAGAGGAAAGGCAGAGATGCAGTTACCAGTCAGAGGCAGAGGAAGCTTAAGATAAGATAAAATAGAAAAGAATTCCTCACTGATTAAAGGTACCAACCCACATGACTAAATATAGTTAAGAATTATAGGTTAATTTAAGTTTTAAGAGCTAGTTAATCATAATCCTGAGCTAATAGGCCAAACATTTTATATTTATTATAAGCCTCTGTGTGTTTCTTTGGGACTGAATGGCTAACCAGGTGGGCAGAAACATCCATCTACAACCATGGGGTGCTGGGAACCAAATGCAGGTCCTCTTCTAGAACAGCCAGTGCTCCTAGTTGCTGAGCATCATTCTAACTCTGAGGGCTGTTTAAAAATTTTAATTTATTTATATTTTATGTATGAGAGCTCTGCACGTATGCCTACATGCCAGAAGAGGGTATCAGATCCTATTATAGATGGCTGTGAGCCACCATGTCGTTGCTGGGAATTGAATTCAGGACTCCTAGAAGAGCAGTAAGTGCTCTTAAACACCAAACCATCTCTCCAGCCCTGCAAGGGCCATTTTTGTATCTCTACCAGAAACATGTACCAGTGCCTGCTGTCTCATAGCTTCAAGTTTTTGCCAATTTTACCACTAAGAGGCCATAATGCAGGAGTTTTAGTTTATAGTTCTCTAAGTGCCATGAGACTGGGCATCTTTTTCAGGGTTAAAACCTGACTCTGCTCTCCTGTGAACCAGTTACTGATGGTCTGTCTTTGTTTACTAGGTCGTAGTATAATTTTTTAAAAGAATAGAATCCAAGTCTTTCCTGATGCAAGCAAGGTCACTCTAATGTGTATCTGACAACCGTACAGATATCAAATGAAGATCAAACAATAGGGAGCTTCAGGACCTCCCTTCCCAAATTCTGTCTAGCAAAAAGTATTAGTAAGCTACTAATATTAACTTTTAGCTTTTCTCTATAGGTCCCATTGAATCAGTTGGAGTATTTTGGCAACAACCCACCACTTTAGTGCTTTTAGAATCTTGGCCGGTCCTCGGTTTTCAATGGAACATGGTGTTAATGAAAAGAAGATTGTAGTTTGTACAACCACATGTGCTGCTGGCTGCATGGGGAAAGCGGTTCCCCCAGCAAGTAGTGGGGCCGCCCAGCTGCCTCACATTCAGACAGAAGTCTCAAAGGGATCCTCTGTGGGGAGGGATGGGCAGTGGCGTCATCTCCAAATGTAGTTAACCCCGGGGGTGGCTGTCCCAGGCTGTGGTTCCTTGGGAGCCCGGTGCTAAATTTTGCATGGGAATTTCTCTATGAGGTCAGCAGCCATCAGAAAGACACATGTGCCAAGCAGGAAGGAAACAGAGTTTTTTTTTTTTTATTTTTGCCTTGTGTTCATCTCAAGCCAGATGCCACACGTGGAGGGAGGTGAGCCTCCCCATGGGATCCCAGCCACAGCTCTAAGAGGGTGCAAAGTCTCCACTAGCTATCTAGTGTTCCATGAAAATTGCTCCCCAAAGAGATGCTGAAGGAAGCAGACTCTGTTATCTCTCGTATTTCAGGAATCCAGGGCTGCTTGGCTGGATAGTTAGTTCATGAGGGCGTGACAGGTATCAGCCAAGATGGTGGCTGTCTGAAGGTGTTAGTGGGTCCAGAGACCTGCTTCCGAGGTACTCACTGCTCTGACTCAGTGCGTTCCTCCATCATTTCACTTGTCGGATTCTAATCTACAATGTGATATCACCTTTGAGAGGGCTCAGGTCATGAGGGTTGAACTCCTTCACCTCTCCTCCTATCATGTGAAGATATAAAGTCATCCCTCTGTGATCCAGGGAGGAAGCCCTGACCAGATACTGAAGTTTCTAGCACCTTGACTGTGGTCGTCCT
This sequence comes from Alexandromys fortis, assembly GCF_014885135.2. Lineage (NCBI taxonomy): Eukaryota > Metazoa > Chordata > Mammalia > Rodentia > Cricetidae > Alexandromys > Alexandromys fortis. Next base: position 1,453,510 of record NW_026067964.1, read on the forward strand.
AGACTTCGGAACTGGAATAAGGCCACCAGTCCGGGTGTGTTTGTCGTAGCAGCCTGAAGATACTCACACAGCTGGCAAGCTGATGCTGGCTGCTGGCATTAGTCTGCATTGCATTCCAGGTAGACCTTCACTGGCATGTCTTCACACAATGTCTGATCTGCTGCTGAGGGAGAGGCTTTACACAGAGAACGGGGAAGCTGCATTGCTTTTTAAAATCCAGCCTTCCGCTATGGCCCATTAGAAGCAGGTGGAATCCAGCTCATCTGCAGGAGGAGTTAGCCTTCTGTTTAGAAGGCAGATGTCACAAGGAATTTAAGAGCAGTTTTAAGTCACCACAGACCCTGAAGCCAGCTTCCTGACCCTTGGCCTAGGAGGCAGGTCAAGGGGATCTGGCTTTTACCATACCTGTTTACAATGTTCTTTCTGGCCCACAGAGCTGGAAAGCCTGTGCCCTAAAAATGGTCCAGATACAAAGAGCACCACGGTTTTGTGTCACTCAACCATCCCTGCCTCAGTGTACTGAAGATGTAACAGGCCCCAGACCTCAGCACAACTGAAGCCACTTTAGAGGCACCGTTTTGACTTTAGGACCTAGCACCTAGGCCCTGCCATCTGCCAAAACATGAACGAAGACCTAATCCATCAAAGATGCGGTCCATAGATCAAGGAAGTCCTTGAATGTACTAACCTTGCTTTTTGGTTTCTGTAGTTCTGCTCCTTGGTAATGGAAGTGTGACACCAGAATATGGTTTTGCATAACAAGACAAAGGACTGAGCAGCACCATTTGGTCAGGTTCTCTGTGCCATCGCTGGTTAGCAATAAAGCCTTTCTTTTTGGCCTTGTCTGGGTGGTGGTCTCTGATGGGCTTGCCTCACTACAAGGGCAAGTTGGATCATAGGATATGAGTCTTAGGACATTCACCAGCATGCATAGCAGAGGGTATGGAAATACACTCAGTGAATGGATGGTGGACAGGATAATTTATGTTCAAAGCTTAGTCATATTAACTTTGGTGATATTCCTTCAAAATTTAGTAGCCCTAACTTACCTCAAATACTTACTGTCTCAACACAGGTATGTAAAACCTATAAAGAAACATATTACATATCATCTTGAAAATATAATTAGTTTAGCCAGGCGGTGGAAGCACACACCTTTAATCCCAGTGCTTGGGAGGCAGAGGCAGGCGGATCTCTGTGAGTTCAAGGCCACCCTGGGCTACAGAGTGAGCTCCAGGACAATCAGAGATACATAGAGAAACCTTGTTTATAAAAACCAAACAAATAACCCCCCACAAAAAAGAAAATATAATTAGTTTAATCCCGAATTGTGATGATTAAGTAAGATGCCTGGCCTGGACTCCTGAATAAGTCAATATGTAGGGAACAAATGGGCAAAGGCATTGTCCCAGAGAAAGAGCTGTGAACTACAGCTGCCAGGTCAGGTGCTTGTCCACACAAATAAAGTTTTGCTCAAAAAGAGTCCTGCTGACAGGCTTGCTCTGGTCTGCGGCAGCATTGTCTCTGCTCTCCTTGGCTAAATCCTGCCAGCCAACTTAAAAGTTTCACAGTAAAGACATGGGATAAACATGCTTTAAGACTCCATTAAACAAGGCAAACTAGATTCATGTAGGTGCTTTACAGAGAGCTACATGGATAAAAATTGTTTCCTCAAAAACTCCAGATGCAGTTTTCCTCATATTCTGTCCGGCCTGCTCAGAGGGTCAGAACCACTGACGGGAGAGAAGAAGATGAAAAGCCCTTCCTTAAGCAACTCACACTTCGCAGAGCAGGGGGAAGGTGTAGAAGCAGAGAAAGGAGGTGGAACAAGGGTCCTTTTACAGACCTGTGTGTGCCTGGCAGAGTAGTATGGGCACAAAGATGGAGGAGGGTCTGCTCTTGGCCAAACAGCTCCCTGGCACGTGGGCTGTGAGGTCTCAGTGGTGGCTCTGCTTGAGGAACTGTGTTCAACGGGCTCAAAAGCACCCTATGGTTTCAGTCTTAAATGTTAGCCAAAGGCCGTACGTTGGAGGCATGCATGGTCGTCAGCCTGTGGCACTTTTGGGTGGGTGGGGGAGGTTGATGGAAACTTTAGAAGGTGAGGGTCCCTGGAAGGAGGTCATTGGTGGTGTGCTTGGGAGGGACTTTTGGGTACCCGGTTCTCTTTTCCTTTCCTTCCCAGCTGCCTATGCAAGTGAGTCAGTTCACCACGCTCTTCAGCCACAGTCTTCTGCCTTGCCAGAGGACCAAAAGCTATATGAATCTGAGCCAACAACCATGGACTAAACCCTGACACAAACTACATCTTCCAACTTTAAGTTGCTTAGCTGCTAAGTTGGTCAGAGCTATGGAAATCTGATTCCGTGGTGTTGCTCTAGTCATTGTGACAGGATGCTCTAATGTGTACCCTGGACCATGGCTTTCTTATCTGGAGACAGCACACACTGTAGGCAGAAGGGACCCATCATTACTTCAGCCATGAGCCAGCAGCAAGTCCTTTGCGTGGCTGCCATAATTGACGCTTAGTGGCTTTGTTAACAATATTTGGAGCTGTCAGAAGGTAATACTGTCTTTGAGAGCCAAACTTTGAAAATATGCATGCATAAAAGATGGAATAGAGTTGACCATTTTACTGGGGTGTAACAGGGTAGTCCCCAGGAGTCCCAGAGACATGTGCCCCTCTGTGGCACCCTCATGAGGGATGCACGGCCTTCCTTGCAGCATGACCGCCACAGGGCAGTCCGTTCACGTGGCCATTAAAGACTTACAGAGTGATGCCTGAGGTCACTCTTGGGTCTTCCACGTTAAAGTCCCCTAGGAAGCCGAGCTTCATTCTTTGACTTTTAACTTGGAAACTAAGAAGCACCAGAGAGCTCGCTCCATTCCAAGAGAAGAACCTTCTGTTGTGACCTTTCCCTTGGCAACGGAATCGAGACAGTGGCAATGGCAAATGGGAGCATCTGGAAAGTGTCTGCAAGGGTCTGCAATTGGCCACAGTGGTTTGAAAGGAAGAAGCTACTGAACGTCAGTTTTCCTAAAATACAATCACACTGCTCGGCCTTGTTTGGGCCAAAAGAATGGAGAGATAATGGCAGCATCTCTACGGAGGTGCTCACTGTGAGAGGTGACAATGGCGGAGTCTTTACGGATGTGTTCACTGTGAGAGGTGACAATAGTGATGTCTATGGACGTGCACACTGTGAGAGGTGAAAATGGTGATGTCTCTATGGACGTGCTCACTGTGAGAGGTGACAATGGCGGTGTCTCTATGGACGTGCTCACTGTGAGAGGTGACAATGGCGACGTCTCTATGGACGTGCTCACTGTGAGAGGTGACAATGACGACGTCTCTATAGACGTGCTCACTGTGAGAGGTGACAATGACGATGTCTCTATGGACGTGCTCACTGTGAGAGGTGACAATGACGATGTCTCTATGGACGTGCACACTGTGAGAGGTGACGTGCAAGCCACAGAGGAGAGCTGAGACCACAGTGTAGGGATGGAGACTGGAGAAACGTAGCCTGTCAGCTGCCACCCGCTGCTTGTCACTGAACAGAGATATGCCTGTGGTCATCAGTGCCCTCTAATAAATGCTTCTTCCCTTAGATTTTTAAAAATTTTTTTATCATTTTTATCAGCACATATTAATTATATATAATAATGGCTTTCATTATAATACTCACACATGTATATAATTTTTCAATCATATTCATTCTCATTACCCTCTCTTGTCCCCTCCCATCCCCACTGACCCATTCCTCTTCCCAAGTAGCACCTCCACACTTGTACAGTGTATGTGTGTGTGTGTGTGTATGAGTGAGTGTGTGTGAGTGAGTGTGTGTGAGTGAGTGTGTGTGTTTGAGTGAGTGTGTTTGAGTGAGTGTGTGTGTTTGAGTGAGTGTGTTTGAGTGAGTGTGTGAGTGAGTATGTGTGTGAATGAGTGTTTGTGTGAGTATGTTTGAGTGAGTGTGTTTGTTAGTGAGTGAGTGTGTGAGTGTGTGTTTGAGTGAGTGTGTGTGAGTGTGTGTGTTTGAGTGTGTGTGAGTGTTTGAGAGTGAGTGTGTGAGTGTGTGTGTTTGAGTGAGTGTGTGTGAGTGTGTGTGTTTGAGTGAGTGTGTGTGTTAACCAATGGTTTTAGTTAGGGTTATTACAGGGGCATGGGTGACCAGTTATTTATAGACGTGTGGGCACATTACTCATGGCTTCACCAGCGTCTGCTTTAACAGGACCTGCGCTGCCACTCCCCAGCAATTCTTGCTTCTTTTCACACCATGGCACTTTGGTTGCAGCCAACAGCTTCCATCTGTTCCGCGTTTCTGAACCTGGAGCTGACTCCTGGTTCTGTAGTCCTGAGCTGGGACACAGGCTTTCAGTCTTCTTCACTTGGGTGCTCAACTTGTGCGTGTTGGTCCAGCATCCTGGCATCCTTTCTCGGCCCCAGCATCCCTGGGGATGGAAGGGCGACCCTTGTACTGAACACACCCGTCAGGCCAGTCACCTGGGGCACTGGGTGAGAAGATGGGACAAGGCCTTGCTTTTCACTCTTGCTTTCATCCTAGAACTTTGGGTTCCAAGAGTGGATGCTTGCATTCTTCAAGCCATGCTTGTCTGTCACCATCATTGGCTTCTTCCCCTTTCCTCCCTGACTCCCTACCTTCCCTACCTCTAGCACGGATCCCTTTTTTCCCAAAAGGCAACTACAGCAAAATGGTTTACCATTGCACACACACACACACACACACACACACACACACACACACACACACACACACACACAGAGTTTTATAAAGTATGGGCATCATTTTGTGTATTTGTTTTAATTTACACACCTTAAGGTTTACTTTTTGCCCTCATGTCTGTACCCTCTCCCCCATTCCTAACCTAAAATATATCTCCACAGTGCCGGCTGTTGGTCTTCAAGGTGTCTCCTACAGTGGCATTTGATGAGCACTGTTTATTACTGCAGAGTTCTCAGATATTCAGGATTCTTGTTGATCTGAATCTAATAATTACTGGGCTTTCTGGGACTCCCAATGGGACAAAGGGGCACTGACCTTCTAGTTGTCCAGCTGTGGTCTGCATAAAAGGAGCCAACTGGATTCATATGTCAGGCACCCCAGGGAACAGAGTATTGGGCTGCGGATCGTAAGGGTACATGTGAGTGCATCCTTGGGCCTCTGCCTCTGGACTAGGAAGGTTTCCAAAACTCCCAGACCCATGGTCTTATGTAGTGTGTCCTTTCCAGGGGGACTCTGCTTGCTTGGAGCTGGTAATATTCTCCAAGGAAGAAGAATTTCTTGGCTTTCCCTCATATTTCATCAGGCACAGAAAAGTCTGGCAGCTGTTTAGGACCCAGCCGGAGACTGACCTCAAATCATGCACATGTCTGCAAGGCCTTGCTGCTGTCCCCAGGGCAGCCAGGATATGCGCCTCAGAGCAGCCAAGAAGACCAGCCGGCATCCGCCCCAAGAGTTCCTGCGGTTGTTAGCGGAGCGGCCGGCGTCTTGGTGGCATTGAGGCTTACAGAACCATGTGGAGCCTGGGAACAGACTGCACGGGTGGAGAGCAGCTGTGGGGCTCAGTCCCTCTGTCACTGCCAACAGCCAGAGAGTGGATTCCATTGCAGGCAGCAGCAGTTCACACTGGGTGGCCCGGGCCTTGCCTCCCACATCAGCACCACAGGCCCGGCCTGGGAGGAGAGCCCAGTTCCTTTTGGGAGAAATGGCTCTCCTCAGGAAGGCCTTTCTCTTCTCCTCCTCCAGGCTTCTGGATCCATCCAGGCCTAAGAGCGATTGGTGGCTAGGTCTCTTCCAGTGTCTGAGGTCAGGGTGGGAAGGGGACCGTCAATGTCCCTCAGGTGGTGTGCTTCCTCGTTCAAGAAACACACCTTAGCTCTATTCCAAGCCATAAGTAGTTCTAGCTTTTATTTTTAAGGATACAATCAATCAAATCAACCATCACAGGACTGAAAGATGGCTCCGTAGCTAAGAGCACTTGCTGCTCTTGCCAAGGACTTGAGCTGGTTTTCCAGCACCCATTTGTCACCCACTTTCTCTGCTAAGTGTTCTCTGGCACGTCACTTGATCTAGTTCCTTAGGAGGTTCGTACTGTTCTCCCCAAATGAGGAAACCGAGACCCAGAAAGTCGAAGTGGCTGACACAGTTCCATATCCAGAATTTGGTGGAGCTGAGTTTCCAGTGTAGACATCCTAGAGCTTACACTCTGAACCACTGGGCGTGCGTAAATTTACACACACATGCATACATACACACTGCTGTGTGTGTTCCCTGACTCAAACTGTCCCATCCCTTACAACACTCACAGAGTCTAATGCCATTTTCCAGGTTGTTTATCCAGCTCCACCCCTACTTTAGATGCTCACGCATAAGGCATGAGAGCCAGGGTTTAGATAGCACCCTCAGCCTGGGAAAGCACTGTCGTCGGCTCAGTCCTGGCTGAAGTGCGGTCTCCAAGTCGTGCTTGCTAACTCAGTGTGTCTCAGAGAGGCCTGAAAATGTGCATTTCTGCTTAGTTCCCTGATGATGCTGGCACTGGTTCTGGGCTCCAACCTCAAAACTTTGTCTTGGTCCATGTTTTAAAGCTACAACCATGTACCCAAGGCTAGGTTTCTATAGAAAAAAAAATGTTTATTTGACCCATAGGATTGTAGGCTGGAAGTTCAAGATGAGACAACCAGAACCTTGTTGGTGTCTGTGAGGACCTTACAGCAGATAATGTTACACTGACCCAAGTACACTCAGGTGGAGAGACAGGAGGCCAAAGAGATCCAGGGGCTTGCTTTTGTGAGAATTAATTTGCACTCTCAGAAATCATTATTTGTTTCCTCAGAAGGTGATGCCCTCAATGGCTTACACACGCCCCACAGGCCCCACTTCGTCCATGTTCCACCACCTTTCAATGATGCTGCCAGAGGGACAAGCCTGGCACATCAATTTTTGGGGGCCACATTGAAACTATACCTAAGCTATAGCAGAGACCTACTGCGCGAGAGTGAGTCGTACGGGCGGGAACCTTGAGAGTCAATGCAGTGTTATCTTTAGACGCTCTAGCCTTTTGATGAAGTCTTGGCAGGCTTGCCCAGTGGCATCACCTTTAAGAGAGTCTTTTTTTTTTTTTTTCTTCAGTAACTCATTGAAACTCAGCTAGAATGTGGTGGGTGGAATTCTAAAAATGCCCTGCTCCAGGGGGGGAAAAATCATTCCTTGGGTGGTTTGAAAGAAAATGACCACCAAAAGAAGTGTCACTATTAGGGGAGGTGTGGCCTTGCTGGAGTAGGTGGGGCCTCATTGCAGGAAGTGTGTCACTGCGGAGGCAGGCTTTGAAGTCTCATAAATGCTCAAGCCATGCCCAGTGAGACAGAACACTTCTTGTTACCTGTGAGTCAGATGTGAGGACTCTCAGATCCTTCTCTAGCACTGTGTCTGTCTGCATGCTGCTTGCTTCCTGTCATGATGATAACTCTGAACTGGAAGCCAGGTCCAAGTAGATGTTTTCCTTTATAAGAGTTGCCATGGTCATGGGTGTCTTCAGAGCAATCGAAGCCCTGATTAAGACATTCTCTTATCTGCCCCACCCCTGTGAGTGTACGGTGTGTGTGTGTGTGTGTGTGTGTGTGTGTGTATGTGTGTGATATTTAATCACATAGAAGCCAGAGAACTTTCTATGGCTTGAGGCAGAAGGATAAAGCTGAAAGGGAAGGCAGGAAGTGTGTGTTGGCCTCCAGCTGTGGAGGTTTGTGTGAGAAAGCCTGGGTGTTGCTAGAATTAAAAAGGGGCCCCAGTTCAACATCTGTCGGGGAGTGAATTCTGCCAACAGTCTAAAGAAACTCAGACAAATTCTTCCCTGAATCTCCAGAAAACTCAGCTGGGTCTAACTCAAGAACTGAAAGCTAATAATAAGTTATTATTATTATGACTGTGAGTCCTTAGGTGTGTGCACTTCCTGCTGTGCACAGCTCCTGGACAGGTAACGAGAATCCTTGAGGAGCTAAGCAAGCTGCTGCTCTCTGTAGACCCCTCCCTTCCAGAAGGTCCTTAGACCCAAAGCTGTGCCTATCCAGGGGTCTATATTCCAGCTCTGTCAAGCTATCCCAGAGGTCAGTAAGGTGAGCAGACTAAAGATTGTCAGAACCTGCTGGAAACCACCTGACCAGCCCACCTTACACGAGCATGGGCAGATGCCCTGTGGACAAGTTTATGCCCTTCATGGAAGAACAGTTCCAAAACACGTGAGGGAAACAGATCGTCTCCTGCATCAGCTATGAAGTCAAATGCCTCCCCTCCTGCGTTTGGGGTTAATCACCTAGAACATGGAGGCCCCACCCCTTGCTAGGATCCTGGGAAGCCTGAGTCAGGGGAAAATCTAAACAGGCAAGATTCACACAGAGGTGTCTCCACCCTGATGGCTCCTGCCACTCTTGAAACAAAGCAGTGTCTAACTTAGGTGAGACAGTTTCCATTTTCAGCAACACTGGGGTACCCAAAGCAGTCTAGTCACAAGCCAACTGCCTTGTCTTTTTATCATGAGACTAACATTAACCACTTGCTGCCACAGTCAGACATTAAAGAAATAAAACAGGTCGCTTCATAACTCCTGCTATTGCGACTCCCCTCAAGGACCCCCAATGCCTTACCCCAGGCATTCACAGAAGTGGGGGCTCTTTGTGGGGTTCAGGAGCCAGTGCGGGGTTCCAAAGCTTTGCCCCTTTTGTTGAAAGTCCTTGCGAAGATGCTGGCGAGTAGTGCAAGTTGCCTCATTTTTGCCTAGAGTCCTGTGAAGACCTCATCCTTGGACCCCTGAAAGCACAGAGCTGAGCGTGCAGGGTTTTTTGACTCTGATCACCCCTCTCCCTGGCATTTGCCTGCTTCTGCTCTAGCCCCATGGAACAGGCACGTCATGATGTTTGGCTTGGATGGGATACCAACATGTCTAGTGCCTGGGTTTCTGAGCTCTGAACTCAGACCCTGCGCATCTCTCCAGTCTGGGGGCAAAGCTGAGTCCACAGGTGAATTTGTTTGAGGACCTAGTCAGACCATCTACACCCATTTGACTTTGTTGTTTCCCAGTGTGAGGGATGATGGCCATGGATGGGCTCCCATGACACAGAGCAGTGGCCGTGGATGGGCTCTCACCACACAGAGCAGTGGCCGTGGATGCACTCCCACCACACAGAGCAGTGGCCGTGGATGCACCCCACCACACAGAGCAGTGGCCGTGGATGAGCTCCCACCACACAGAGCAGTGTCTACCTGTGCTGCTTCTCTGTCTTCCTATCCACACCATGTGCTTCAGAGAAAGGAAGCCGTTCTATGTTGGGGAAAGGTTCTTTGCAGTCTTGGACATTTCTGGTTTTCCATATCCTCGAAGCTCGTGATTTTATTTTATTTTGCTGTGCTGTAAGTGATTTAAATATTCAACACTTAAAAATTATTTTTTTCGGGTTCAGGAAACTATGCAGAAGAGGAGACAGGATTGTAAGAGTCAGTGGGGGTTGGAAGACACCAAAGAAACAGCGCCTTCCGTCAACAGCAGGCCTCACATGCACACGAGCCCACCGAGACCATGGCAACACACACAGAGTCTGCACAGGTGGGGTTCCACCACTGAGATGGGATGTGGACGTGAGCCCCCATCCCTGACCCAGAAGTGTTTTCCAACTGATAGCTGCTCAGATAGGACAAATCGGTTTCTCTAATGGAGTTCTGTTGGTTACATCAATCACACTGAAGGGCAGGCCCCACCCCCAACAGTAGATTGCCAACACAAAAGGAACTCAATGATATTTTTGGAGCTGTTAAGCCTCATAATGTTTTGTCTGGGCATTTTTTCCTTCCTTGTTTTTTGCATATTTATTATAGTTTTCAATTTTGTATTGTTATGGAATGTGTGTGTGTTTTTGTGACTGTGTTCCTCGTGTTTTTCCTTTTTTATTTTCTCCATTTTTTTCTCTGTTTGTTTTGTTTTATTCTGACTTTTTTTTTTTTGTCCTGTTTGTTTTCTAAATTGAGAGAAAAGAAAGTCGTTGAATTGGCTGGATGGGGAGTTAGGGAGGATCTAGGAGGAAATGGGGGTGTGTGTGATCAGAATACACTGTATAGAATAAAATTATTTTCAATTAAAAAAATCAGAGAGCTTGGTAGTTTTTCACGGTAGTCCAACCAGAGTGAATATGACCCACATTATTGAGAAAAACCCATAAATCAGGTCCTGAGCATCTAAATTTTTGAAACACAAACTTGTCTCATTACTAAACTCTTTCTTGTTGTGTTGTTGTCCCGCTGTGTGACTTGGTTAGCCGGCAACACACTAATACATTGTGTAGCCCAGGCTGGTCTCAAACCCATAGATTTCCAACCGTCTCTGCCTCCTGAGTTCTGAGATTAAAGGTGTATGCCAACCACATCTGACTAAACTTTTTATAAAAGCATTCAATCACACACACAGACATACTCACTCATACACACACTTTCTTACACACACACTCACACACACACTCATTCATACACATCTCTGATAGCCTCTGAAAATACTTTTTTATTTTAATGCCATTCCTCCTCTATTCACTGACCCATCCTCTCAGCTTTGCAATTTTTAGCCAGGAAAGGTGCTTACACACAGGAAGTCTGATGTGTCAGTCTGAAAAACAGTGAAAATAGACAGGAAATGCAGAAAGTTCCAGAATGTGGCACTGCTGATGAGCAGGCTGATCTCTACTAGGGACGCAGTGGGAACTTGAGCCAGGAGGAGGTTAGGAACCAATCAGTGTACAAATGAGTATAGGCACGGCCGATCTGAGTCTTGGTGCGTTCTGGGGTGTTCTTGTGAACAGACGTCCCAGTAAGAAGTCCTCAGTGGAAGGTATTTTGCAAAGAGGACAGCCACTATAATCTCCCGTCCAACAGGTCTGTCTGCAATGCGACCTTCACATTCCTCTCAGAGAAGAAGAACCACCTTTCTTTCCCTGGCGTCGGGGTTGGCTAGGCCACTGAGCAATGGGATGAATGGAAATGTTTTTCCTGGGGTTTGCAAAGCCGGGCAGCCTGCTCTAAGACACTGTACAAATGGAACATCTTCCAGGTTCCCAGTGTGTATCCTGTCAGCCAGATTTTATGCACACACACCCAGTGTCCAGGATGCCTCTCTATCCTGGCACGGCACAAGAGGACCACCAGCTTCTGCTCCCTTTAGGCAGCAATGCATCTTGGGAGATTATGCCGAGTTTGTTTATACAGACCTGACTTGTTTTTCAATTGCAGATCCTTGTAATGGCTTCTTTGGCTCTCCCATTTACAGATTGCTGTTGTGGGGCCACTTAGTGTTTGACTGCGTAAGTCAATCTAAGAGTAAATTTATTAATAACTCTTATAACTTATAAGAGTAAATTTATTAATATAGTATATATATTCTATTAAAGAATCCTAATACCCCATTATCACTATAATTGGCCCAGTCCACCACTGATGGGCATCGTTAGATTATTAAAAGGCAGCTGTAGAGAAACAGAAGACTTGGTCTGACCTTAGGTTTATTTACAGCAAGAAAGCACTTTTGTCACACACGTGTGTGGCCAGCTAAAAGGCCTACAGAAGAAGATGGGATGGGGCCCCTTACAGGGGCAGAATGGGGTTCTGTGTTACGCAAGGGAAGCTGGGAAGTGTAGTCTTTTAGTAGGAAACTATCATTCCTAACTCTGACAGGATTTTATATATGTGTGTGTATATATATGTGTGTGTGTATGCAAGGGAGGGTTTTATGCCTGTTTTCTGCTGAGGAGGGTCTTTGCTGGAGGGAATAGTTCTGGGTTCTCTGGTCTTGTAGCAGGGGTAGAGTCCTAACTTGATCTGCTGTGCTGGATCTGGCAGTCACTGTCTGATATTCTTGAAGACACTTGAGAAATAATTATTAGAGGGTATAAGTGGATGATTCGGTTACAGAGTAAAACTGAGAGATGTCCTGGGAAGGCTGAGGGAGGGGGAAGGGCGGAGGTGGAGAGACAGAGTGGGTGGGTGAGAGGAAGTGTGCACAGCGTTGATTCAGGATGCCAGTGACTGGTCCCATTGCCAGGACTCTTGCACCAAAATGAGCCAGCAGGAGTAGCAGAGAGCCACAGAACATCAACTAAGGGAAGAGGAGGCCAAATGTAAGGAACTGTATCCGGCCTGGGGCGCGAGAGATGAAGGTCCCTTTTAGCTAGTCTCTCGACGACGTCTAAAAGATCTGTGCACCAATGTATCAGGAACAAGCTGCGGGAGGCATTGGGACAACTCTGGTGGAAGATTCTGTTTGGGTATAGAGTGAAGTTTAGAAAGTAAAACAGGGTAAAAACCCAGGTGTGAGGATAACAGGGAGGAAGCAGTCGTCAAGGGGACGAGTCAGAGTGGGAGTGAATTTTTGTCTTGTTCCTGTGTCTTTCAAACCAGTTAGGATTTGTTACCATGGAAGCAGCATCATTCTCAGAGGAGGGCACAGATCCCATCCTAAGCCTTTTTAGTTGTGAGCACTGCAGCAGTCAGGAGTGGAACTGGTCCTGCAGGTGGAGCTGATCTGAGCTGGTGAGGCAGAGAGGTTAGTTGATGTGAAGAAGGCTCAGGCCCAGCTGTTTTAGTTCTGAGTCCCAGAAACAACGTCCAGAGTATCAAGAAGAGAGATGAGGTAGATGGCCCTTGGACCAATAGACTTCTTATAGAGGTCACTTGAATTGCTTTTAGGGTTTTGGGGTGTTGATCTCTCTCAGGGCTTTAAGGTTGGCAGAAGGCAGTTAAGAGACTCAGACAAGGGTCTATGATAAAACTTAACAGCAAAGATCTAGAAAGTAAGTCAAGAGGTAATAACTGCAACTTTGCAGGAACCATTAAAAGACAAAGTTACAGCGGAACATGGTTTTAATCCCATCACTTAGGAGGCAAAGGCAAGCAGATCTCTATGAGTTCGAGACGAGCTGTACAATAGGCTGGACCACGGCCAGAGTTCTGTAGAGGATGAGGTAGCTGTAATTAGCATAAGGAACAAGCTCCTGGGAGCTTTGTAAAGAAGTCAGTTAAAATCAGCATCCAAGGAATGAATCTGAACAGCAAGTGTCTAAGTGATAGTCCCTGTTTCCAAGTATGATGGACTTTGTATATTGGGACTGTTAACTTCAGTGACTACGTCTAGTGTTTGAAAACATGACAATACGTATTTTTGTTGACACAGAATTGTTACAGTAAATATGCTTCATATTGTCAGACCATGTAAAGAGACAATTTTTTTTTAAATTTATTTATTTATTAGGTATACAATATCCTGTCTGTGTGTATACCTGCAGGCCAGAAGAGGGCACCAGACCCCATTACAGATGGTTGTGAGCCACCATGTGGTTGCTGGGAATTGAACTCAGGACCTTTGGAAGAGCAGGCAATGCTCTTAACCTCTGAGCCATCTCTCCAGACCGTAAAGAGACAATTTAATTCTAAGTTGTATTCCCCCAAAAGAAATGCTTTTCAACTTGCAATTTAAAAATTATAGTTCCAGAGACAGGGCTGCTTTGTCAAAAGTAAATGATTTATTTTACAAGACTTTTAAAAATTTACCCTGTTAACAGAACCCTTAAAACTTCTCTAAAACATTTTCATTCTATACACTCAGCCAACAGATGAAAAAGCAGCCAGTTATATTAAATCTGTGAAAAGTAATGTACATGTAACAGACTGAATTAACAAAGGCTAAAGTCAATTTTCACTCCTCCTGTCAATGGATAAATCTCTAGGTCACCACACTGTCAGTAGACAGTAGTTAGTATTTCTTAATATCATTAAATTTAAAAATAGACTGTTTAGAGGCATAATTTATGAAGCAAGCTAATTAAATGGACTTTAACAAATCCTGGCTTTTGGAATTTCTTGGAGAACTTCCAGAAGCATCACCCAGCTCCTGGAGAACAACGAACGATGTATCTTTTTCACTCAGGCCTTTACTTCACTGCCAAAGCCCTTGCACTCCTTGTACGCTTCAAGGTGAGGGTAGACCAGTTGCCCTGGTGCTCTATCTATGTGGAGACTAGATCATATTCCCAAAGCTCCACAGGTGAGCCTACGTTGGAGAGAATCTTATTTATTCATTTGCATCATCTCCTCCTGAAGAATCCGAGGACTTAGGACATCATTCTATAGACTAATTGGATGACTGTACAGATATAAAACCAACTGCCAAAGAAACCACTTGGGTATTCCCAGGTCTCCGGCCCCGTATGTTAGATTATGAAAAGGTAGTTGAGGAGATACAGAAGGTGGGGAGAAAGACAGGTATGGTCTGACCTAAGGCCTGACAGTGTTTATTCACATTGAGGGGCCGATTTTGTCATCCAAGTGTGAGGATGGTCAAAATGCCTACAGAAGATGGCATGTGACCTCTCATAGGAGTGGGAATGACATCCACAGTCCACAAGGGAAGCTAGGAAGTGTAGTTTTTCTTTTTAAAGATTTATTTATTATGTATACAGTGTTCCTCCTGAATTTATATCTCCATGCCAGAAGAAGGCACCAGATGGTTGTGAGCCACCGTGTGGTTGCTAGGAATTGAACTCATGACCTCTGGGAGGGCAGCCAGTGCTCTTAACCTCTGAGTCATCTCTCCAGCTCCCAGAAGTGTAGTATTTTAGCAGAAAACTATCAGGCTATTAGAATTCCCCTCTCTAACCCACACTTAATGACTACAATGTTTTGTTCTTTATTCTGGTAAAATATTCCTATGGAGCTGTCTAAAGAACACATGTTATAAGGGCCGGAGAGATGGCTCACTGGTTAAAAATATCCCCGCTTTTCCAGAAGATGCAGGTTTGATTCCCAACACCCGAACTGCAGGTCACAACTGTCACTCCAGCTCCAGGGGATCCCATGCCCTCTTCTGACTTCCTCAGTCACCAGGCATGCAGGTAGTGCACAGACATACATGCATGCAAAGTGCCCATACACATAAAAATAAATTTCAAAAAAGAATACATGATATATACGTAAGTATTCTTATATATACATTAAATTATGGTTTAAAAACCCTCCAAATTGTGTGATTGCCACTGTGTGAAGGTCACACTACATGAAAGCCACAGTGTGACGTCTGTGTAATGGACAGCGTGTAATGGCCACTATTTGGTGGTGGTCACTCTGAGATATTCATTCTGTGATTGCCACGGGGTGATGGTCGCCCTATGCTAGTACTGTGTGATGGCCATCATATGGTTACGACAGAATGAGGCCATTGTCTGATGTCACTGAGTGATGGCCACTATATGATGGTTATAGTGAGATGGTAGCTGTTTGATGGCCAACGCATGATGGCCACAGTGAGATGGCCACTGTGTGATGGCTTCTATGTGATGACAAGAGTGATGGCCTCCAAGTGATAACAGCAACTGAGTGATGTCTACTGTATATGGTCACAGTGAGGGAGAGCACCAGCTGAGGACCTGCATCCCTGCTTTCTGCTCTGTCCAGATGTGAGTAGCAGCTGCAATCTGCTTGCCCCGATGGACTGTATCCTCGAACCATGAGCCAAAGAAAACCCTGACTCTTCTGGTTCATTTTTGTTGGGGATTTGATCACAGCATTGAGATGAGTAACAACCATAGCATCCTGTAAATATATGATGTATTTTATACCTGAAGACAAGCGGCAAACATAAATGCTTTAGAAGGACGGTTGCAGAGCCTGGGTGTTTCTGAGTGTCAGAGACTGTATCGACTGTTAACTCAAGACTCAAGAGCCTGGAAGCACGTCGGGCTGGCCAAGCAGAGATATTTTGACCAAAGAGAGAAGGTGGTTGGTGTCAGAAGGCTGCATCTGTCCATGTCTGTGGACTCTGGGAAAGACGTTTCCTGCTACAGCAAGATGGCCCAACCTTAGCTGTTTGGAGGCCCCTTGAGGAACTCTGAGGCCACCATACTGTTTCCCATATAATTGACGGTGACACAAGAGGTCCCAGGCCATGTCCTTTAGCAAAGAGGGGCATTTGGATGGGTAGAAACAAGTCTCTGGGCTTCTAGAAGCATTTGGGCTTCATTTGGGTTAGATTTTTCTAAGCTTCCTGATGAGGGTCAGGAGGCACTGGATTAGTGATTATCTCATTGCAATAACAAAACACCTGACCAGAGCAACTTAAAGGAAGAAAGTTTGTTTTTGGCTTACAGTTTGAGGTATAGGCACCAGAGCAGGGACGTGGGTGGTGAGAGGACAGTGAGCCATCCAGTCACACTCTGTTCACAGTCAGGGAGTAGAGAGATGGATGTTGGTGCTCAGTTCATGTTCTTTAAAAAAAACGACTTATTTTTATTATTTTTATGTGTATCAGTGTTTTTTTTTTCATGATGTATGTGCATGCCTGGTGCCCAGGGAGGTCAGAAAAGAGTATCATATTTTCTGAAAAGGAAGTTACAGATGGTTATGAATTGCCCTGTGGGTACAGGGAACTAAACTTCGGTCCTCTGTAAGAGCAACACCTGCCCTTAACTGCTGAGCCATCTCTCCAGCCCTTTCTTTTTTTATTAAGCTCTTGAGACTAAGCCACCCACATTCTGGGTGAATTTCCCCTCCTTACTTAAATCCTTCTGGACACACCCAGAGGCCTCCTTGGTGACTCTAAGTCTGGTTAAGTTGAGGGTGAAGATTAACTACCATAGGCACTTGGCGACCTTCTCCCTTGAATATTTTAGGTGTGTTGGTTTAAGAGCTGGGAACACAGCTCAGCAGTAAAGCCCTTACCTGGCCTCCTGAGGCAGCCTGGCCTCCACCCCCAGTACCTGTTGAAAACAGTGGCCTGCGTGACTCTTATCATCAGAGGAAGTTTAGGAAGGCGGCCTCGGACAAAAGGGCAGTCTCTCGCTTCTACAAAAGGAAGCTGATGTAATATTTAACCATTGAAGAGAGGCAGCTGCTTGGACAAAGTCTGTCCAGGAATAAAAAAAAAAGAACAAAACCTAAGTTACCATTGAGTGGAGGAAGAAGTTCACGGGTCTCTTTGGAAATTCTGTCGTCTGTCATAAAAGACAGATAATGTCATTGAAGACCAGGCGGTCTTCTTTACATCGGCTTGGATTTGGATACAAAACAGGGCAGGTTCAAAAAGCCAGCAGTTAGCCTCACCTTTGTTGACCCGGCACTGTGCAGCTCCCAGAACACAAGGCCCGAAGTCGGTGTCCAGGCAGCATCTCACTACATCTGATGCTCACGCAGAACCTCTGCCAGTGATGCCACACACACAAAGGGCTCCTGCGCTGTCTTTCCTCTCCCACCACTACAGTGCTGCCCAGATGCAGAGAGCTAGAGAACCATGAACGGGGGCCAGGACTTAGGCTCTCAGGGGCTCAGCCTTGCTGAGAGCTGACACGAAGGACAAAGAATCGCTGTGGCTTGTGTGTGACCCCGAGGCTTGTACGTAACTCACCTCTTGGATTCATGTATTGATGGCGTTTGGAGGTCAAGCCGTAGGGACATAACCAGGGAGAGGTGAGGAAGCCAGGGTGGCTTTCTGAGAGGAAGAGAGACGTGGGCTGACGTACTGCAGTGTTCTCATCAGATGGGGAGAGGCGACAGAAAGATCTTCCGTAGATGCCTGCATGCTGATATTGGCCCCAGAAATATGGAACTGTGAAAAATAGCTTTTTTTTTTTTTTCTGTATAAATGACTCAGCTTGTGGTTTCCTGTTATAAACGGCGTAGGAGATTGCTTCTGTGGCTCAGACAGGGAATACTATGTATGGACCTATTTCTGCTGAGCTGACCCAGCCAAAAACCAGGCAGTGGTGGCACACCACTTTAAGGCCAGCACTCAGGAGGCAGAGGCAGGCAGAACTCTTCGGGTTAAGGCCAGCCTGATCTACAGAGCTAGTTCTAGGATAGCCAAGGCTACACAGAGAAACTCTGTCTTGAAAAAAAAAACCAAACAAACAAACAGTCCAGCTAGGCTTCAAGCAGGTGGCAGATACACTGAGGACTCCCTCCTCCTCTGGGGCAGCGCTGTCTTTTGCACAACCTGGCTCTGGTAGGACAGAAACAGAACCACATGCAATGCCATGTGTGACTATAGAAAAGCAGCCCCCGACGCAACAATGGCTTGAGAAGTTATTATTATTAATTATTATTATTAATGCATAGGTGTCTGGATGAATGAATATAAAGTAGAAAGACAGCTTGCCAATTTTTCATAAAACAGAAGCCTCCACTTTCTGAAAACCCACAACAATGTTTCAGGCTTGACTTCTTGGACCTTATTCTCCTAAACAAAGTTCAGCGTTTGTTATACTCTGTTAACCACGGAAACCCAAAGGTCCTTCTCTAACTAACCCGCTGCGCTCCCCTGCTCTGCCAGTCTCTGTGTCCTCTCATGTCGGGAGAGTCGCGTGTGGAGTCATGGAGCACCGCAGCAATCGCCCAGAGGACTTCCCGCTTAATGTGTTCTCTGTCACGCCTTACACGCCCAGCACCGCCGACATCCAGGTGTCCGACGACGACAAGGCAGGGGCCACGCTGCTCTTCTCGGGCATCTTTCTAGGACTGGTGGGGATCACGTTCACTGTCATGGGCTGGATCAAGTACCAGGGTGTCTCCCATTTTGAATGGACCCAGCTCCTCGGGCCCATCCTCCTGTCAGTCGGCGTGACGTTCATCCTGATCGCTGTGTGCAAGTTCAAAATGCTATCCTGCCAGCTGTGCACGGAGAGCGAGGAAAGGGTCCTGGACTCGGACCCGACTTCCGGCGGACAGTCGTTCGTTTTCACGGGCATCAATCAGCCCATCACCTTCCACGGGGCCACCGTGGTGCAGTACATCCCTCCTCCCTACGGCTCTCAGGAGCCTCTGGGGATGAACGCAGCCGCCTACCTGCAGCCTATGATCAACCCTTGCGGCCTTGCACCTTCTAGCGGAGCGCCGGCCACCACCCCAAGTCCACCTCAGTACTATACCATCTACCCTCAAGACAATGCTGCATTTGTGGAGAACGAGGGCTACCCTCCTTTCGTGGGTGTTGGAAATGACAGGTATGCGGGGTCCTGGGATCTCTGCCCTCCCGTTCAGCGTCACAGTATCGATGGCTAGGTTTGGATCTCCAGGCAGGAGATGGGGACCGTAGATGTCGGTGTAGCCTGCCGCCCAGAGCGGTGGCCACGGATCTCTGCAAGTGCCACTGTGTTTTGTGCTGTTTCAGGCCCAGCTCTGATCCTGACCGGATGGAAGAAGAGGACTGTGTACGTTTCTCTCCTCCCCCCTATGAGGAGATATACGCCCTCCCTCGCTAGAGACTCTAAAATTAGGGAATGGACATTTAGGTCGTTGTGTTGTGAGATTTGGAGATTGTGTCGTGATCTTCAGACGTTAGATGCCAAAGCAGCTCAGGCAACCTTACAGCTGCCATTTAAGGTAGGAAAGCAGTGGGGGTGGGGATGCCAACTGTTTCAAGGCTGTTAAATGAGGCTGCCCTGGGTAAGTTCACAAGTGCTACCGGTTTGAATTCTCTCAGCCGAGAAAGTCTCCGCTTTTGGAGGCGCCACTTAGTGCTAGAATGATATGTAGCATGTTCTGTGCCTCGGGCTTGATCTTCAGTGCCAGAAAATGAAACCCAAACACAAACCCAGCACGATCCCTCTACACAAGGTTCAGGAGGAAAATGTCACCTCTCTCCCCATCCCTCACTCTGTCCATTTCCAGGCAGTAGTGCCTGAGGAGTTTTAACTCCAGTGGCCAGGGCATCTTTCAGAGAGATGAAAGCAGGGTGGGAAGGAAGCAGGATGAGAAAATCGGCCCAGTAGAGATTTCCCTGCTCCCTGGCCTCCCGAAGTGGACTTCCTTACCCCAAACAACCTGGTTGCTGTCTGGTCTCCCTTGAAGCCTTTGGATTTGGAAAAGTCTGTAAAAGAAGTAAAGAGGGAAACCCATTAACAAATAAATGAATAAAAAGAGTGGGATAAAATAATGCCTGGTGTTAGAATGGTATAGGGTGGCTGATGAGACCGTTTGGAAGAGAGTGGCCGGAAGATGAATAAATCCAGAAGCTGTCACCAAGTCACAGCGACTCTCGCTGCTATTGTTGTCTTCTGCAAGGTTGAAGTTCAAGGTGTCACAGCCAGGAGTGAGCTCCTGGACCCCCCAGGCTAGGATCTGCTGACTTGACTAGCTCAGCCTGAACTCCACAGGTGAGAAGCCTTCACACATTCCTCAGAACAAAGAAAGCAGATCTCCTTTATCTTTTGAAATCCCAATAGAGTCACCAGCAATCAGGACAAAGCTGCAACTTTAGGAGGTTTCTCAAGGTTTACAAAGAGAAAGGGCTATTCAGGGTAAAGATTGTTTTCCTCAGAAAAGATGCAAGGATTATCAGGTTTTGGTACTGTGCTTTTTTGTCAAGTGATTTTTACTTTCTATGAGAAATATCTAGATTTTTCAATGATAGTAAAATAATCTTGGTTTATTATTGTGATTCATATCATACCTTAGGGATAATTTTTTTTTTTTTTTTTGCGGGGAGGGGGCGGCTTGAGACAGGGTTTCTCTGTTGCTTTGGAACCTGTCCTGGAACTAGCTCTTGTAGACCAGGCTAGCCTCAAACTCACAGAAGTCCGACTGCCTCTGCTTCCTGAATGCTGGGATTAAAGGTGTGCGCCACCACCCCCCAGGTGGGATAAAAGCTTTTACAGTTATTTTCCACATTGGTGTTAGCAAGTAATAGAAAACTAGAAGTCTCTGTACTCAGCGTGCTGACTGACTCTCCATCCAACTTGTTCATGAAATCCAGGACACTCACTATTTAGACTGTCTTAGAATTCTCTATATAACTAACTATGTAGATCAGGCTGGCCTCAGTCTCGTAGAGATCCGCATGCCTCTGCCTCAACAAGTGCGGAGACTACAGGCATACAACAACATGACCAGCAAAATTCCCAATTTTTAGCTAAGGGTCTCTTAGCTAAGGGCCACGGACTTGAGGAAGGAAATTAGGAGACAAAGACATAATAGAGCATCATTAGTGGCATGCTGACTGACAAACGACACAGCCCTGCCTCCCTCATCCCCCTTCTTCCCAGCCTCGCCTCCTTTTAGAATCATGAGTTGAGTCATAATGAGCCTCAGAAAGGAAATGTCTGGAAAGAGCATTTGTATGGAGCCGGCTTGGACAAGACAGACAGTCGTCTTGGCATTTCTGGGAGGGTCCGCTACTCAGGAATGGGACTGCTGGGTATTTTAACTCCAGGCAGCATAATCATTCAGCATCACTGTTCCAGTCCCTATGCCAACAAAGGCGTCATTTATGTCCCCAATGATGCTACGGCAGAACTGATATCCTCAGAGTTCAAGGTGCATGTGAGATTTGCAATAATTGGGGGACCAGAAAATTAGAATTTGGGAGCTAGGAATGTAGTTCCGTTGATATAACACTTATGGAACAAGCACAAAAATCTGGTTTGGTCCTCATTGCTACATATACTGGGCGTGGTGGTCCATGCTTGTGATCCAAGCACTCTTGGGCAGAAGCAGAGGGTAAACCATTCAAGATTGTTACCTGCTACAGCTCACGTCGAAGGCCAGCCTGACGTACACACGACTCTATTGCAGAAGAAAGATAAGGTGGGAATTTGTTTTTATTTTTTTCAAGCCACGCTTATTTGTTGACATCTACTTTTTTGTGGGAACAGCGGCCACAAAGCCAGAAGATATTTGTGAGAAACCAAACCGAGAAGGAACAGACACAGCTTGGCCCACAGAGCACTTCCAGTCTAGTGGGGGAATAAGCAGTGGTTCCTTTTCTCTGTTATCTATTGTTGACTCTCAGATTTCCAGGAGGGATCCTGGGGAAGTCAAGTCAGAGCCGTGGACTTGTGTGCCCCCAGGGAGTGCTGTTCCCAGGGTCAGCCCAGCTACCGGTGTAGGTCAGGGAGAGAGGACTAAGCGGGAACTTAAAGAAACATTTATTTTTATTGGAAAGAGAAGGGGGGGGGGCACAGCACACAGAGGGAGGAGCCTGCAAATCGCTGTGGGAGGCAGAAGAGGCAGCAGGTGGGCTGTCTTACCAGCTACAGCTGCCCCGAAAGGGAGGGAGCGTCGGTATTCAGTTTTTCGTCTGCACGGGAGTGAACTCGCTCATTTTCCTGCTGTGAGACAGCCCCACCACACTCCGTTTTTGTATTTGGGAGTGAATAAGGCTGAAACCCACTGAGGGACACCTGGCCTGTGACCACCAGGTCCTTGCTCGGACTCCTGGTCAGCCAGTATGTGTTCTCAACCGATTTAGGTTGCTGCTGAAATGGCTGCCTTTGAACTTTCTCTCCACATCTTATCAAGGGTGTGTGTGAGACTGATCTGGGGACAGGGGACTGGAGCCAGACCTCTGGTTTTCTGTCCCCTCCTTAGATGATTTGTGGGGGAGGCAACATGGCTCCGGGCAGACACTGAAGGAGTCTAATGTTCAGCTTTCCAAGCGTGTAGGCTTTGTGCGAGGGCTATTTCATTTTTATCTCCCTGGAAGAAAGCCAGTCCATTCTAATCAAGTCACCAATAGTACCTTTATGTGGCCAAAGGAGACACACCAGTGTGTGCCCAGCCCCCAGTTCTGCACTGTCTAAGGGAAGGCCGATGCAGTGAGAACAGCCCAGGGAGTGGGAGACCTCTGAATAAGAGAGGGTTAACGTATAGCCTTGCGCCCTATACTTTTATCACCGTACATTTTTTTGAGGTGAAAAGACTTGGTGATCAGAGCCAATTTTCCATTTCTTCCAATTTGACTAAAAAAAAAACTAACCTCTCTTATTGCCTTCCTTCTGTCCCATTGAAACCTTCCTTCTCAACAAGTGCCTCTCCTTTGTATGAGTGCGTGTGAGAGTGAGTGTGAGTATGTGTGTGTGAGAGAGAGTGTTTGACTGTATGAGTGTATACGTGAGTGTGTATGTGTGTGTTGTGTGAGTGTCTGTGTGTGACTGTGTGAGAGAGTATGTATGAGTTTGTATATATGTGTGTGTGTGTGTGTAAATGAGTGTGTGTGAGTATATATATGTGAGTGTGTGACTGTGTATAAGTGTGTGAGTGTATATGTGAATGAGTGTGCATGTATGTGTGTGTTTTATGTTTGGTCCATTGAGTTTCACGAGGGTCATTTGCATGAGCATGGGGTGAACTCATTTGCAGCCTGACGCGCTCTTTGTGTTTCAGCACTTCGCTGAAACCCTCATCGAACAGCGTTCAAAAATCATCTTAGCTCATGAAAAAGAGGACCACCATGCAGCTGTTGCTGCTTCCCGGGGCTCCTGTGAAGCGAATCAGCCGTTGAGGTCTCAGCATTTCTCTCTCCACCTCAGTGGATTCACCAGCCAGCGAGTTGCCGGCTAGCCACAGGAACTGTAATGCCTGTGAAATGGGACCAGCTGCTGGGGGCAGCATTAGGGAGCCGACCCGAGATGGGGGCTACCGTGTGAGGCAGAGTAGTAGGGGTTGGCCTGAGGACGGCTCTCACCCAAGGGACTCTGATGGCGTTGGGGCCATGGAGGAAGTCTTTGCTCCCACGGGCGTCCCAAGTGCATGGTGACTCAGTAGCTAGAACTGCAGGACTCTGTGGGAGTGTTCTAAGGAGGGAACTGTGACCTCTTAGGCCACAGCCCAGAAGACTTATTGGGGTGTAATGCCTTTGCCTCCTCCCTTCACACTCAGCCTCCAGTGGGGTCATGTAGTAGACCACCTACAGAGAACTCAAAATGTTGCTGAGAAAAGTTTCAATTACAGGAAATAAATGAGCTTTAAAAATACTTTATTAGTTGTGGTAATTAAACCCACACAGATAAGACTTTTCAACATAATACTGTGTGTTACCTCTGTACAAATAAAACAAGTGAACACAACATTTTAAATAAAACGATTAATTCCTGTACAATGTGACTCGACATGGTAAACTTGTTTTCCAAAGTTGACAACATAGTTTCCAAAAATCAAATATATGTGCATATATTTCATTTTATGTTTGTATTAAAAGCCCAATAACATGTATAAAAACATCTAGAACACTTCATTGAAACAATGTAAAAAACAAAACCCTAGAAGAGAACACAGTTGAGGCTGTGGGACCCACACCACTTCTTCTTTATTAGCTTTTCAATCGTCATCTGGACAAAGAACATTCTGTTAGCACCACTGAGAACAGCTCTGATAAGGCAGGGTCACTATTGAGCATTGTGGAGCAGGTGCAAGCTGTTCTACAACCATGGAGGTTGGGCACTGGCCTATAATGGCAGCACCAGGAGATACACTCAACAGGGACTGTTTAAGACTTGGGCCGATGGCATGGAGAAAGGCTTGTGAATGAAAGAAACAAGTTCCTTAAGAACCCCCTAGTTGGGCATGCTGGTTCTCTCTTGTAACCTCAGCACTCAGAGATAATGGTGAGGGGCTGAGGCAGGAAGATCCTCACAAGTTCAAAACTAACCTGGGATACACAGGGAGTTTTAGCCCAGCCTAGGCTAAGTCTCAAAACAAAGACAACAAAAGGACAACAAAGAGGTTAACATCAGCTGGGGACATGAGGGAGCAGACATGAGCTGGTCTCCTGGTTGCAGAGCTGACAGCGTTGACACCTTTGGTTGGGCAGGCATGAGCTCACGCAGGCTTGAGAAGCAAGACCAGAACTCCCAGGGCAAGATGCTTCCCCAGAGCCCTTGAGACACACCCTTTCTCTCCTGAGCCTGGGAGGGGCAGATACCTCTTGCAACACCAACACCGGGTCAGCACAGGTGTAGGCTCCCCAGGGACTCCCCTCCCTTCCCCTTTGCTCCACTAAGCCCATATGAGGCAACTTTCCAAACTCACCCTGTGGCTTTTGGCTACACAAACAGCCCTTTCAGCTCTCCCCTTGCTTTTCTTCTTCTTGATGCAGTAGAGAAATAAAGCCTCTTGTTTGTGGAGCGCTGACCTTGGGTGTCTGTTTTCAGCTTCAGTCCTGTGGGACTCCCTTTGGCCTTCTTTGCTTTGAGATCAGGGGAGTAAGATTTCACTGTACCTCAATACTATGGGGGTGGCTATATCCCAGACAGACGCCCCTCTCCAGAGCCATGACATGGAAACCTGTCAACCGTGAGTTGAGAGCTTTCAGCATTCATCAGATATGATATGGTCTAGATCCCAGCATTGTCCCCAGCTGTCACACACAACCTGCATGCTATATTAATGCCTATGACACCACCAGCATCCACAGGGGCCTCACTGGTCCTGCACATGGACAATACTCTGTTCCTAATGAGTAGCAAATTGGAGGTGGAAATAAAAGGACTTTCCAAAAGATGGCAAATAACTTAGTCTGTTAGCTGTTTGCAGGGTTCTATTTGTTTGTGTTGAGATGGAGTCTTGCTAGGTTGCCCCAACTGGTCTTGAACTTGTGGACTCAAGTGACCCCTTCACTCAGCATTGTATTAGATGTGATTATGGGCATACGCCTTCATATCTGACTTTTGGATTTCCACCTTGTGTGTACGTGCACATGTGTGTATATACATATAGAAGTCAGAGGCCGGTCTCTGATATTGTTCCTCAGTTGACATCCACTATTTTTTTTTAAGAAGAGTCTCTCCCTGGCCTGGAACTCACTAAGTCAGCTAGGCTGGCTGGCCAGTGAAGCCCAGGTATGCACCTGTCTTTCCCTTTCTGGGATTTTAAACACATATATAGCCAAGGCAACTTTTAAAAATTGGTTCTGGGGCTCGAGGCTTAAACCTAGGTAGTTCTTCATGGTTGCACATAAGCACTGTCTAAACTGAGCTGTCTCCCCTCCCCTTTCCTGTTATTGGAGGCTGCTTGTTTGTTCATTCCCGGCTGCCCAGACTTCTAAAATAATCACACAGAAATTTGTATTAATTAAATCACTGCTTGGCCTATTAGCTCTAGCTTCTTTCTAGTTCTTGCGTCTTTCTCCTCTGACTACTACATGACTTCTCCTCTGGCTCTGCCTGCTCTATCTCTGTTTGGATTTCCCGCCTCCTTTACTCTGTTAAGCCATTGGCCAAAAGCAGCTTTATTCATTAACCAATAAAAGCAACACATAGAGAGAAGGACTTCCCACACCATTTCCCCTTTTCTGTTTAAATAAAAAGAAAGATTTTTACTTTAACAAAGTAAAATTACATATAACAAAACAGGTATCAAGCATGAATTACAGTTACAATATTTATATCTACTTTATCTTTTATCATAACCAAAGAAAACTATCATTATAACTATCTATTCTTCAGCTCTGTCAAAGACTCCAGAAGGATATAATATTACCTAAGTAAACAGGAAGTGCATTGTAAGCAACTTCTAAAACTCTAGAAATGACAAAGACATCTCACTGCCTGGACAGTCACACCCTAACCTTAATCCTAATCCTAATGCCTCTTCGATGTCAATCATCTTCTTGAAGTAGATTGGTGCTGCCAGGAGCAGATGTCATGAAAATTCCTAAGTTTTAAAAACAGTTTAAATGTCATATTCTTAAGGTCTCTGAAATATTTGCAAAATACTTATCTAACTGAAAAATATCTCTATATATGTAGAAAACCGAACTAACATGACTTCAAACTTGACTATTATAGATATTGTCCATTAACCTGTATTTCTTAATTATACATTACATTTTTAAATGAGCTATGGAAACACAATACCTTAATCAAGAGCAGAAATATACATATAACAAAATTGACCTTAAGTTTTTATCCATAAACCAAGATCCATACTAATGCAAAAAGTATCCATCTCTATATCATATCTCCCTTTAAATGTAAACAATCATTTATAAACAGTATTTAGGAATTTGGGCATAGTTCTCTTCAAATCGCTTTCAACTTTTTGTTGGGCAAAGTAATTTTAGGGGGTGTTCATGGCGACCTTTCAGTGGGTCTTGGTCCATCAAACCACTTTAGTCTGGAAGGAATCCACATGTCCTCATCCTCTGTGGAAGCAAAAGATGACCCTCTTTTCCAAAGCAACAAATCTTTAGACCCAAATTTTGAAGTCAAGATACCTTTATACATATATGTTGGTTTAGTTTGGCAACGTGTACAATAAAATGTCTTTCTGTATTTAGCTCATTCACAGTCAAAAAATTCAAAGCAAATACAATAATATACATAATCCAGACTCTCTGTGTATATTACATCTTTATGTTGCTTATTTTTCTTTACTCCTTTTATCTATGACTGTCTGTGCTCTGTCTCTTTACAGACTTTGTTTTATTTTTTATAATCATTTACTTTCTTTTATAACTGTCTATATTCTTTATCTTCTCTCTCACAAGCCTACATACGTTTATCCAATACTGTGACCCATTTAGAGGTATTTTCCATCTGGATTTGTTTTTAGTGCATGTGTATCTGTAATTATTTTTTGATCAGGAGTGCTTTTTTTTTTTAATGCTAAGCAAGTATGGACCAACTCCATGGACCTGCATACTTGCTCTTTCCAGTCCAACATGGCAGAGGCATGTTCATTGCCTCTGAAAGCCACTTTTTCAGCTCCAGAGATAGGAAGAACAGTCAGTGCTTTTAACCTCTGAGCCATCTCTCAGTGCCCTTAATTCGGTTCTTTTGTGTCTAGAATTCCTTTCCAAACTTTCTCAGGTTTAAATGGATGTAGTCAGCCCATATTGGCATGCCAGTTTGTTGTTGGAGTCCCAAAATAACCACACAGAAACTGTACTATTTACAATCCTGTTTGGCCAATATCTTAAGCATCTTTCTAGCTAGCTCTTACTTTCCTTTCTTTTCTTTTCCTTCCCTTCCCTCTTCCCCTCCCTGTCTCCCTCTCCTCCTCCTCCTCCTCCTCCTCCTCTTCCTCCTCCTCTTCTTTTTTTCTGGGACAAGATTTCTCTGTGCAGCCCAGGCTGTTCTGGAACTTACTCTGTAGATCAGGCTGACCTCGAACTCAGAAGTTTAACTGCTTCTGTCTCCTGAATTCTTTTTCTTTTCTTTCTTTCCTTTTTTTTTTTTTGAGAAAGGTTTTCATTACATAACCATGCTGGCCTCAAATTTATGATCCTTCTGTCTTAACCTACAGCATGCTAGGATTATAGGTAAGTACTACCTGGTCTGGTCTATTTGTTTTTTACAGGATTAATATTTTTGAGCAAACAGAAGAGTGATGATAACAGTTTAGGAGATCTGTGTAGCCATCACCCTACTTCAGTGATGGTCAACTTAGAGCACCATGCACAGTCACCTGGACACTTAAAAAAATCTATCAAATTATTTATTCTGAAATATTTTATTAAGCCAGGCAGTGCTGGTACAAACTTTTAATCCCAGCACTCGGGAGGCAGAGGCAGGCAGATCTCTAAGTCTGAGGCCAGCCTGGTCTACAGAGTGAGTTCCAGAACAGCCAAAAATACAAAGAGAAATCCTGTCTTGAAAAAAGCCATAAAAATAATTTTTATTGTGTATCTTAAAAAAACCAAAGCTCATAAACAAGTACAACACCTATCATCACACTTAAAAATGTAAAATTGCCTCATGTCATCAAATACCTAGTCATTTCACAATTGCCCCTCTTCTTTCTAATTCTCATACTTTCCTTGATTTGCATCAAGATCCCAACAAAATGAGATGCTTTTACTAGATGCCTAAATACCCAAATCTCTAGCTGTTTTGGGTGGCAGAGAGTTTGTGGATGATTCATAGTGGTCAAAAATGCTTTTTGACGATTTCACGTCTCTTCGTCAGCAGCCCCAAACTGTAGGATTCCTATAGAATTTGTAGATTTGACCCCTACTTTAAGCATATTATTGGACAACCCCCCCCCAACGGAGGCCTAGAAAAGGAAAAAAAATGACAAGAGAAGAAATTTGGGTGCTTGAGAATTATCTTCCACAGAATAGTTTTGGGAGCATGGAGAATCTTGAAAAACTTCAACACTTTGACCTGGTCAATACGTTTTTTTTTTTTTCTCTCTAAAAATCTCTGCCTAGGAACCATAAAAACTCCTTTGAACATCCCCAAACCAAGAGTGAAACCTCTCACTTGGTCTTTATTAATATATTGCCCTGTACAATTTTGCTCTCAGAGGTGTGCGCACACTCATTCACCTGTACACTCTTATTATGTAGTCTGATTTATGGATTTCTTCCCCACTTACTACCTGTAAATCATCAAGGTTTTTATGTCCCAAGGAGTCAGCAGTTGGCTATAAAATCAACAGAAAGCTGCAGTAAATAAAGCTTCGTGGGGTCGCTGTGGAAGAATCGATGACAAACCAGAAAGCAGAGACGACGCCTGGGGAACCGTTCTCACTTGCCTTAGGAAGCCACAGAGGTCTCAGACAGGGGATTTTGTTTGTCTTGAGCTTTTAAGAAGATAAATGACCAGACGAACGGGTAAGGAAATCCGTTCCCTGGGTTTCAGACGTTTTCCTCTAACAAGGATTCCTCTTTGTGTTTCAGAACCTACAGGGGTGTAAATCATAGACTCAAACAAGAATGCGCGCCCCAGCCCGTGTTCATAGGCGAGGCAGGAGAGGAGAGGTTTTCCAGGCCAGCCCTCTCAGACCTTCGTTCAAAAGAATAGCATTTCCAACGTGGACCGAGAGCGGTGCATGCTGGGCATCCCGGCGCTAAAGAGGCAGAGGCAAGGCCTAGGCCAGGCAAGCCAGGGCTATACAGAGACACCCTGCCTCAAAGGTAGAGAAATTACTGGTTGTAGCGGCATACCCCGGCAGACGCTGAAGAGGCAGAGGCGCGGGATTATGGGTTCGTGGCCAGCCTGGTCTACACATTTTCTCATCCACTCTTGTGAGTAAAAAACCAGTACCTAAGTAAATAAATGAACGTATAAATAAGTGTGAAAATATTCTTGCATATGCTTAATATTGTTACATATGGAAAATCCCTTAAACTGTACGCAAGAACTGGTAATGATTATTCCTGGGATAGAAAAATGGAAGACTCTTTTTCCACTTCAGTGGAACTAATGACTTTTTAAAGTCACATTCATATATTTCCTGTTTGCAGTTATTCACATGAATTCACATGTATTTTCGTCCAGTTTGGTTTCCATTGCTATGATAAACATGACAACCAAAAGCCACTTGGGGAGGAAAGGGTTTATTAGGCTTCCATGTCCCGTCACTGCGGGAAGTCGGGCAGGAACTCAAGCAGAGCAGAGGCAGGAGCATTGGAGAAAAGCTGCTTAGGGGCTTGTTCTCATGGCTTGCTCAGTTTACGTTCCTTCTTATTTTATATCTAGTAGTATTATTAATTATGTGTAAGTGTGTGTGTGTAAATGAACGTGGGTGTGTCAGATCCCTCTGGAACTGGAGTTACAAGAGGTTGTAAGCCTCCATGTGGGTACTGGGAATTGAACTCAGGTCTTCTGCGAGAACAAGACACGCAGCCATCCATTTCTCCAGTTGTTAGTTTTATTATGCAACCCAAGTCCCACCCACTCAGGGGTGACACCACCCGCAGTGAACTGGGCCTTCCCACATCAATCATCAACCAAGAAAGTGCTTCTCCAGACCTGCTCACAGGCCAACCTGAGGGAGGCGCTTTTCTCAGAGGAGCTGCTGGGATAATTAACTCCATCCCTGGGAGAAGAGGTGTGGGTAGAGGGAACCCGGGAGGCAACCTGGCTCTTTGAACTGACTGGGACACTTCCCAGAGGCTTGGTGTGACCCTGGGTTCTCTGTAAGGACACCCTGATCCCAACACTCTGGGCCGGATGTACAGAAACATGACCACTGTGACTTTGGTGAAACCCTGCCCTGGGCCATGCATCAGGGCTCTGGGGAGCTTAGGCACACCAGCTGTTCACACCCCTCAGGGCTCTGTGGAGCTCAGGAACACCAGCTGTTCACACCCCTCAGGGCTCTGTGGAGCTCAGGAACACCAGCTGTTCACACCCCTTAAGGGCTCTGTGGGACTCAGGAACACCAGTTGTTCACACCCATCAGGGCTCTGTGGAGCTCAGGCACACCTACTGTTCACACCCCTCAGGGCTCTGCAGAGCTCAGCTCAGGCACACAATTCTCAAGGAAACCTTGAACTTGTTTGGAAAGAAGAGTTTCACAGTTCATGATGGCTCTAAGGCCCTCAGGCTGGCGATATTATTATCTTGGGTCGTCTAAGTGGGTCCTACCTCTAACTACTGGTACCCTTAAACAAACGAGACAGAGGAAGATCTTACAGACTAGAGAAAAGGCCGACTCCTAACGTTGGCAGAGGCTGGAAAGAGGTGGCCACCAGCCAAGGAATGCCAGCAGCCACCAGGAGTTGAAAGAGGAAAGGAACAGACTGTCCCCTGGAGTTTCCAGATGGAGTTCAGTCCTGGCACCATCTTGATTCCAGACTGTGAGAGAGTAAATTTCTGTTGTTTTCAGTCACCCCATTTGTGGCAGTTTGTCATAGTCGGCACGGGAAACCAATGAGAGCAGCGTATTGGCCAACAGCAGTTACATCCTTAGCCAAGCGTGGAGGCGCACATCTGTAGCTCCAGCTCTTCAGAGGCAAAGGCAGGACTGCTAAGTTTAAGGCTAGACTGGCCTACACAGTAAGACCGTGTCTCAAAAACCAAATAAATGAATTAACTAAATTACAATTTAAAAATATTCTTCTCTAGTATTTATAGTAAAAATGAAACCTGGCCTGTACTCAGGAAGCGGAGGCAGAAGGGCTCAAAGTTGAAGGCCTGCCTGAGCAACCTCTTTCACAATAGAAGGTTTAAGAAAAGTGTTTGGGAGGGCAATTGTGTAGCATATGGCTTAGGTTCAGTCCTCAGTGTAGAGGGATACAAATGGCAGCTTCATTGCCAAATGCCTTACAGAAAGGGCTAAACATCAAGCCTTGAGACCGTATCTTTTCAGTAGTCTGGGAGAAGGTAAGCACACACAACACACTTTCGTTGCACTTCGCTCTGAAGCCATCACATCTGTGAGGGAGCAGCCAGGCTGAACCACCGGTCTCTCTCAAGGACCATTTGAACTTATTAACTAGGGCGTGGCGGCTCATGCTTGTCATTCCAGTACTTGGAAGGAAGAGGCGAAAGGGTCAAGGGTTCAAGTCCAGCCTGGGCTGTGTAGTACGAGCTAATTTCAAAAGTAAAAATGCAAAGGTTGATAGGCAGCTCTGAGGGATTCAGCCTCATGTGTCTGGGAGAAAGGATAAACAGTGAGTCTGTTACCTCAAGTGAAGCTCCTGAGATGCTTGATGAGCCGTAACCCTCAACCTTCCGCGTGAAAGCAAGAACTTTGGGAAGTAATGCTTGCTATTAGCTTGACAGCATCCCCAAAGTAGACCTTTGCTCTAAGACCAGTAGTGGTGTTTAAAAACGTGATTTAAGGAGTATACAATGAAATGTGTCTCCATTCAAAGGGTCTGCACAGCTCGAAGTACAAACGTTTCCATATGACTGGCAGGACGTTGTACAGTCACGTGTGTGGGAGAAGACATCCGATGTATAAACAGACCAGTCCACATGACTGTGACATGACACCATACAACAACACGTGTGGGAGAAAACCCATGCAATGCGTGTATAAACAGAGCGGTGCATTTTAACGTAAAGAGTACCAGGCATTCACGGATATGGCTTCAGATTTTATGTTGCAAGTGACCTTCTCAGATAAACTATCACATGAATTTTGATGTCAAATCAAAGAAAAATATCCACATTACCTGAAAAGCCTTTTTAAAACCACCTCCCTGCATTCCAACTACACATCTACAAAGGATCTGAGTTTATCAATATAATTTAACCGGAACAAAATCATAGCAGACTGAAGGCAGAAGTTTTGGGGACTTTTGCTTTGGAAAACACATTACTTAACATGTAAAAGGCTTGTACTTTTTATTTTAAAATAAATGAAAGTAATTATTTTCTATTTTTGGTTTTAGACTCAGTTATGGTAAATAATAAAATGTATTGCTCACATAAATAAAGCCTCTTGGCATTCCTAAATACTTCTTAAAGGTCTGAAATGTTTCTAATACCAAAAGACTATGGGAGGCACATGGTAATGTGTCCAGTTAAAAGGCTACATTTCCCAGCTACCTTTGCAGCTACACTTGGCCTTGTGATGAGTTCTGGCTATTCAGATACAAGGGGAAATTTGGGGAAAGGGATACCTGAATGCTTACCTAAAGAGCTGGGCAAATTCTGCTTTTGCAGAATAACACAGGCTTACATCTGATTATATAAGCAGCCCCAGCAGCCACCTGTAGGGAAGTGGTGACTGTGGAGGAACAAAAAGATGAAAGAAAAATAAAAGACATTAACCTCAATAACCTTGATTCTGCCTGATTTCCTGCTCTAGGGTTCTGATAAAGAAAAACAAACTTGTTTATTCAATAAGTCTTGTTTAAACTACTATCATTTTATCTGCTACACACAGTAGAACCCAACTGTACTGTTTCCCTTAAATGCAAAAATATGCTTAGACCAACCACAAAAGACTGTTTAAAACAGATTCCTCCCTTCTCCCCGTTCTCCTCCTCCTGCTCTCCCACCTGTGCGTGTTTTGCCTGCATGCATGCTTGTATATCACATGTGTAATTGGTCCTGCAGAGGTCAGAAGAAGACAACAGATCCCCTGGAACTGAAGTTGCGGAAGACTGTATGCTGGGATTTGAACCCAGGTCCTCTGCAAGAACAATAAGTGCTCTTAACCCCTGAGCCATCTCTCCAGCCCCAGGACCTAGCCTTAGAGAGGCCGTATAGCTAATTCTTATGCATGTTTAAGATTTTATTCCTATGTCAACCATTGTCTTAACATGGTGTTGAAAGAACATTCAAGATCAATAGTAGAGGGCTGGAGAGAAGGTTCAGAGGTTAAGAGCACTGGCTGTTCTTCCAGAGGTTCTGAGTTCAATTCCCGGCAACTATAGGGTGACTCACAACCACTTGTAATGAGATCTGGTGCCCTCTTCTGGCCTGCAGGCATATGTGCAGACAGAATGCTGTCTACATAATAATTTTTTTTTAAGGAAAAAAGATTAATATTAGAGAGATTCAGAAATTTGTTCCACTGTCTGAAGAACATTTAGGGAGTCTGGGTCACTTGGGCAGTTTGTGAGTCAGGCTCTGAACCATGAGCCTTAGCAACCCTGTTGTTATGGGGTTATGGGGTACTCACTGCCCTTCCAGGGCCTAGCATGGTCCAGGCCCAACAGTAGGATAGCCCACTGTTATCAGTGCCGTGCCAAGACAGACTCAGATCTCCTCCTGACTTAACTGCTGTTCTAGGGGCACGACTTAAACTTTTCTTAACTGAGGACAGAGCTCAGTGTTTGTATGCCTGCTTAGGAGTGGGGTCGGTTGCCATTTCCCACTTCCCAAAGCAAGTCTCTTGAGTAAATTCCATCCTCACTCATGATCCGGGAATGAGCAGCTCAGCCCAAATAAGCAAAGAGGCTCTCCTCTCCCGAGCGCTGGCCTCACTGATAGCCTGGTTGGTTGTCGACGGCTCTCTTGCATCTCTTAAGCCATTATCAGCACAGTAACTAACTGACTTTGAAAGTGTAGTCTTAGAAAGTCAACCTTGACCATGGAAGCACCCAGCAACACACATTCTCTAAGCAAGGGTGATCCTGTCTGGAAGCCCAGGTGGTCTTATCTCTTCTGGTTCCCAGGCGCTGTTACTGATGTCTGAGGACATCATCTTAGTTATGGTTTCTATTGCTGAAATAAAACACCACGATAAAAAGCAATTTGGGAGGAAAAGATTTATTTGTCTTACATTCCTACATCATAGTCCATTATTGAAGGAAGTTAGGACAGGAACTCACACAGGACAGGAATCTGGAGGCAGGAGCTGAGACCATGGAGGAGGCTTGCTTCTTTTGGCTTGCTTAGCCTGTTTTCTTATAGAACCCTGGACCAACAGCCAGGCTGGGCCCTCCCCTATTGCTCACTAGTTAAGAAAATACCATACAGGTTTACCTAATTCCAGAGCTTCTAGAGCAATGGTTCTCAGCCTGTGAGTCTTAACCCCTTTGCTGGTTGCCTATCAGATATTTATATCACAACTCATAACAGTAGCAAAATTACAGTTATAGAAATAGCAAGGAGATAAGTTTATGGCTGGAGTCACTACAACATGAGGAACGGTATTAAAGGGTCTCAGCATTAGGAAACACTGTTTTGGAGCCATTTTCTCAGTTAATTTTTGTCTTCTCAGATGACTCTTGTGTCAAGATGACATAAAACCCAGCCGGCACAGGCGTCATTGGTGGGGAGTGGGAAGAAAGAGAGACACCCAAGAGCCTGACAGAGGCTCAGCAGAGTCTAGAAGGGAAATCGTTGGGAAACCCAAATGTCTATCTACTAGAGGTATGGGTTGGGGCGGCTCTACCCGTTACACACAGCCTCATAAGGATTAAACATGACAGGATGTGCCCATTAAAAACTCAAACTCTATAAGGCTGTATGAATGCCAACTGCAGCTATTCACGCTTTGAAGTAGCATTCAAGCAAATGCATAGGGTTAATTAAGGTTTTAGCTCATCTACTTTTTAACTGGGTGACTTTAAGCAAGCTCCTCTTTTGTCATGCTGCTATTGCTGGACAAACCATTCACCACCTACTCACATAGAGAGTATGTCCTAGGCATTATAGGTAACACGGAGGTGACTGAGGGTATGAGGACTCTGCTACGAGTTGCAGGAAAACGCTGTTCCGAGGTAAATAGGAGACTTGAGTGTCTCAGGGCTTTGATAGCCATGTGGAGCCCTAGAACTGATGATCCCTTGTGATACTGAAGAATGATTGAATTGGGTTTGGAGAAACAGGTCAGTTCAGACTGGGGTTCGGGGCCTAGCACCCACATGGTGACTCACGAACATCTTTAACTACAGTTTCGGGGATACAGCATTTCCTCCTGGCCTCATTGGGCACAAGACAGCATGCAGTGAACATACATACCTGTAGGCAAAACACTCAAAGATACAAAATTAAAAGGAACAACTCTGCTTTCTCTCTCTCTCTAGAATTATTGTACTTTCATTTTTTCCTCTCTGATAGAATTGGCCTAGTCCAAGGTGCCAGAGAGTCTAGAAAAAAAACAGTGTTTTGTTGTTGCTGTTCTGCTACAAAGAGTCAACCGGATTGAATAGGCATCTAGTATTCTCTTCCATCTGTAACATTCTCTCCCTGCCCCCTGATTCTTGCCCTTTGTCTCTTCAACTTCAGTCTGGAATCAAATATCTGCTCCAGAATTTGGAATTTAAAAAGAAAATGTTTGTTTTTTTAATCCCATTGATGCACCACAATCAGCAGTTTTGAGACGCCAAGGATGGAAAAGCACAACAGATGCAAGGCTTTAGAATGCTCACCTTGTACTTTCTGAGTGACAGCCACACTCCCCAGCTTAAAATCATCAGCGAGTCAGAGAGATCCAAGCTGTAAAACAGGCCGGCTTTGGACTCAGCACAACAAGGAGGATTTGTTCGTGTTACGTACTTTCATTTTGCCGAATTCTTGTGGGATTTTGGCTTCGTCCATCTCCCCATTTGAAGGCCATCGGTTGTTACAAAGCCGTTGCCATTGAGTCCCTGTGGCAGGACCAGAGGACACTGATACATGCAGAATAGAGACCACTCCAAAGGTTGAGATCTAGTGGGCTCTGATTTTCTGGGGTTTAACTCACCCCTTGATGTGGGAAGGTGACAGGAGGGGATGAGCAGGAAGCCAGACATGTTGGGGAGTCACCAGACTTCACTGGGGGCCTTTAGGGTTGTGTTTGGTGTGATTAAATTGCTAATTCGGCAAAAAAAAAAAAAAAGACACAGTTCCTTTGTGGCCTGAGAGGAAAATGTAGCCTCTAAGGTGGCTGATTTACAATCGGAGAATGCCCTAGGTACCAGGGGAAATGGGCCAGATTCTTCCTAGAGCTTAAATTACACTTTCCACCAAGCAATCAAAGCAGCATGCTCACCGGGAACTGGGCAGCCTCCAAAATGGGGCTGGAAAGATTCTTGAGTTTTTAGCAGCCTCTGACCCTCAACTGCCTCTCTTTTTCTGTTGTTGTTTTGTTTTTTTGGAACAAGGGTTTCTCTATGTAACAGCTCTGGCTGTCCTGGAATTTGGTTTTAGACCAGGCTGGCCTCGATCACACAGGGATCAGCTTGCCTCTGCCTCCTGAGTGCTGGGATTAAAGGTGTGTGCACTACCACCACCACCACTGTCCAGCTGCCTGCCCCTTTGTCAGAAAGGAGCAGGAAGCAGAGGCGTTCCTTTAAGGATGAGGCTTCAGATCTATTCTATCTTCAACCCTAACTCCACCCCAAGGGAAAAAAGAACCAGGGCAGACCATGCATTTAGCCTGTGATCTCGAGTCATTGGGGATAGTACAGGGTCAAGAGGGGCGGGCAGGGACAACTTGAAGGGCTATACAGGTCACGTACCACATGTCTCAAGGGTGCATCACTCACATCGTGGATGGTTGTGTACCACGTGTCCCCTGTGAGACATTCACACAGCATTGTTTGACTCTGTGATTCTCAGCTGTGGCTGAGTGCTAGAATAATCTGGTCAGTTTTTAAAATTTCCAACCAGAGTGCAACTTAGATCTATAACACTTGACTATCTGGGGGGGATACCAAGACATCAATAACATTTTTTAAAATATTTATTTATTTATTATGTATACAATATTCTGCCTGTGTGTATGTCTGCAGGCCAGAAGAGGGCACCAGACCTCACTACAGATGGTTGTGAGCCAACATGTGGTTGCCGGGAATTGAACTCAGGACCTTTGGAAGAACAGACAATGCTCTTAACCACTGAGCCATCTTTCCAGCCTGACATCAATAACATTTAAGCACCCCTAAGTATTCCTACCCACAGCTAGAAGAGCTGACCACTGGATTCACAAGGACTTTGATGTGTGTGATCTGCTGCACAGCTGTGCAGTCCTGCTAGGGGGTGGAGAAGCAAAGAGTTGGCAGAGGATGGTAGGAGAAAGGGATGCCTTCTAGAAAGAAAATAAATTGAAAAGAAACCTAGAGGTTGGGACTCGACCAGTATCCTGTGACTAGGGCTGCTCACTGACTGCCTGGAAGATTTAAGCGCCCTGCATGTGATTTGAGTTCTGAGGTTTGTATGATTTCAAATATCCCCACTCGGAAACCTCTCCCAGTTCATCAGCTTTACTGTGTGTGTGTCTGTGTGTGTATGTATCTATCTGTCTGTGCATGTGTGTCTCTGTGTGGATGTCCATGTGTATGTGTCTGTGTATGTGTGTCTGTCTGTGTGTGTATCTATGTATCTCTGTGTCTGTGTTTGTGTGTGTTCCTGTCTGTCTGTGTTTATGTGTCTCTGTGTCTGTGTCTCTCTGTCTGTCTGCGTGTCTGTGTGTGTGTGTGTTATGTGTTTCTGTGTGTTTGTGTGTCTGTCTGTGTTTATGTGTCTCTGTGTGTGTGTCTGTGTTTATGTGTCTCTCTGTGTGTCTGTCTGTGTGTCTGTGTTTATGTGTCTCTGTGTCTGTCTGCTTGTCTGTATGTCTGTGTGTGTGTCTGTGTGTACGTGTTTAAAGATAGGTACTTTTACATAATGGATGGGGCTGGGAGAAGGCCCACTCTATAAAGAGATTGCTGCGCTAAGCACTTGGACCTGAGTCCAGATCCCTAGGAACCATATGACAAGCTGGGTGCAGAAGTACTGATCTGGAGTCCTGGCTCTAGGAAGGCAGAGATGGATGAGCTGGTAGATCTCTGGAGCACCCGTAGCCTAAATGACTGTGTGAGCTCCAGGTTCAATGGGAGACACTGTCTCAAAAACAAACAACAAAGGAACAACACAAAATATAAAAAAAAAACAAAAACAAAAACGTAAGATAAGAAGCAACCGAGGAAGACACATGACATCGAACTCTGGCCTCCACATGCACACACGCAAATACCCCCACTCCCAACAGTGCACTTTATATAACTGAAACAGCAGCCAGGGCTCAAGCCTCACTCCAGAGTCTATGAAGCACTTGTCCATGTCCATTAACTTCAGAGGCATGGCCCAAGTGGTGAGGTCCTTGTCCCCAGCTATGGCCCAGACACCATTTGAACTGAGGTTTCCCACCCATCCGATCTGATGAGATTTTTTTTTCCTTTCTGTGCTGGGGATGAAACCCAGGGGTTTGTGAACGCTGGGCAAGGATTCTGCCTCTAAGCTGTACGGCCAGCACCGTGTGTTTATATAGCTGATTTGGTAGAAGGTTCTTCTGGCCTCAGCCTGCCTTGTACAGTGTGAGTGTGGCCTCACACTCACCTGTAGTCACGTGGCCTCACACTCAGCTGTAGTCATGTGATCTCACACTCACCTGTAGTCATGTGGCCTCATGCTCACCTGCAGTCACGTGGCCTCACGCTCACCTGTAGTCACGTGACCTCACACTCACCTGTACTCACAGTGTCTCCATGGACATGAACTGTAGCCACGTAGACAAGACCTGGCTTCTAGTAGCAATCTGGTATATACCCCTAGAAAGTGTCACGTGTTCCCTACTTTGATCTATCTGCCAACGGGAGTCAATAGTTTCAGCCTCTTACAGTAACTGTGAGCTCAGCTCAGGGCTTACACAGGCCCAGAGTCCAGGTAGGAGACCAGAGAGACACAATGGCATAATCAGCCTTCACCAGTGACAACTGGCCAGAGTCTGGTCACTCTCTGGTTGCCTGGGTACCTGATCGATGGATCAATCCTCTCACACCAGTGGTGAGTGTCAAAGATCTAATAGAAACCAGTTCTTTTAGCCCAGTGGGTTGAAGTTTTGTTCCCAGGTCACTGGTTATCGTCACAAGTTTAGAATGGTGTCAAATGTGACAGTGATTAAACTCTCACCCTGGGGAAGGTCTCTCTGTCTCCAAACTCTGTTCCTAGACCTGGGACAGATTTAACACTATTGCCATGGCACTGTCCTTTTGGAAGAAAGAAAGCACAAAATGTTTAGCACAGAACCAGCATCTCATAAAGATAGGTGTATTACTGGGCAATCCTGCCTCCTCTCCCCTGTCTACAAGCCAGGCTCAAGCACTCTCTTGTAGTTTTTTTTTTCCTTTGGTAGCCCGCCACTCAGTGCCCAAATAAATACATGGAGACTTTTTCTTACTTATGAATGTCTGGCCTTAACTTGACTTGTTTCTAGTCAGCATTTTAAACTTAAATTTAAATTATCCCATCTACTTTTTGCCTCTGGGCTTTTATTTTCCTCTATTCTATACCTCTTTCCTTCTTACTCCGGGCTGGCCGTGTTGCTGGGTGGCTGGCACCAGATGTCCTTCTCTCCTTATTCTCTTCCCTTCCTCCTCCTCTTCTCGCTCTTCCTCTATTTATTCTCTCTGCCTGGCAGCCCCACCTATCCTTCCTCCTGCCTAGCTATTGGCCGTTCAGCTCTTTATTAAACCAATCAGGTGTCCTAGGCAGGCAAAGCAGTATAACTTCACAGAGTTAATCAAATGCAACATAAAAGAACGCAACATGTCTTTGCATTAAACAGATATTTCACAGCATAAAAGAATGAAACACATCTTAAAGTGATATTCCACACTCTCTCTCCTAGTTCTATTGGCTTCCCATGGTAGTTATGACTAACTTCAGCCCTATTCAACTACAAGGATTCTAGAATCCCTAAGCCCCCTTTCCAGAAGTTACCATTCAGAAGGATGTCCTGCTGGGAGAAATTGTGCTATCTTCCTAGGCACTGGCCCTTCCTAAAAAGATTGTAACTTTTAATCACTTCTTTCTCCACACATAGTGAGTTGTTGAGTTGTTGGGGAATATTATTTTAAGGTGTGTTGCTTTTGCTTATGCTGAATTTGTTTAACTCTGTGAAGCTGTGATTCTTTGCCTGTCTAAAACACCTGATCTCTAGTAAAGAGATGAATGGCCAATAGCGAGGCAGGAGAAAGGATAGGAGGGGCTGGCAGGCAGAAAGAATATATAGGAGAAATGAGGAGGAAGAGGGGCAGCAAGAGAACAAGGAGAGGGGGGCATCAGGGGCAGCCACCCAGCTACAACTCAAGCCATGGAGAAAGAAGTAAAGAAAGGTATACAGAAATAGAGAAAGATAAAAGCCAAGAGGCAAAAGGTCATTGGGATAATTTAAGAAAAGCTGACAAGAAACAAGCCAAGCTAAGGTCGGGCATTCATAACTAAGAGTACAGCTCTGTGTGTGATTTATTTGGGAACTGGGTGGTGAGCCCCTCAAAACACCAAAAGAGTAAAACATCGCACAACAGTGAGTGATGGGTTGTTAGCGTCAAGGCCGTGGAAATGGTTCAGTGGGTAGAGTTTGTGTGTGAGTGCGAGAACAGGACTAGCGTTCAGATTTACAGAACCA
This sequence comes from Alexandromys fortis, assembly GCF_014885135.2. NCBI lineage: Eukaryota > Metazoa > Chordata > Mammalia > Rodentia > Cricetidae > Alexandromys > Alexandromys fortis. Next base: position 1,494,819 of record NW_026067964.1, read on the forward strand.
CAGCCAGGAGGGCATGGGGGCCTGCCTGGAATCTTACCCTGTGAGATGTGAGACAGCAATCCTCTGCGCAGGCTGGCTAACCAGAATAACCTAAAACAGCAAGCAAAGTTCTGCAAGACGGAGATTGATGGAGAAAGTCAGCTAGTGATAACTGTGGGCCTCCACACACTCGTGCACACAAGTTTGCTTGTACATACACCCACACACAATATATACATGCATACATACCTCACATTTACATATGCAAAAAGCAAACTAACAAGTTTTTTTTGTTTTGTTTTGTTTTTGCTTTGCTAGAATCATTTCCAGTTACCCCTCTGCTCTGTTTGTACTGTTACCACAGGTAAATTGTGTCCTATTTGGGACATTTAACCCAAGTTGCTCCTGCTACTTAAATATGCATTTTCTCTTAAGTGAGCCGCCCTGAAGCCTACAAGACTGTGCCATCCAAAACATGGTGCATGTGAAGGGTGACCCACACAGCTGGCACCTCCTCGACCCAATAATAACTTGCACCCTGTGGGATGAACTATTTGTGTTTATTTGTGGCCTGAACCCCACCCACATCCATTTGACATCAGCGTTTCCATGGCAAATAATAATCTTCAAATGTCCCAGAGCAGGGGCTGCGAGCCCACAAAGTGCAGCCAGATGAGCTAAACATGCTGCTTAAACAATGGGGACAATGGAGCAGAGCAGCCAGCAGCCTGTGTGTTCGTGTTCCAGATGGGTCCACATCACAGCCTAGGGGTTGCTCCGCTAATGAGGAACGAGGAAAACTTGTAGTTATGAACACTTGATGATAAGCCACGACATCCCGTGTCCTGTGGGAGTGTGTATTTATATGGAGAGACATGACTGTCGCATTAAGACATGTGAATGCTGCCCCGCATGGGGAGCATGTGTTCACCCTCAACATTTCAAAGCCAGTATCTGGGCCTCAGTTCTGCATAGACGCTGGTGTCTTGCTCTCTGTTGTCTGAAGCCCTCATTTGACACCCAGGTCTGGCTTTGTGTCGGCGCATGTACTGGAATGGTAACATGTTAAATATAAGCTTCGTCAAGCCAGAGACCCCGTGCTATGACAAATGCCTTGATTTCTGAGAAGCAGTAGAGAGCTTAACACATTGAAGTACGGGACTGTGTGCAGCAGAGAGCTTAACACATTGAAGTAAGGGACTGTGCTTCCGGAGGAACAGGGCAACATCACGCTGCCTCAGAGGGAAGAGAGTCTGGAAGAAAAGTTACTGCGTTTGAGCACACTCGAGGGATTTTGTTCCTAGAAATGCGGAAAGGACATCAAGTCACTGTGGTACTCATGTCTCCAAGCATGTCCCGCTGGCTTGCAGCAGGCATCACCAAGAGCTTATGGAAATGTAGAATCTCAGCCTCCGCCCCAGCCCTGCTGAGTGAGCGTCTGGATTTTAACAAGGTCCTTAGATCATTTGAAAGTCTGAGAAGGGCTGGCTTGTCCTCCACACCCATGATACAGAGAGATAGTTGAAAACAGTGAACAGGAGAGAAGAGGAGAGAGGAAGAGGATCACAGGGAGATGGAGAGAAAGAGGGGAGAGTAGGAGAGAAAGAAAAGGGAACAGTGGAGAGAGAAGGGGAGGAAGGGGAGGAAGAGGGAAGGGGTGCACACAATGATGACTGACGCTTGAGGAGCATGCACCGTGGCAGGTGCTCTCTGACCCTTGACTCCTAGACAAAGCCGGGGAGGTATAGGCTCCTGTGTTTCCATTCGACCAGAAGGCATGCAATGGGGAGATAGATTCAGGCTGCAGGACACATACTTGTCTATGTGCTGGGCAGTACTAAAGTCTCATGGGGACCATTATTTCTTTAATGACTATAGGAATCAGAAAGCACGGTCAGGTACCTTTCATACATGAAGCATCATTCACGTTGGAGAGGCTCTGGGTTTCAGCCTGTGGGTCACAACCCATTTGGGGTTGGATGAACCTTTCACAGGGGGTCACGTATCAGATATCCTCTGTATATCAGACATTCACATTACAATTCATAACAGTAGCAAAACTGCAGTTATGAAGTAGCAATGAAAATAATTTTACGGTTGGTCACCACCACATGAGGAACTGCATTCGAGGGTCACAACATTAGGAAGGTTGAGAACCACTGCTTTAAAGGAAGTGTGATGGGGTTGCATGTTCATAGCAGAGCTGTCAGAAAGTCCAGGAAAGCATTTAATAGCCCTAGCTGCCGATAGCCAGTAAGGCTCCTGAAGACATCCAGGCAGCGAATTGAGCAAGAGTTGATGAGCGATGGGTGGAACCTCTCTGTGTTTACTACAGAGAAAAGAGGCTTGAGTTATGTGTGGTGGAAGAGAGGGAGTGCTGGCGGCAGAGCAGGGACAGAGTGGGAGGGAGGAATGCCCCAGCCTCTTGCTTCCTGGCGTTATCTCTACCTACTAAACCCTTAGAATCTGGGTGCACTCAGGCAGCTACACAATACTGCCGGAGACCTCACATGCCAGCAATGCCAGAGCCAGGATATGGATGGAAGACGTATTCCCGCTCTGTGTAAGAGCCTGGGAGCAAACTGCAACGCCACCATGAGCATCTGGACCTGCAAAAGGAAATAATTTTGTCCCAAATATGTACAACGACTTTAGACGGACTCATGCAAATGAAGGACCGTAGAAGAAGATGGCGCTGGCTCAGCTGGGGAAGCACCCAGCACCAGCTGGGTAAGGGCTGTTGTTGGGAGGAGGTCAGGCTAGGCCGTGACACTCACTCACCTCTCAGAGCTCCCTGGCATTTTCAGAGTCCTTGTTATTGAATTACACAGAAAAGGGACCCCGGGAGCAGCTTTGTCTCCATCCAGGCCCCTCTCACCATGCACCACCACGCTACTTCTTTGTATTGGACACTTGGCTGTGAGAAAACTCCATGACCCAAAGTGACTTCTGGGAAAAAGAGTTTATTTGGGTTTCTAGTTCCAGAGTGGTAAGAATCTATCTTATCGGGATGGCATAGTGGCAAGGGGCAGGCATGGCGGCAGGGGCAGGCAGCTGAGAGGTCACATCTCAACCGTAAACACCAAGCCAAGAACGGAAACAGGAAGTGGGGTGAGGCTATAAACTCTCAAAGCTCCTAGCCCTACCCCAGGGATACACCTCTGCCAGAAAAGCTGTGCCGCTTCCCTGAAGCAAGGCCACACCTGAGCCTATGGGGGGAACAATTTTCATTCATATGACAATCTTCAAACTTAATTTCATAACACATGCTGTTTATATATATATATATATATATATATATATATATTCGCTTGTCTGGGTGATCAAGGTTTTTTGCAAACATTATAGTGCTATAGCAAAATGCCTGACCAAATCTACTTTAGGAGCGAAGGGTTCGTTTTGCTTCATGATGGAAGAAGGAACAGAAAGGGCAGCAAGATGGCTCATTTTTGCTGCTTAGTGAAGAAGCTTGCAGTCAAGCCTAACACCCGAGTTTAATCCTTAGGACCCACATGGTGGGAGGAGAGAACCTCGAGTCACACACCACGGCCTGTGCTCAACCTCCACACAAATAAAATAGAAAGGGTGTAGCCTACCATGGCAGGGAAGGCTCGGCGGCAGGCGTTTGGGGCAGCAGACCATATTGTCTGCACTCGGGTAGCAGGGAGGGATGCTGGTGCTCAGTTTACTTTCTCGGTTTTGTCCGGTCTTGGATGCCAGCCTGTGGAATGCTGCCGCCGTCTGCGTTCACAGTGGGTCTTTCCTCCTGAGTGAAGTCCTTTGGAAATGACCCCCCCACACACACACACACAGAGGTGAATGATGAAGATTAGTGAGGCTTGCTTATGAAGCATGCTGCAGACTTAGTGGTTAGCGATTCCACACGCGTGGAAACATGGAGCGCCTGTCCAGAACCAGTGACGAGCTTCGGTGGTGCTGAGCGTGAAGCTCTTCTGAGTGTGATGACAAGGGTCTTCTGGCCATGTGGTCAACTCCAAACCACACAATCAAGTTCCAGAAATGCCAAACAGATTTCTATCTACAGAGTGAAATGTAGCCTAAGACTGCTGAGATGGCTCAGTGCTGTGACGTGTGCATACCCTTCACCCGATAAATAAATAAATAAATATCTAAAAAAATTATTGTGGCCAGGCAGTTATGGCATAAGCCTTTAATCCCAGCACTCAGGAGGCAGAGACAGGTGGATCTCTGAGTTCAAGGCCAACCTGGTCTGCAGAGTGAGTTTCAGTACAGCCAAAGCCACAACAGAAAAAACCTGTCTTGAAAAAACCCCAAATCCCAAAACAAACAAACAAAAAAGTCATTGTACAATAGAATGACTGTGGCTACAAGATGCACAAGAAATTATAAATAAGTAAAATACAATAAAAATACCTTTCAAAGCTCAACCTGGAGCTGGAGAGATGGTTCAGTAGTTAAAAAACCTCTTTCATGTAGAGGACCCAGGTTTGGATTCCAGCAGCCACAAGGCAGCTCACAACCATCTAGAACTCCAATTCTGGGGATCCAGCCCCCTCTTCTGGCCTTCTTGGTCACTATGAATGCAGATGGTGCACAAACATACACGTAGACAAGACACTCATCCACATAAAAGGCAGTTTAGCCTGAAAAGGCATCAGGGCCCTCCTTTCCCACCATCCTGAAAACCCACTGGGTGTGAAGAGCTTCGTGTTCCTGGCTTGGTAACTGTCATGGTTTGCATGTGGTTTGTTCCTCAAAGATTTGTATACTAGAGGCTTTGTCCCCATGTGGTCGTAGAACCTTTACAATGTGGAACCTACTGAGATGGAATGAAGTCACTGGGGCACGGGCCTCAGGAGGGATTGATGCTGATGTTGTGGTGTGAATGAGTTGTTGCAATAGAGAGACTTTGGCTTCTTTTAAATTGGTTTTTATTGAGCTCTACATTTTTTTCTGCTCCCCTTCCTGCCTCTCTCCTTCCCTTCAACCCTCCCCCCATATCCCCAAGCTACCAATTTACTCAGGAGATCTTCTTTTCCTAATTTCCATGTAGATTAGATCCATGTATGTCTTTCTTAGGGTCCTCATTGTTGTCTGGGTTCTCTGGGATTGTGATTTGTAGTCTGCTTTTCTTTGCTTTATGTTTAAAAACCACTTATGAGTGAGTACATATGATAATTGTCTTTCTGGGTCTGGGTTACCTCACTCAAAATGATGTTTTCTAGCTTTTTCCATTTGCTTGCAAATTTCAAGATATCGTTGTTGTTGTTTGTTTTGTTTTGTTTTTCTGCTGATTAGTAATCCATTGTAAAAATAGCTACATTTTTTAATCCATTCTTCGGTCAAGGAACGTTTAGGTTGTTTCCAGGTTCTGGCTATGACAAACAATGCTGCTATGAACATAGTTGTAGGATGAATTCTGTTTTCGTATCCAATCTGTTAGCCTGTGTCTTCTTATAGGTAAGTCGAGTCCATATACATTAAGAGATATTAATGACCAGTGATTTGCTATCTCCTGTTAATTTAGTTTTCGTTGTTGGTGGTGTTAATTTGTGTGTTTTTCTCTTCTTTGGGATTTGCTGCTGTGAGATCACCAATTGTCTGTATTTTTGTTGATGTAGCCAACTTCCTTGGGTTGGAGTTTTCCTTCTAGTACTTTGTGTAGGGCTGGGTTTGTGGCTAGGTATTGGTTAAATCTGTCTTTGTCGTGTGATATCTTGTTTTGTCCTTCTATTCTGGGTATAGTAATATGGACTGGCATCCGTGGTCTCTTAATGTCTGCATAGCGTTTGACCATGACCTTCTGGCTTTCATTGTCTCCAATGAGAAGTCAGGTGTAATTCTTTATGTCTGCCTTTATATGTTACTTGGCCTTTTTCCTTTGCAGCTCTTAGTATTCTTTCTTTATTCTGTATGTTTAATGTTTTGATTATTATGTGGCCAGAGGACTTTTTTTTTGATCCAGTCTATTTGGTGTTTTGTATGCTTCTTTTATCTTCATAGGCATATCTTTCTTTAGGTTTGGGAAGTTTTCCATAATTTTTTTTAATTAATTAATTAATTTATTTATTAAAGATTTCTGTCTCTTCCCCACCGCCGCCTCCCCTTTCCCTCCCCCTCCCCCAATCAAGTCCCCCTCCCTCGTCAGCCCAAAAAGCAATCAGGGTTCTCTGCCCTGTGGGAAGTCCAAGGACCACCCACCTCCATCCAGGTCTAGTAAGGTGAGCATCCACGAAACTGCCTAGGCTCCCACGAAACCAATAGGTCCAGTAGAATCAAAAACCCGTTGCCATTGTTCTTGAGGTCTCAGTAGTCCTCCTTGTCCGCTATGTTCAGCGAGACCAGTTTTGACCCAGGCTTTTTCAGACCCAGGCCAGCTGGCCTTGGTGAGTTCCTGATAGAACATCCCCATTGTCTCAGTGTATGGGTGCACCCCTCGCGGTCCTGAGTTCCTTGCTTGTGCTCTCTCTCCTTCTGCTCCTGATTTGGACCTTGAGATTTCAGTCCGGTGCTCCAATGTGGGTCTCTGTCTCTGTCTCCTTTCATCGCCTGATGAAGTTTAATATTCAGGAGGATGCCTATATGATTTTCTTTGGGTTCTCCTTCTTATTTAGCTTCTCTAAGAACCCGAATTATAGGTTCAATGTCCTTTATTTATGGCTAGAAACCAAATATGAGTGAGAACATCCCATGTTCCTCTTTTTGGGTCTGGCTTACCTCACTCAGGATGGTGTTTTCTATTTCCATCCATTTGCCTGCAAACTTCAAGAAGTCCTTGTTTTTTACTGCTGAGTAGTACTCTAATATGTATATATTCCATACTTTCTTCATCCATTCTTCAATTGAAGGGCATCTAGGTTGTTTCCAGGTTCTGGCTATTACAAACAATGCTGCTATAAACATAGTAGAGCATATACTTTTGTTGTGTGATAAGGCCTCTCTTGGGTATATTCCCAAGAGTGGTATTGCTGGGTCCATGGGTAGGTTGATCCCAAATTTCCTGAGAAACCTCCACACTGCTTTCCAGAGTGGTTGCACAAGTTTGCATTCCCACCAGCAATGGATGAGTGTACCCCTTTCTCCACAACCTCTCCAGCAAAGGCTATCATTGGTGTTTTTGATTTTCGCCATTCTGACAGGTGTAAGATGGTATCTTAAAGTTGTCTTGATTTGCATTTCCCTGATCGCTAAGGAAGTTGAGCATGACCTTAGGTGTCTTTTGGCCATTTGAACTTCTTCTGTTGAGAGATCTCTGTTCAACTCAGTGCCCCATTTTATAATTGGGTTGATTAGCCTTTTACGGTCTAGTTTCTTGAGTTCTTTATATATTTTGGAGATCAGACCTTTGTCAGTTGTGGGGTTGGTGAAGATCTTCTCCCAGTCAGTGGGTTGCCTTTCTGTCTTAGCAACAGTGTCCTTTGCTTTACAGAAGCTTCTCAGTCTCAGGAGGTCCCATTTATTCAATGAGGCCCTTACTGTCTGTGCTGCTGGGGTTATACGTAGGAAGTGGTCTCCTGTGCCCACGTGTTGTAGAGTACTTCCCACTTTCTCTTCAATCAGGTTCAGTGTGTTTGGACTGATATTGAGGTCTTTCACCCACTTGGACTTGAGTTTTGTGCATGGTGATAGATATGGGTCTATTTTCATTCTTCTACAGATTGACATCCAGTTTTGCCAGCACAATTTGTTGAAGATGCTCTCTTTTTTCCATTGTATACTTTTAGCTCCTTTATCGAAAATCAGGTGTTCATATGTTTGTGGGTTAAAGTCAGGGTCTTCTATTCGATTCCATTGGTCGACTTCTCTGTTTTTATGCCAATACCAAGCTGTTTTCAATACTGTAGCTCTGTAATAGAGTTTGAAGTCAGGGATGGTAATGCCTCCAGACGTTCCTTTATTGTATAAGATTGTTTTGGCTATCCTGGGTTTTTTGTTTTTCCATATAAAGTTGATTATTGTCTTCTCCAGATCTGTGAAGAATTTTGATGGGATTTTGATGGGGATTGCATTGAATCTATAGATTGCTTTTGGTAGAATTGCCATTTTTACTATGTTGATCCTCCCAATCCAAGAGCAAGGGAGGTCCTTCCATTTTCTGGTGTCCTCCTCTATTTCTTTCTTCAAAGACTTGAAGTTCTTGTCAAATAGATCTTTCACTTCCTTGGTCAGGGTTACCCCAAGATATTTTATGCTCTTTGTGGCTATCGTGAAAGGTGATGCTTCTGTGATTTCCCTCTCTGTTTCCTTATCCTTAGTGTATAGGAAGGCAACTGATTTTTTGGAGTTGATCTTGTATCCAGCCACGCTACTAAAGGTGTTTATCAGCTGTAGGAGTTCTTTGGTAGAATTTTTGGGGTCGCTTATGTATACTATCATGTCATCTGCAAATAACGAAAGCTTAACTTCTTCCTTTCCAATACGAATCCCCTTGATCCCCTTATGTTGTCTTATTGCTATTGCTAGAACTTCAAGCACTATATTGAAGAGGTATGGAGAGAGTGGACATCCTTGTCTTGTTCCTGATTTTAGTGGGATGGCTTTGAGTTTTTCTCCATTTAATTTAATGTTAGCTGTCGGTTTGCTGTAGATAGCTTTTATTATATTTAGGTATGACCCTTGTATCCCTATTCTCTCCAAGACCTTTATCATAAAGGGGTGTTGAATTTTGTCGAATGCTTTTTCCGCATCTAATGAAATGATCATATGGTTTTTTTCTTTCAGTCTATTTATATGGTGGATTACATTGATAGATTTGCGTATGTTGAACCAGCCCTGCATCTCTGGGATGAAGCCTACTTGATCATAATGGATAATTTTTCTGATGTGTTCTTGAATTCGGTTTGCCAGTATTTTATTGAGAATTTTTGCGTCGATATTCATGAGTGAGATAGGCCTGTAATTCTCTTTCTTGGTTGGGTCTTTGTGTGGTTTTGGTATCAGGGTAACTGTAGCTTCATAAAAGGAATTTGGCAATGACTTTTCTGTTTCTATATTGTGAAATACGTTAAGGAGTATAGGTATTAGCTCTTCTTGGAAGTTCTGGTAGAATTCTGCGTTGAACCCATCTGGTCCTGGGCTTTTTTTGGAAGGGAGATTTTTGATAACAGTTTCTAGTTCTTCGCGACTAACAGGTCTATTTAGATCATTCACCTGGTCTTGGTTTAGCTTTGGTATATGGTACTTATCTAAAAAAATGTCCATTTCTTTTGCATTTTCCAGTTTTGTGGCATACAGGCTTTTATAGTAAGATCTAATGATTCTCTGGATTTCCTCTGTGTCTGTGGTTATGTCCCCCCTTTCATTTCTGATTTTATTTATTTGCGTGTTCTCTCTCTGTTGTTTAGTTAGTTTGGATAGGGGTTTGTCGATCTTGTTGATTTTCTCCAAGAACCAACTTTTTGTTTCATTGATTCTTTGGACTGTTTTCTGTGTTTCTATTTTGTTGATTTCTGCCCTCAGTTTGATTATTTCCAGTCTTCTACTCCTTCTGGGCACCTCTGCTTCTTTTTTTTCTAAAGCTTTCAGGTGTGCCATTAAGTCCCCAATGTATGCTTTCTCTGTTTTCTTTAAGTGGGCACTTAGTGCTATGAACTTTCCTCTTAGCACTGCTTTCATCGTGTCCCATAGGTTTGAGTATGTTGTCTCTTTATTTTCATTAAATTCAAGGAAGACTTTAATTTCTTTCTTAATTTCTTCCTTGACCCAGGTGTGGTTCAGTAGTTGACTGTTCAGTTTCCATGAGTTTGTCGGCTTTCTGGGGGTAGCATAGTTGTTGCCATCTAACTTTAATCCGTGGTGATCTGATAAGACACAGGTGGACACTGATATTCTTTTGTATCTGTGGAGGTTTCCTTTGTTTCCGAGTATATGGTCAATTTTTGAGAAGGTTCCATGAGCTGCAGAGAAGAAGGTATATTCTTTCCTATTTGGGTGGAGTGTTCTGTAGATGTCTGTTAAGTCCATTTGCTTCATTACCTCCAATAATTCTCTTAATTCTCTATTAGGTTTCTGTCTGATTGACCTGTCCATTGGAGAGAGAGGTGTGTTGAAGTCTCCTACTATTAGTGTGTGTGGTTTTATGTCTGCCTTGAGTTTTAGAAATATTTCTTTTACATAAGTGGGTGCTTTTATATTAGGGGCATAGATATTCAGGATTGAGATGTCATCCTGATGAATTGTTCCTGTTATGAGTATAAAGTGTCCATCTCGATCTCTTCTGATTGATTTTAGTTTGAAGTCAGTTTTGTTGGAAATTAGTATGGCCACACCTGCTTTTTTGTTAGGACCATTTGCTTGAAAGACCTTTTCCCAACCTTTTACTCTGAGTAGATGCCTGTCTTTGTGGTTGAGATGTGTTTCTTGCAAACAGCAGAATGTTGGATCCTGTTTTCGTATCCAATCCCTTAGCCTGTGCCTTTTTATAGGTGAATTGAGACCATTAATATTAAGTGATATTAGTGACCAGTGGTTGTTTACTCCGGTTATTCTTACTGTTTTCGGTAGTAGAGTTTGTGTGTGTCCCTTCTTTGAGTTGTACTGGTGAAGGTTCGCTAGATTCCTGAGTTATTGTAGTCAGTGTTGGCAATGTTGGATTCCTTGGGTTGCGATTTTCCTTCTATTACTTTCTGTAGCGCTGGATTTGTGGCTACGTATTGTTTAAATTTGTTCTTATCCTGGAATGTCTTGTTTTCTCCATTGATAGTGAATACTAGCTTGGCTGGGTATAGAAGTTTGGGTTTGCATCCATGGTCTCTTAGTTTTTGAAGAACCTCTATCCAGGACCTTCTGGCTTTCATGGTTTCCATAGAGAAGTCAGGTGTAAGTCTGATCGGTTTACCTTTATAAGTTACTTGGCCTTTTTCCTTTGCAGCTCTTAATATTCTTTCTTTAACCTGTATATTTTGTGTTTTGATTATTATATGGCGAGGGGATGCTTTTCTTTGATCCAGTCTGTTTGGTGTTCTGTATGCTTCTTGGATATTCAAAGGAATATCTTTCTTTATGTTGGGAAAGTTTTCTTCCATAATTTTGTTAAATATATTTTCTGGGCCTTTGAGCTGTAATTCTTCCCCTTCTTCTATTCCTATTATTCTCAGGTTTGGTCTTTTTATTGTGTCCCATATTTCCTGAATGTTTTGTGATGAGAATTTGTTGGCTTTGCTGTTTTCTTTGATCAGTGCGTTTATTTTCTCTATGGTGTCTTCAGAATCTGAGATTCTTTCTTCTATTTCTTGTATTCTATTGATTATGCTTGTTTCTGTAGGCTCTGCTCGTTGACCTAGATTTTCCGTATCCAGCTGGTCCCCAGTTTGTGCTTTCTTCCTTGCTTCCATTTCAGTTTTCAATTCTTGAACTGTTTCCATTACCTGTTTGTTCATTTTTTCTTGGTTTCCCAGGGTCTCATGTACGTATTTACTCAATTCTTCAAACTTTTTGTTATACTTCTCATCCATTTCTATAAAGGTGTTTTTTACATATTGTTTAAGGGACTCTATTGCTTTCATAAAGTCGATTTTTTCCACTTCTTCTGTGTTAGGGTGTTCAAGTCCTTCTGTTGTAAGATCATTGGGTTCTGGTGCTTTCATGTTGTTTTTCAGCTTATTGGGAGAATTTTTGCCTTGGCGCCTGCCCATCTCCTCCTATTGACGATCTCTAATTGGTCTTTTAAAACCAGATCAGGTTTCCCTGCTGGCCAGAGGCTCCTCTTGCAAAATTCCCTCGTTCTGTTTCCTGGCTCCTGCCAGGGGCCAAGATCCCTCTCACCCCTCAGACGGGTCTTCAGGAAAAGAACCAGGTTCCCTGTTTGCCCGGGACCTCGCCAACCAAAGGCCTACCTCTTTGATTTAATTGTCCTGGGGCGATCTGCTCTTGGGGTTGCACTGGTCCGTCGCCTGCGTTGTCTGCCACTGTGTCAGTACCCGCTGGTCCCGGCCGCTGTGCCAGCTACATCGCCCGGCTGTGCGCCCCATAATTTTGTTAAATATATTTTCTGTGCTTTTGAGTTGAACTTCTACTCCTTCTTCTATACCTATTATTCTTAGGTTTGGTATTTTCATGGTGTGTCATATTTTCTGGATTTTTTGGGTTAAGCTTTTGTTAGATTTAATGTTTTCTTTGACTGATGAGTCTATTTCCTCTTTTGTATCTTCAGCATTTGAGATTCTCTCTTCCATCTCCTGTATTCTGCTGTTTATGTTTGCATTTGTGGTTCCTGATTGTTTTCTCATGATTTCTGTTTCTATAATTCCCTTGGCTCTATTTTCTTTATTGTCTCTATTTCAGTTTTCAGGTCTTGCATAGTTTCTTTCATATGTTTGATTGCTTTTTCTTGGTTTTCTTTAAGGGATTTGCTTATGACTTCCAATTTTTTGTCTGTCTTTTTCTCCATTTCTTTGAGGGTATTTCTCATTTCCTCTTTAAGAGTCTCAAACATTCTCTCAAGGTTATTTTTTTAGGTCATTTTCTTCTGCTTCATCTATATTTGGTTGTTCAAGTCTTGCTGTTATAGGGCCTCTATATTTTACTGGTGTTGTGTTGCTCTTTGTGGTGTTGTGTGTGATTTGACCTTGTCAACTCATTTTTTCTTCTCATTGGTGTGGTTGAGGCTGTCTTTGACTCTGTTGATTGATCTTCTAGGTGCCAGTGAATCCAAGCTGGAGGCAATGGCACCCTCTACAGGGAAAGAGATGGTAAATGTGGCATGTTTGTGGAATGGATTGACTCACAGCGAAACTGAAACATGTGCACACACACACACACACACACACACACACACACGGCTGTGGCAAACTTTGACACTTAACACCCAGTCAACAATAATTAAGTCTAAGAATTCCTTACAAGCAAACATGAGCTTTAGCCTGTGTAGGTAGGAACACAGAGAGGACCTGATGGGAGTGCGGTGTCCCCAACCCATCACCCCAGAGCACAAAGGCAGAGTCACTTATGTGACACTCACAGTACTGGACAGATTGTGGAAACATACGGGGAACACTCCAGTTGAGAGCATAACATTTTATTTACTTTCTAAAATGGATGCTCTGAAAGCTGGGTGAAGTGGCTGTGTAAACCCAGCACTGAGGAGGCAAGGGCAGGAGGACCACAGCTAGTTCAAGGCTAATTATGGTGGTGACAGCAGATCCGACCTCCTCTTTCATTCACAGGCAAGCTTTCAACGGAAGAGAAACACCAATGGCTTTGTCATTTCCAAGTTTGTCTGGGGGCAACAGGACAGAGTTTGGTTCTTTTTTGTCAATCTACATGAATGACAAAATCAGAGTGGTCAAATGTAGGCTCTGGACACTGTCTTTGGTTCTGACTCAATGACTTTATGCACCTGCCTCAGTTTCTTCATCTCTAAATAGTTTAATATTGTCACCTTAAAGTTTTTAGAGACAGGGTTTCTCAGTGTAACAATCCTAGCTGTCCTGGAACTTGCTTTATAAAGCAGGCTGGACTTAAACTCACAGAGATCCTCCTGCCTATGCCTCCCAAGAGCTGGGGTTAAAGGTGTGCACCACCAAGCCAGGCTCAAACTTTTTAATATAAATTAATTAATTTAATTATTAGTGATAATCCACAAATTTATACACACACATATAATTTTGCTCATATTTCCTCTTTATTTTTCTTTCTTTTTTCATATTTATTTATTATGTATACAATATTCTGTCTGTGTGTATGCCTGCAGGCCAGAAGAGGGCATTACAGATGGTTGTGAGCCACCATGTGGTTGCTGGGAATTAAACTCAGGACCTTTGGAAGAGCAGGCAATGCTCTTAACCTCTGAGCCATCTCTCCAGCCCCTATTTTTTCTTTCTTAAATAGTTTTTGCCACCTCAAAGTTTTGTTTGAGGATGAAACAAGCCAACACACAGTCACTCTTCATGCGCCAACATCTGGGTAGTATGTGCACCACAGACACGGTGTTGGCCTCAGAATATTGTAGGAGACTGGGAAATCCTGTCCCCTGGTGATGGCACAGCCATTGTGACACAGAGGTGTAACTGTTGCTCACATTTTCCTGGTAGTGTGGTTCAAATTGTGCTGCTGGGTGCACAAAAGTATACCATATGTGGTCATATACAGTTCATAATACTTCATGACAAACATCTATGTTGCTTACTTATGTATTTACAATACTTGATTTTGTTTTCTGCTTTTGCTTTTCTTGCTTGTTTTTGAGATGTGGTCTTAATAGATAGCCTTGGCAGCTACCTAGGCTGGGGTGGACCTGAGAAAGCAAGCTCCACAGGAGTGGGAGCCAGGAGCTGATCCAGTCCTGGGATACCGGTGGACCAAGACTGAGCCAGTGACCTAGTCCAGAGCAGACTTGAGACAGCAAACTCCATCAGAATAGGTACAAGGGAGTAACCATTGAGTGAGTGAGCCAGAGCCAGAGACTATTGAGGGTCCGGATGTGAATCTGGGACCTTCAAGGATATAAACCTAAGCCAGGACCCCTGTGGGTCTGGGTGTGAATCTAGGACTTCTGAGGAACTAGGCCTGACCCAGGTCCCCTGCAGGTCTGGGTAGGAATCTGGGACCTCCAAGGGTGTAAGCAGGAACCAGAGACTTTGCTTGTCCAAGCATGAGTCTGGGACCTCTGAGGGGGTAAGCCTGAGCCAGGTCCTCTGCTCTTCTAGGCACACCCGAGCCTGGGAACTCTGAGGGAGTCGACAGGAGCCAGAGACCACAGCAGGACCAACTCCTAGCCAGGGACCTCTGCAGGAACGGATCCAGACCAGGGATTTTACAGAAACAGGTCTGAGCCAACAACCTAGGCTAGAGCAGGCCTGAGACAGCAACTCCAAGGGAGCAGAGTAAAACCTGGGAGGGCTGAGCGACCTCCAGGAACATGGAGTGACCAATGGAATAACCATCTGAGCCTTGGATTCACTGGCACCTAGAGGTTAATCAACAGAATCACAGACAGCCCCAACCACACCTATTAGAGGAAAAGATGAGTAGACAAGGTAAGATCACATACAACACCACAAACAGCAACATGAAACTAGTAAAATCTAAAGACCCTAAAACAACAAGACTTGAACAACCAAATATAGAAGAAGCAGAAGAAAATGACTTAAAAAATAACTTCAGGAAAATGTTTAAAACTCTTAAAGAAGAAATGAGAAATTCCCTCAAAGAAATGGAGGAAAATACAAAAAAAAATTGGAAGACATCAGCAAATCCCTTAAAGAAAACCAAGAAAAAGCAATCAGACATATGAAAGAAACTACGCAAGACCTAAAAACAGAAATAGAGACAATAAAGAAAACACAAGCCAAGGGAATTATAGAAACATAAATCACAAGAAAATGGTCAGGAACCACAAGCGTAAGCATGAATAGCAGAATACAAGAGATGAAAGAGAGAATCTCAAGCGCTGAAGATACAGTAGAAGAAATAGACTCATCAGTCAAAGAAAACATTAAATTTAACAAAAGCTTAACCCAAAATATCCAGGAAAAATGGGACACCATGAAAAGGCCAAACCTAAGAATAATAGGTATAGAAGAAGTTCAACTCAAAAGCACAGAAAATATATTTAACAAAATCATAGAAGAAAACTTTCCCAACCTAAAGAAAGATATGCCTATGAAGATACAAGAAGCGTACAGAACACCAAATAGATTGGATCAAAAAAAAGTCCCCTCACCATGTAATAATCAAAATACTAAACAAACAGAATAAAGAAAGAACATTATGAGCTGCCAAGGAAAAGGCCAATAACATAAGGTAGACCTATCAGAATTACACCTGACTTCTCATTGGAGACAATGAAATCCTGAGGGTCATGATCAAGCATTATCAGACATTAGAAGACCATAGATGCCAGCCCAGACTGCTGTACCCAGAAAAACTTTCAATCACCATAGAAGGACAAAACAAGATATCACATGACAAAGGCAGATTTAACATAGCCACAAACTCAGCCCTACACAAAGTGCTAAAAGGAAAAATCCAACCCAAGGAAGTTGGCTAAACCAACAAAAATACAGACAATTGATGGTCTCACAGCAGCAAAACCCAAGGAAGGGGAAAACACACAAATTAACATTAGCAACAATGAAAACTAAATTAACAGGAGATAGCAATCACTGGTCATTAATATCTCTTAATATAAATGGACTCAAATCACCTATAAAAAGACACAGGCTAACAGATTGGATACTAAAACAGAATCCATCCTTCTTCTGCATACAAGAAACACATCTCAACCTCAAAGACAGACATCGTCTCAGAGTGAAGGGTTGGGAAAAATATTTCCAATCAAATGGACCTAAGAAACAAGCGGGTATAGCTACCCTAATATCTAACAAAATGGACTTCAAGCTAAAATCAATCAAAAGAGACTAAGAAGAATATTTCATATTCACAGGAAGAATCCATCAAGAGAAAATCTCAATACTGAACATCTATGCCCTAAATAAAAGGGCACCCACATATGGACAAGAAAACTTCTAAAGCTTAAATCATACATTAAACCCTACACACTAATAGTGGGAGACTTCAACACTCCACTCTCACCACTGGACAGGTCAGTCAGACAAAAAATTAACACACAAATAAGGGAAGTAAAAGATGTTATGACTCAAATGTACTTAACAGGCATCTATAGACTATTCCATCCAAACATAAAAGAATATACCTTCTTCTCAGCATCTCACAGAACCTTCTCAAAAACTGATCACATACTCAGTAACAAAACAAACCTCAACAAATAAAAAAACTTGGAATAACCCATATGTCTTATCAGATCATCATGGTTTAAAACTAGAAGTCAACAGTAATACTAATTCCAGAAAGCCCACAAACACATGGAAATTAAACAATGCTCACATGAATCATCAATGGGTCAAGGAAAAAAATAAAGGAAGAAATTAAAGACTTCTTAAAATTCAATGAAAACGACCACACAACATATCCAAATTTATGGGACACAATGAAAGCAGTGTTAAGAGGAAAGTTCATAACATTAAATGCCTACATAAAGAAGCTAGAAAAATTACACACTAGTGAATTAACAGAACATTTAAAAACTTTAGAACAAAAAGAAGCAAACTCACTAAGAGAACTAGATGGCAGGAAATAAGCAAATTGAGAGCTGAAATCAACAAAATAGAAACAAAGAAAACAATACAAAGAATCGATGAGACAAAGAGTTGGTTCTTCAAGAAAATCAACAAAATAGACAAACCTTTGTCCAAACTAACCAAAAAGTAGAGAGAGAATATCCAAATTAACAAAATCAGTAATGAAAAGGGGGACATAACAACAGACACAGAGGAAATCCAGAGAATCATCAGGTCATATTTCAAAAACCTGTACTCCACAAAATTGGAAAACTTAAAGGTAATGTACAACTTTCTGGATAAATATCACTTACCAAAATTAAACTGAGACCAGATAAGCAAATTAAACAGACCTATAATGAATGAAGAAATAGAAACAGTCATCAAAAGTCTCCCAACCAAAAAAAGCCCAGGACCAGATGGTTTCAGCTCAGAAATCTACAAGATTTTCAAAAAAGAACTAGTACCAATACTCCTCAAATTGTTCCACACAATAGAAACAGAAGGAACATTGCCAAACTCTTTTTATGAGGCTACAATTACCCGTATACCCAAACCACATAAAGGCATTACTAACAAAGAGAATTACAGACCAATCTCACTCGTGAATATTGATGCAAAAATACTAGATAAAATACTGGCAAACCTAATCCAAGAACACATCAGAACCATCATACACCATGATCAAGTCGGCTTCATCCCAGAGATACAGGGATGGTTCAACATATGAAAATCTGTCAACACAATCCACCATATAAACAAACTGAAAAATAAAAAACACATTATCATCTCATTAGATGTTGAAAAAGCTTTTGACAAAATAAAACATTCCTTCATGATAAAGGTCTTGGAAAGAGTAGGGATACAAGACACATACCTAAACATACTAAAGGCAGTATATACAACTAGACAACAGCCAAAATCAAACTAAATGGAGAGAAACTCCCAGTGATTCCACTGAAATCAGGTACAAGACAAGATTGTCCACTCTTTCCATATCTATTCAATATAAGTTCTTGAGGTTGTAGCTAGAGCCATAAGACACCAAAAGGAGATTAAGAGGATACAAATTGGAAAAGAAGAAATGATGACATGATAGTTTATATAAGCGATCCCAAAAATCCTACCAAGGAACTTCTACAACTCATAAACACTTTCAGTAATGTAGCAGGATAAAAGATAAACTCAAAAAAATCAGTAGCCCTCCTATACACAGATGATAAAAGGGCTGGGGAAGAAATCAGAGAATCAACACCCTTCACTATAGCCACAGATAGCATAAAATATCTCAGATTAACTCTAACCAAACAAGTGGAAGACCTGTATGACAAGAACTTTAAACCTTTGAAGAAAGCAATTGAAGAAGATCTCCCATGCTTTTGGGTAGGTAGAATTAACATACTAAAAATGGCAATCTTACCAAAAGCAATCTACAGATTCAATGCAATGCTTATCCGAATCCCAGCAAAATTCTTGACAGACCTCAAAAGAATGGTATTCAACTTCATATGGAAAAGCAAAAAACCCAGGATAACCAAAATCTGTACAATAAAAGAATTTCTGAAGGCATCACAATCCCTGACTTCAAACTCTACTACAGAGCTATACTATTGGAAACAGCCTGGTATTGGCATAAAAACAGACAGGAGGACCAAGGGAACCAAAGAAAAGACCTGGATATTAAGCCACACACTTTCAAACACCTGATTTTTGACAAAGAAGCAAAAAGCATGAATTGGAAAAAAGAAAGCATATTTAACAAATGGTGCTGGCATAACTAGATATCAACATGTAGAAGAATTAAAATAGACCCATATCTATCACCATGCACAAAACTCAAGTCCAAATGGATCAAAAACCTCAAAATGAAGCCAGCCACACTGAACCTTATAGAAGAGAAAGTGGGAAGTACACTTGAACGTATTGACACAGGAGACCTAAATATAACCCCAGCATCACAGACACTGAGAGGAAACAATTAATAAATGGGACCTCCTGAAACTGAAAAGCTTCTGCAAAGCAAAGGACACAATAATCAACAAAACAAAACAACAGCCTACAGAATGGGAAAAGATCTTCACTAACCCCACATCCGACAAAGGTCTGATCTCCAAAATATACAAAGAACTCAAGAAATTGGTCATCAAAAGAACACATAATCCAATAAAAACATGGAGTATAGACCTAAACAGAGAACTCTCAATAGAGGAATCTAAAATGGCTGAAAGACACTTAAGGAAATGGTCAACATTCTTAGTCATCAGAGAAATGCAGATCAAAACAACTCTGAGATTCCATCTTACACCTGTAAGAATGACCAAGATCAAAAACACTGATGACAACTTATGCTGGAGAGGTTGTGGGGAAAAGGGAACATTTCTGCATTGCTGGTGGGAATGCAAGCTGGTACAACCCGTTTGGATATCAGTGTGGCGATTTCTCAAAAAATTAGGAAACAACTGTCCTCAAGACCCAGCAATACCACTTTTGGGTATATATCCAAAGGATGTTTAATCGTGCCACAAGGACATGTGCTCAGCTATGTTCATAGCAGCATTGCTTGTCATAGCCAGAACCTGAAAACAACCTAAATGCTCCTCGACTGAAGAATCGATAAGGAAAACATGGTACATTTACACAATGGAGTACTACACAGCAGAAAAAAAATAACATCTTGAATTTTGCAGCCAAATGGATGGAGCTTGAAAACATCATTTTGAGTGAGGTAACCCAGACACAGAAAGACAATTATCACATGTACTCACTCATAAGTGGTTTTTAAACGTAAAGCAAAGAAAACCAGCCTACAAACCACAATCCTAGAGAACTTAGACAACAATGAGGACACTCAGAGAGATATACATAGATCTAATCCACATGGGATGTATAAAAAGATAAGATATCCTGAGTAAATTGGGAGCATGGGGACATTAGGGGGGCGTTGAAGGGGAGGGGAGAGGCAGGGAGGGGAGCAGAGGAAAATGTAGAGCTCAATAAAAATCAATAAAATAAAAAAATACCAAAGTTAAAAAAAATATGTAGCCTTGGCTGTCCTGGAACTTGTACATCAGGCTAGCCTCCTCCTCAGAGATGTACCTGCTTCTACCTCCTGTGCTACCAGGCCCATCCCTGGCCATTCCGCTAGAGTTTGTTTGTTACAGAGATCGATGCAGCCCTTTGAACTTGACCTGTACCAGAGGATGACCCTAAATCCCTCCTTGCCATCACCCCCACACACACGATGCTAGGCTTAGGTGTGGGCCGCCACACCCAGCCACTGCACTGCACCTTTGGCTGTTTTTCTGGAGGGGAGTCCTACTTCAATCTAAAAAGTGGACTGTAAAGCTGGATGCCTTGTAATCCCGATGGCAGCTCTGTGTGTCTTGTGACTGCCACATCTCTTGATTGCATCAGGAGCCCGTGTCTCATGACTGACCTGTGCCTTCTAGGCTATATAAGTGCACCCCATGATGTTCGTAAAACGATCGAATTACCTAATGACACATCTCAGAATGATTCTAATCCCTGTCGTTAGGTGACTCGTGACCGCACGTCACTTAGGATGGGGCCTGACACGCCAGAAAAGGCTCAGAGTTGAGATTTCAGGGGTTCCAGTGGGCTCGAGCACATCTCTCGTTTCCACGCAGAATTGACAGGGACAGAGAGTGCAAGACCATCTGTGTTCTAATTGATTTAGAGGGGCCGGGATGGAATTGGGTTCTTTTCACCAGTGAATACAAAAGTATATAATTAAAAACTCCTTGTCGCTTTGGGCACTCTGGGATGAGAATGAAATCCAGAAATAGAGCTTCCTGAATGAAAACAATAGCGTCCTTTTGAATGGGAACGGAGTTAAGTGAACTTTCATTGCTGCTGCTCCTGCACCACGGTCATGTGTGGCTTCCTCTGAACAGGAAATCATACTTGTGGCATGTTCTCCATTGTCTTAAAAAGGTTCTAGGTCCTTGCAATAATTTCTGGATTTGTTTAGTAAGCTCGTTGGGATGCAAAGAAATTGCATTCCGAGCTAGAAAACAACTTTTTGCCTAAGAAATCACTTTTTCTCTCCCAGGCAGTACTGATACTCAGTTCCGACACACCTACTGGCCCAGACTGGTCTGAGACTCTTACATCTGATTCCATACTCCCTCATCATTGTCTTCCTGTGAGTCCCGAAGAAAAGTCGAGGGCCACTCCAGGCAGCTCTTTCCCCCTTTTCTGTCAACCGCCGCCAGCACAAGCTCACATTTCTTGATTTCTAAGTTAACGTTCGTGTGCTACACGTTACTACCGCATGGAGCTGCAAGGAGACTTGCCTCGCCGAAACCCCTTGCCTATTTCAATAGCCCAAGCTTCACATTATGGTGCCAGATCTTGGTCATAGCAAAGGAGCAGATATATCTCAGAACCCGAATATCTCCTAGAGAATGGCAGTGCCGGCTGGGCAGTGGGCCCTCTTCATGGCATTAGTCCATGTACCATGCAGCTGACCCATGCCTTGTACTCTCTGTCTCTCTGGAGCTTGTACGCCATGAGACCCTCAGTCACTCTCCCACAAAGCTACGGTCCTGCCCATCCCTCCTCTCTCTGACTCCTGGGTCTGGATAGACCTTCACCAGGATCTGCTCTCCCCTGGCTCATGGCAAGCCCTTCCCTGCATCTGGTCCTCTGCAATTCTTTCCTGACTGCTCTCACAGCATAGAGTTTATTCCCTGCCCTCCACTCTGGAAGGACTCAAAGACCGACCTCAAAACTGCAGCAGCTCCCCCTACAGGAGAGAGGGGGAAATTCTTAGGGTCCCAGAGCCCTCTCAAGAGGGACCCAGACCTCCAGCCATATGGGTATATGTTAGGGCAAAGAGGCAGACGGGTGCAGAACTGTTACCCTCAACCCCACCTGCACAAATGGCTGCAAGTTTAGACTTCTGGTGTCGTCTGCAAGCAAGCGAATGGACAAGTGTGTCACATGCGACTTTGTTAGGTCCTGTCAGAACTGGAAATTGGTATGGTGTATGCGTGGGGGGGAGGGAGGGTAGGGGGTGTAGGCCAAAAGTCTAATTGGAGGTCTCCTCCAACAAGTCTCCATCTTACTTTTTGAGACAGGATCTCATTGAACCTGGATCTTATTGATTCCACTAGAATGGCTGGAGACCAAGTCCCCGAAATTCTCCTGTCACAGGTGTCCTCAGTGCTGGGTAAACAGGCCCATGCTGCCACACCTAGCTTTTATGTGCACACGGGAGATCAAACTGAGGTCTCTGAGCCTGTACGGGAAGTACTCCTGTCTTGTACAACAAGTACTTTGCCAACTGAGTCACCTTCCCTGTCCCTTACCTTTTGTCATAGTGAGGGTTCTATGGCTGTGAGGAAGTAAGTCCATGACCCAAATCAACTTGGGAAGGAATGGTTCTATTTAGCTCATAGATCCACATCATGGTCCACCATCTGAGGAACTCAAACAGGGAGGGAGGGGATCTGGAGGCAGGAGGTGATGCAGAGGTCACGGAGGAGAGCTGCTTACCGTCTTGCTCTTCAGAGCTTGCTCAGAACACCTTCTTATAGAACTCAGGACCACCAGCCCAGAGACGGGCCCACCCACATAGAGCTGGGCCCTCTCGCATCAATTCATTAATTTAAAAAAAATGCTCTACGAACTTGCCTACGGACCGATCTTATGAGACCGTTTTCTCAACTAAGATACCCTCTTCCTAGATGTGTCTAGGTTTGTGCCAAGTTGAGAAAAACTAACCAGCACACATTTCTTCCTTCTGTTTCTCCAGACCTATTTTTTCCTGGTCTCAGCTTTGAATGTGCCTCCCTCCTTTTCCTCTCTTTAAGAGGTCGCTTGCTGAGCTCCTTGCCCATAATCCTCCCTGTTGTGCTGAGCTCAGGCGCGGTGTGGCTCCTCTCCATCTATCAGGGCCACAGCCATGGTACCTGAGCACATTGCTAACCCTTGTTCTTCAGGTCTTGACATAAATGCACTAGAACGTCATATTGTCTTTTCAATCTGTCGGCTCTTTTGTCTCGCCTCATCTTCCGCTCCTGTTGTGTATACAGGAAGTGCTCAAAAGCTCAACTCAGGCTCGTGTTCTTGAATACCCCGAGGGACTGTCCTCCAGGATGGTCATTCTCCATCTGAAGTCCTTAAGAGGGCTTAAGAGGGGGGGACTCTCTAAACCCTCCGAAATTGTGCAAACTCTCCTACACGTGTGATTTTACGGCAAGAGGGTTTAAAGATGTCTTTCATCTCAAATGAGCCTATGACCTCAAAAACACACAGAACTCCCATCCTGAGGTTCTTCAGGGTATGACGGATAAATGAATGAAAGAGCCCAATTGTTACATCTGCAGAGTGGCCTAAGGCCATGCGCTTGCCTGTGTGCTCAGTGAGTGGCAGTTACTGTGTTAGCATCCCTGCCCTGATCCCAGAAACACTCCCACTCTGGCCTCCAGGTCCTAGGTCAGGGGGTTCCAAACTGGAGCCATCGTTAAAACTCTCCCAAGGGTCTTCTTTTTAACTTATTTACTTATTGGGTGTGTCTGGGAGAGGGGACGTGGGGATGGACAGTATGCTAGAGCATGCGCGTGGCGGTCCAAAGACAGCTTGCTGTAAGTAGTCACGTGGGTCCTTGGGCTCTAACTCGGGTCGTTTGGGCTTGGCAGCAGACCCCTGTATTCTCTGAGCCACCTTGATGACTCGAGAGAACTTTTTAAAAATGCAGATTCCTGGGCCCAGTTTCAAGCACAAAAGAACGACCATTGCTAGGAGAGGCGCCTGATTCTCAGCACCTTTATCACGCGTGCTGGAGGATGGTTCCGGCGATCAGCGAGGCCTGGGCGCCATCATGCTGGGGTCCTCGGGAGCTTACAGGTCTGCAGCCTCTGCTGCAGAATCACGCTCACCCGTTTTTCTCACTCTGGGAGGTACCCACTCTGAGAGTCGAGGCACACTGCCGAAGCCTTTCCGAACAAAGGATGAAGTATCTTCATAATTATATCCAGGCGCAGAGTTCGGCCATGGCTCACATGGCCTCTTGAACTTTAAATAAATACCTGTTCTGTTCCTTGTTTAAACAGGTGTAACAGCATCAGCGGAGGCTCGATTCGTCCGGGCAGGAAGGCGGCTCCCACAGCTGTCAGAAGCACACTGCCCTTTCATTTTCTTACAGGAGAGGAAGCTAATTATACTGTCACTGAGAAATATAAATGTACAATTTCTACCGAAGCTCAGTGAGCAGCAGGAGACTGCTCTCCACCACGGCTCAGCGTCAGCCCAGGTGGCGCAGGCCACAGCATCTGGGAGGCCACTGCAGTGGGGAGATGTAGGCTGGCCATTGTCCCCAGAATCAATCTCTCTCTCTCTCTCTCTCTCTCTCTCTCTCTCTCTCTCTCTCTCTCTCTCTCTCTCTCTCTCTCTCTCTCTCTCTCACACACACACACACACACACACACACCACATCCACCACAGTCATACATGTGCACACACACGCATACACTGCCACACTCTACAATAGAACTTACACACACCTTCAATACACATGCCTTTCACAAACATAGTCTCAATCATATACTCAAGGACAGGGACACACACACACACACACACACACACACACACACCCTGATAGCAGGGTACCTTCCCCCAACTCCAAGCGCTTACCTCCATGGACTTTTGCTTTGCTGTCCCCACTAAAATGCCTGAACAGTTCATGATTTAGCATTTCCAAGCCCCAGACTCTGCTCGCCTCCACTGTCTCTCCTCAAAAGAGCACTTGGGGACTGCCACTATTCTCTGATTCCATGGTTACTAGATCATGCCACAGTAGGTAGGTACCTACCTTTTGGGGAGACTGAGCAGAGCTGGATGTTGAGGCCGCAAAAGGCTTCATTGGCTGGGGAAGAACCAGGCCACAGACAGATGCTTCAAGTTTTTATGGAGGCTGCAAAGGGTGGCCAGGACTAACGCTCACTGAATCAGGGCAAAGGGCCCAGCAGGTAGGTCCTTCCCTGGGGACTTCCTTTCCCTCTGAAGTGGTACTTCCAAGAAACACAAAGATGTCAGCCATGTCATGGCAAACTGAGGTTTCCCCAATCTGGCCTTTGAAGTGAAGGGTATCTACCCACTGACGCACACACCTGTGCATTTAGCGAGCAAAAGCCCGATTTGCCAGTAGTTTCCCATTATGCCACTGGCCTGGAAACTTGCAACTGAAGCCTATTTGCAGCCTAAAGCAGTTCTAGAAGCAGCAGCAGCCTGGCTGCCTCCAGGGAGGAATCCCCAGGGAAAGCTGGCCTTCTGAGTGGGAGTCACTGTTTCTGGGGGTGGACAGGGAGGCTGCTGGGTGTGCGAGCTGTTTTCTGAGAAGGCGGAAAGCCATCCACCAAATCGAAGAGTGTTGGAAGTCGCTGAGGAGCAGCTCCGGGGAAGTCAGTTACATGGTCAGCGTCAGTTTCTTCCTCCATGTAAAGTTCATCACAGCGCCTCACCCAAACAGCTCTTAGTGACGTCAGTGGTGAAATGGGGGGTGGCAGCTTTGGGGTGAGGGAATAAATGGGGGTACAGCTTTATTCTTCGTGCTGTGCCAGTGTCCCCTTCAAGTCTAAAACAAGGACGGTACTCGTCCGAAGCGGTGTCCATAGGTTCACAGACACCGTGATGGTCTACTGTAAAAAGCAGCTACAACCTCAGTGGCCTAAAGTAATGCAGATTTATTAGCGTACAGGGCTTGAGGTTACAAGTCTGAAATGGGTCTCGCTGGACTCAAATCAAGATGTTGGCAAGGCCTGCTCCTGCTGGAGGCTCGCAGGGAGAATCCATCTTTTTGACTTTTCCAGCTTCTAGAGGCTTCCTGCATTCCTTGGCCCACGGCCTCTCCCTTCATCATCAAAGCCCGCAATTTGGCATCTTCAGATCTTCCTGCCTGTCATTCTCCTGCCTCCCTCCGGTACTTACAAAGGCCCCTGTGATTACATGGGGGTCCATACAGATCGTTCGGGAAAATGTCCCCATCTCAAGACCCTTGACATAGTCACAGCTGCAAGTCTTCTTTGCCAAGAAAGGTAACAGCCACCTGTCTCCACTATTAGAAAGTGGACCTTCAGGGGAGGCCAATGTTTTGCTTACTTTATCTGAGAGTGTAGTGAATTTAAAGGCTTTACTCTTCCAAAAAAATTTCCCCCAACCTTTGACACTCGCTCCTACTTGCCTAGTAACAGATGTTGGTAGAAGGCTAAAGAAAATATTCAATAAATAAACTTCACCAGGAGATTCACAAACTGCCAGTTGAGGGATTTGATCCTTCCCGTCACACAGACATGAATGTGTGAACCTGTTTTTCTGTGGTTGTGACTGTACAGTTCTTGACACAACAAGGTCATAGCTTTCGCTTGTTAAAATCATGCTTAGGACATTTGAGAGGGTTTATGGGCTCTGTGGCAACCTGCAGAGATGGCTGATTTTGCCGGATTCTGAGGACCACCCCTAGGGTTAGAACTTGTCTGAGCCGACTCCTCTTCTGAGACAGGAACAAGCCGGAAGAAAAGGCTCCTGTATGAAGGTCAGTTCAGAATCTGGGACATTTTTCTACTTTTTTCCAATGAGTCAAGAACTCATGTGGAGTTTGGACTGGAAACTGAAACTCAGTGGGAGGTCTGTGAGGGGAGGAGGGGTGCTTCAGGCTTTCCCAACACAAAACAGGTGGTTCTCAGCAGTGTGGTGGTGGGGCATGAGGGAAGGGGGGGGTAAATACTGAGTGGGCAGGCTTCTGGGAGAGGGGACCCAGGCTTCCAGGCCTGCGGCTGGAGGCTAGAGTTAACAGGTAAGGCTACGAACAGCCCAGAGGCCCAGGAAGGAACCCAGAAGGCCTGCTGGCAAAACCTTCTCTGTCTAGCTCAGAGGCCATGGAAGGAGAGACACACAGAAACAGGTCTAAAGCAGAAACCTGCCCCCAGCGAAAACTAGAGAGGCTCGTGGTAAAGTCTCTCCTTATTCCAAGCTGTGATGTGGAGCAGGCATCAGAAGCCACAAGTCCAGCCAGAGGCAGGCCCAGCCGAACCTGGGACAGGCTTTAATTATTTTAGGGTAAGAAATGTGCGCTTTGTAAACACACCAGATGTCTTTCTTTTGTTTGTTTTCATTTTTTGTTGTTTTCGCGGATGTTGTTGTTTTAGTGAAGCTTTAAATAAGGAAAGGGCAGCAAGCTCCTTGTCCTTGTTTGGGAAGGCCCAGCTGGAGAAGCGGACAATCTTTTTACAGCTCGAGCCTCTGGGGAGGCAAATCATGAAAACGCCATAACTGAGGATCCCAGAAGTGGCTGCTGGGTGCTCCCTAGGGGGCTCTTAATAGCCTCTTCAACACATTGTTGATGGGGGAAAATGACAATTTTAGTGGCATGGTAGGGGGACAGAAAGGAAAACACCCTCCTGTTAGGCATCAAAATGACAATCATCCAAGTGCCACCTTCCCTCTCAGGCCCAAGGACAATCCCCCGTCCCTTGCTGGGTGATGCCAAGGCCCTCCTGGCTCGCCAAAAGCCTTGGCTGACCATTTCCCCTTTACAGGAAGAGCACAGTCTCAGCTGCAGAACTGCCTGGCATCAATTAGCACCAACTTCTGGCGAGTGGCAATCTTTAAACAAGCGCCAAGATGTTCTCAACAGAAGCATTGAGCGTGATCTATAAACGCGCCTCAGTGGCTGTTTGCCTGACAAGACAACCAGACTCGGAATGCAAACTGTGACCCTTGTGACCCAGGAATAAGCCTGGGACCAGAAGAAAGTCCAAGGGTCCAACTCCCCTTACCTAACTCAAGTTTTTCAGTTAACCACATAAAAAATAGGTGTCGTCCCAGGACTGGCAAGTGACGAATAAATCCAATTACTCTTGTTCTAAGAGGAGCTCGAGAACAAACAAACAAACAAACAAACAAAACTGACTTTCCCTTCACACTGGGGAAGGGCGAAGCTGAGGGCGGGGCAGCAGAGGGGAGGGCTTTGTTCAGGAACTGGAAATGGAAAAACAGATTTGAAGACAAATACTCCAAAGCCCTCTAGAAAACTTCAATAAAACACAGACCCTATTCGGCAGCCAGCGAGTGGTTTCTAGCGAGGAGAGCTGGGTTTATCGGCACTGCTTTGAGCATCACCAATAATTTTTCACCTGACACGGGATCCTGAGCCAGCAGAAACCGAGATGGCCGCAGGGACCCGGGGTCTCCAACTGATCTTTGTTCACCCAAGCATTATTCCTCAGGGCAGCAGAGACAGGAAGCCAACCCTCTTCAGACACATTGTGTTTGTCCTTGTATGACAAACGAAGGATAGTAAACATAGTTTTTGGCAGCTGAAACCCAGAGGGCTGACGTGGCCACAGGAAAGGCCACGCACCCACACACAACCAGATGTGGAAGTTGTTCCTAAGGCCTGGCAAGCATCCTGAAACATCCTCCTGCGCCTGGCCTTGCCAATGGGCAGTCAGGCTGATTGACCTGGGTCGAAGCTATGCCCCTGTAGGACTTTTCCATCTACTACCTCCGTAATGCACCTTCACTAGCCTCCCACAGCAATCACGTGATTGCCCACGAAGCCAGCCCGGTCCTTGGTCAGAACCCTTGATGGCTAGTTCTTGGAGGACCATCCTCCCGCCAGAGCCTACGTGGTCTCGGTCCTTCAGAACTAGCGCCACTTCCCTCGACAGTATTTTTTTCCCTCCGCCGCCGGCGCACTGACCGAGGTGTCCCCAATGGGGACGGCAGCGGCGGCAGCAGCGGTCCTGGGTTACTGGAGAGAGCCACGCGTTTTTCCCTGGATGGCCACGCGGGGGCAAGAAAGAGACCCGAGGCTGCGGGTCAACCCAGTTGTAGCGGCGCAAGGACGGAGCTGGCAGCCCGGAGGCGGAGGGTGTGCCCCGGAGTCCCCGGAGGATAGCAAGGATCCCCACTCCGACACACGCCAGCTGCCCTGACATTGGCCTGGGCACCCCAGCTCTGCTAGCGCGGCGACTCTACACCGGGGTCCTACAAGGGGCTGCCAGGGAGCTTGTTTGAGCCGAGAGGAAGGGTCCTCCAACCCTGAGACAGACATTTCACCCTGCGAAGAAAGATGCCCAGCTCCTGACAGCCTTTCCTGCTGCCTCTGCGAATCTAACTACCCAAAGACTGGTGGCCGCGATTACCCTCACCCCCCACCTACAATTTTGCATACACGGAGGTGCAGAGTCGCCGATACTAGCCGATCTTGACTTCTGTGGCTCGGAATCCAAGCTCAGGAGCCAGCTTTTGATAATGAATTTGATGGATCCCTTCTCCCTCACCCTCCCCTCCACCCTGGCTCCTTCAGCTCTTGGTACCAATTTCCACGCGTTTCTGTCATCCCACCCCAAGAAGATACCGTTCTTCTGTTTCTCCTCTCTTTGCTAAGCTTTGCTTCTCTTGAGTTCGGCATTCAAATGCGTTCTGAAGCTTTGGAACCTGAGCTAACCAAAGATTCTGGTCTAGCAGGTTCAACTTAAATAAACATACCGGTCAAAATTGAGCGAGATCTTTGTGTATCGTGTGCTTTTGAGTGGACATTTAATTCCTTAATAAAATATTTTCCAGTTTTTTTTCTTTTAAGGGGAAAAAAACTCTTGGCTTTAAAATACTTGTAAAACTTGTTTCCCTGATGATAATTATTTTGGAATTTCTAATATGATTACTGATAATATAAAATTTTTAATATCTCTTCAAAACAGACCATGCTCAAAGAGATTATGAAACCGATCTGATGCTAATAAAAAATATTTTTGAAGTCTCAAGAGGAGACAACATGAAAACAAGGGTTGCGGGGTCAGCTGAGCAAAACCAAAGTCTTTGCTCTCCCCCTCTGGGCCTAGCTATTAGATGTTGCATCTCAGTGTGAAGCAGGTGAGTCCCTCCCAGGGCTGGGCTTGTCTGGAGCTAGAAGCCCAGAGCGGCAGTGGTGGGTCCAGATTCCACAGTCTTCCACCCCTACCAAGAGAAAGCTATCCCAACCAGGCAGAGAGTAATGATCTCAGTGTACCATCTAAACCAGGGACAGTGAGCTCCTTCGCGACGCTGGCGCCCAAGGCTCCTAGGTGGTTTGTTTCTTTTATACCAGGACTCTGTTTGCTTCTCCAGCAGGCCCGTGCCTAGGCTGTCGGATTTTTCACTCTCCCTAATACTGGCTTTCTCCGTCCACCCCTTAAGAATTCTGCAATTCCTTTTCATCTCTAGCAGAGGGTAGGCAGGAGAAAGAAAAACTGAGCACCAAGTCAGCTTTGCCGTTCTTAGTTGGTGCTTCTGGGGTTGGAGTTGGTGGGAAAAGAGCTGAGCTGTTGGCTAAAATGAGATTTGGGGGATTATCTGTGGATTTAATCTGGTCTCACTTCTACCATCTTTGCAAATAATTAGAGATTACTAGTCACATTCAGAAGTTGCATTAACCTCAAAGAATTCACAGAAAATCTAAATAGGCTTAAATTCCATCCTGCGATCCAGAATCTTAAGCACTATGCTCCAGAGAATTAGCATTTTAGGATCTCCCCCCCCTCACCCCGGGGGTGGGCGGAGCTATAACAACACCTAGGTGGGTGAAGAGACTTGAAATATAGATAGCATGTTTTGCAGGAGAGAATGACCCAAGAAGGAGGAGGGTTGGCTCCACAGCACTGAAGATCTGCAGCTTCTCTGGTCTTCAAGAGAATATTCTGATTCTGGAGGCATCGAGACGGCTGATTCATAGAGCAACACCTACTCTGTCTTGTGGAGAACATTCTGGACACAGAGCCCCAGCGGGAGCCCTCCATTGACAGTGAAAGCGCTGTTGGTCCTGCTCCAAGCTTAAGGCGGTGCTGGTAACTAACTGGGTTCTGTGTTGCTAGGGTGGGTAACAGTTTCCTGAGTTGTTTTCTACTGTCCTTCACAGTGACTTTGAGGTGGGAGAGGAGATCAGAAAGCTAGGAATTGAGCAGGACTGGAATCTAGGCCTAATGACCCTCTCCTCCACATGCTGTCAGTTTTCACAGCCCACTGTAGCTCCCCTTTTTTTTTTTTTTTTTTTTTTTTTTTTTTTTTTACTGCATTTTTTTCATCCGGGCTCTCTGTTCTTTAAGTGGCCACTACCCTAAAATGAGCTCACTTATGCTCGTCTAAGAATGCAAGTTCCGCTCAGGAAAAAAAAAAAATAATGAGTGCCGCTTAAACATTGTCTTTCCTTTGAATCCAGCTCCACCCCTCCTTCCTACCTGTGGACTGCATTTCCCCATTTCCCTCCTTAGTCAGCAAGCCTCAGTCTGGGCACATGGGGCGGTGTCTCCACGTTATTTATGAACTGCCCTCCAGAATCCACATGATTCCATGCAGCTTCCTTTCCACGCCTGGAATGTGCATGGGTACTGGGGCTCTCCCGAGAAATGAGTGAACGCCCCAAAGACTCCTCAAGCACAAACAAAATGTCTAGTGTGAAATAACTTCAAATTGTTTTATCTGTTGATATTGTTTTAGAAAGATTGATTTTTAAAAAATACCCTGCACGCCTTATGCTGATAGTCCAAAACATGACCAAAATTAAAAAAAAAAAAAAGGCAGAGCCAATTAGCACCATTCATATTTTGGAACAGAGTTGTGATCGAGACCTCCCCAAAGTGTTTCCTTCAACCTCTGCCAGCCTGGAGGTGGGGGTAAGGAACGGCAATATTATATAAATATCTGCACGGGGTTCTTGGCTAGAATTTCACGATGGCCATATAAGGAGAAAGGTACACACCTTCCACCCCGTCCCCGACTCTGTTGTTGGGATATGTTGAAATACACATGTCTCCGGTCTGCTCCCAAAAAGCTGGTGCACAGATGTGAAGGGCCGGGGTGGTGGAAGCGCCGCTGACTACAGTTTATGTGATGTCTAACGGGCCTCCAAAATGTATTCAAAAGGTGGTGTGCAGAAGGAGGCCCCCAAACCTTCTTTGACGTAATTGTCTTTCTTTGGAGACACATCTTGAAGGGAAAGATGAAGATTTGAAAAGGGAATTAATTTTCTCAAACAGATTTATAATTTCCCCTGCCCATCATAGGGACTCTTTAAACCCAACAAGAACCGGAGCGAATCCAGCGCGTTGTGACTTCCCACCAGAGCAAAGTCGCTGCCTGTGGGCGGACCATTCCTCTGGGTTTTGATTCTGTCGCCCAATTCTGCCTAATATGCTCACATGTGGCTGCTTTTCATACGGTGAATGGAGAAAATAAGAAGCCCAAATCGAGAGCTTGTTTTGTAGTTTTGATTATAAAAATAGAGCTCGGGCATCCTGTCCGAATTCAAATATGATTTCCTCTCGTTTTCTGTGCTCGGTGGACTGTACTAGTGAGATGCATTTTGAAATGTGGTCCAGTGAGGTGAGGTGAGGAGGAGGGGATGTTCAAGGGGATCTTGAAAGACCTGTTTCCTGAGGAGCAGAAGGGACCCTGGATGGATGTCAGGGTGGTTAATAGGTTTGTTCCTATCTGCTAAGTGCAATAATCTCTAACCACCACTAGCTCATTAGAGATTTACAGTCACTATAATTTATGTTAATTTATATGTGGGACCCTTTTCCCTTCCAACGTTTGGCGGCCAACTGCTCGCGGACTGGCATGTTTCACGTTAGGCAGCACCCCTCTTAAATTATTCCTGGGAAATAATTTATGGTGGATTACAAATTCTTATATGGCATTTAAAGTTAATGATTAGGCAGAGAGATATATCAAAAATATGATTGCTCGCATATGTATCTAGCTCGTATGATTCAAACTGTGTGTGCTTTATAAAAAAAATGCCTTAAAAAGATATTCCGGGGATTAATGTATTTTTCCAACGAAAGACAAAACATTTCTAAGGGAAAGGGGGAAGAAAGATGTGCACATCATCCGAGCCGTCTCCTCTAAAAAAAATGCTCACAAAATTATTTTCTATTTCGCGATAGCTTGAGCTGCATCAGATCTCAAGTGACGATGACGACAATCTGTTGTTTCCTATTTAAAGCTCAATAGATACAAATTTTTATAACATAAGATTTTTATTAAGATATGAATGTCTCTCCCGGAAAAGAAACTAGTAATGAGATGACCAGGTCTGAACACGAGGAGGGACAAAAGAGAACCCCAACTTCCTCATTCATAGCTCCTTTTCCTTTCTCTGTGTGGTGGTGTGACATCTTGTACAGATTTCTACATCCAATTCCATTCTTTACCCAGGGAGGCCAGACACAGAAGGATGGCCCTGAAGGCTCCCTTACCATTTTAGGTACGTGAAAGCGACACCAGGAGGACCTTTTTGCATCCGAGACAGGTATTTCTTTTCCTCTTCCCTTCTCTCGGCCTACGCAACTGTGGCTTTAACACAACTATTTATGATCCGGTTTCATGAAAGGGTACTAAGAACTCTGAATGCTGGTTTAGAGAGGGGCAGCAGCAAGGACATCTTCCTTCGTGCTATAAAAAACAAAGTCATAGTCAATAGTCTACGACCGGCAATAAACTATTAGGAAAGGAATTTATGATGGCCGGCCATTGTCCTCCTGAACTAATGTTGTTCCAAGTCTGCCCTTGTCAGTCATCCACAGGAGTCCGGTACTGAACACAAACAAAGAGAGGGCTGTGCACCCACACAGGGAGGGGTTCAGGCAAACTGCCCAGGGGAGGGAGGCCTTGTCTGATGTCCCTCATGCCCTTCGTCACCGCTCAAAGCCACAAACTACTAGCCACAGGCACACTTGTACTGATAGCCTGAAGTGGTGCCATTTTGTGAGAAGAAATTGGGAATCTTAGGGTCAGCAGGAGCTGAGGAGGAAGGGGTGGGGCTCGTGCCAGAGGACAGAATCCTGTGGCTTTAAGGTAGAGCACCCAGAAGAGTCTGCTGGTCTGAGAGACCTCTGAAGCCAGAGGGGTCACCTATAAGCAAAAGCTATGGACAGTGACTTCGGGGGAAGAAAAAGTGAAGCGTGTATGGTAGAGCAGATGCTAAATGGGCATCCAACGAGAGGAAGGGGGAGAAGAGGAGGCCAAGACCTGCTTTGCTTGGATTCCAGCAGCTGAAGATGTAAAATCCCTTCATAGATTACATGTCAGTTCTCCAGGGTTTGTCTGTCTGTCTTTCTTTCTTTCTTTCTTTCTTTCTTCCTTCCTTCCTTCCTTCCTTCCTTCCTTCCTTCCTTCCTTCCTTTCTATAATTGTTTTTAACTTTATCTTATGAGCACTGGTTTGAAGGTGTCAGATCCCCTGGAACTGGAGTCACAGACAGGTGTGAGCTGCCATGTGGGTGCTGGGAATTGAACCCAGGTCCTCTGGAAGAGCACCCAGTGCTCTTAACCACTGAGTCATCTCTCCAGCACCCTCAAAGGGGTTTTCTAAGTGCTGTGTCTAATGGAAACCCCAAAGTCCACTAAGAGAATGCAGTAACAGTTTGACGTGAAAGCAAGACAAAGAAATACAAGGAAACAAACAATAAGTGCGCAAACAATGCTAATTTCTACGAATGTGTTTGGCTTTCTGTGACATTACAGAGCAGTTCCTCTGCAGTAACCTTTCTAAAGCAAATCCTTATTCTCCAGAGGAAATAGCCGACTTTCGTTGGCAAGATGATGGCAAAAAAAAAAAAAAAAGATTTATTTATTTATTATGTATACAACATTCTGCCTCCATGTATGCCCGCATGCCAGAAGAGGGCACCAGATCTCATTACAGATGGTTGTGAGCCACCATGTAGTTGCTGGGAATTGAACTCAAGACCTCTGGAAGAGCAGTGAGTGCTCTTAACCACTGAGCCATTTCTCCAGCCCCTCTGATGGCTTTGTTTACTAAAAGAAAAAATACACGTTGTGTTTGCCAATGTGTGTTACAGGGGAAGGGAGAGGCACCTCAAGATTTAGGTGAAAACTACTTAACATTGAACGTGAAAGCCATGAAAACTAGCTTTCAAATGGGACTAAAAATTGGAAGTTCTACTTTTCCTACTCCTTGGCTATTAATTTAAACAAGCATGTTCTCCGCTGTGCCGTGTGTTGCCGGCTTCAGAAAGGTATTAGTGGCAGCAGTGGGGTGTGGCTCTGAGAGCACATTGTAATGTGTGGTGGTAGTGCTGCCCAC
Source organism: Alexandromys fortis (assembly GCF_014885135.2). Classification (NCBI taxonomy): domain Eukaryota; kingdom Metazoa; phylum Chordata; class Mammalia; order Rodentia; family Cricetidae; genus Alexandromys; species Alexandromys fortis. The sequence goes on from NW_026067964.1 coordinate 1,529,969, forward strand.
GTGAAACAGAAGAGCGTGCACACTCCTTTAATCCCACGGTCTTGGAGTCATAGAAGAGACGGGATGTCACTTGGAATATTAGTTTTAAAATTTGAAACTCAAGATCATGGTAATATGCCTGGCATGGTGGTACACACCTTTGATTCTAGCACCCAAGAGACAGAGGCAGGAGGATTTCTGTGAGTTACAGGCCAACCTGGTTTGTTTGTTTGTTTATTATGTTTTTTTTATTAGAATTCATTATTTCTGGTTTTTTAAATTCTTTTTATTGAGCTATATATTTTTCTCCTCTCCCTTCCTTTTCTCTCCTCTTTCCTTATACTTCTCCCATGATCCTCATGCTCCCAATTTACTCAGGAGATCTTGTCTTTTTCTACTTCCCATGTACATTAGATCCATGTATGTCTCTCTTAGGGTCCTCTTTGTTGTCTAGATTCTCTGGGATTGTGAATTGTAGCCAGCCTGGTTTATAAAGCAAGTTCCAAGACAGCCAGGGTTGTTATTCAGAGAAACCCTGTCTCGAAAAAAAAATGCATGTAATAAAATAATAAATATGGCCTCCCAAAATAATGTTAAGATAGATTAGTTATTTGGTTGTTGTTGAGACAGGGTCACCTTGTAGCCGTGGCTGGCCTGGAATTCACTAAATAGAGGAAGTTAAGACTCACTGAGACCAGAGACCTACCTACCTCTGCCTCCCAAGGGTTGGGATTAAATGTCTGCATCAAGAATCAACTAGCTAGCTTTTTGATACAAAATGTCAGAACATCTATGCGCTAACACACGCGTAGGGAAAGTTAGCCAGTGTTACCAACCCTGTCTAAATCACATGCTGTGTCCATGCTGGAGTGCTCTCCACAGCTTTATCAAGACTCATTCCCGAAAGATGGAAACTATCACTGGTTGCCTTTTAGTGAGCTCTCTTCTCTTGATCAACTGTTGCTGTAGAAGTCACCCCGTTTTGAAGTGGCATGGACTATATCTGCAATTATGTTGTCAAAATAAAATGCATTTAAAATATGCAAGAAAGAGAAATTTTTGAATTAAATTTTAGGGGAAAAATGCAAGACAGTGTTTGCTTTTGTGTTTTGTTTGCCTATTCATGTTCATCTATAAATAACCAGAGCAGAGGAGGCCCCGGGCCCACAGCTCTCTTTTCAAATGATGGAGATCTGATCTGTCTCACCATGGAAAACTTACCAGAACTTGTCACTGTACTAGAAAAAAAATAAAAATCCAATAGAATATGGTTTTCTAAAATATTTTTCTAATTATCACCTTGGATCTCTGTGGTTCCACAAATACAAATAAATAGAAAGCGAAGTCCTTCATTTCTTCCCAACTTCAAACGTAGCTCAAACACCGCTAAATGAAAACACAGCTCTCTGGAGTTGTGCCATGTCAGCCTGTTGAAGACCAGCCACAGCAGTGCTTCTGGGGAGTGCTGTGGGGGGCAGCAGGGCAGGTGGGGAACTGGGTATGCTGGAGAATGCCGTGTTTCGGGGTGTCCCCTCTTCACTCAGATGCACTGATCCCCATTTGTAAGGGGCCATTTTGGGGGTGGGGCCTCACTAACATGGGTTTCATTATCAAAAGAAACACCATAACCGCATGATAGTGAATGTTGAGGTAAGAAAAGGCTGGAAGGCTGGAAGAGACATTGAAAGTGGCCTCTGGGACCAAGGGTTAGTTTTTTGGCATGGTGCTTGCCTAGCTTGTGCAAAATCCTGCACCCCATTTCCAGGAAAATTAAAAGAGAGAAAGAGATCTTTCTTAGTACAATTCTACTTGACTGTGGGTTGCTTGTGAAATACAGTGTTTCCTGTCTATCAATCCAAAGCTTTGTATAGTATGTTACTGGTAGAGTACACATTCTAACATACTTTGTTAGATTTGTAGCTAAATATTTTACTTACCTATCTATCTATTTATTCATTTATTTATTGGATCATAAAATTGAGACCAGCTTCATAAATCCCAAATTAAGCCTGGACCACTTTGTTCCTTTCAAACCATGGACACTAGTGCTGTCCAATAGAGATATACACACCATGGGCCATTAGTTTCTTACAGCCACCTTTTTAAAAACTAAAAAGAAGCAGGCACAATTGAGTTTACATTTGACCTTGGCCAAAAACCCGAGAAGTGATTAAAAATCAACTTTAGAAATAGAGCATTGCTTATTTGTTGCTATGACAGTTTATTTAAAACTTCCCTATAAAACCTTTACTGTTTGCTTGTGGGTTAACAGCATACACGTGGTTTAGCTCGACAGTCCAGGCTCTGGGATCTCCTGAGTCTATAGTCATGCTGTGGGCTTGGTGACCGTCTTTTACAGCCCTGTCAGGGGTGAGATAGTCCTTTTGCAAAAGCCTCTCTGGGTCCTGTGAAGTCTCACTCTCATGACTCACCTATGACACACATCTGTTGCCAGCTATCGAGTAACGTGCCTCCTTTCTCTCCCACATGGCTCCTCATCCTTTTTGTCTTAGTCCATTTTGTGTTGCTGCAGGAAGATACCAGACATTAGATGGTGTTTAAGGTATTTGTGTTAAGGCTTCACCCCAGCTCCTGGCATCCCTATACCTAAAGAGTCTGGGATGGTTGGTTGGAAGTGCCACCCCAGGCCCTGGCCCTCCTATACCCAGAGTCTGGAATGTTTGGGTGGAAAGTTCCATCCTAAGCCCCCTCCCCTGGGAGTTGCCTCAGTCCGGACTCCACCTCCGAGAAAGTCTGACAAACAGTGACCCCTTCCCCAGAGATGCTCAAGACCACTCCCACAGGGTATTTAAACTGCCCCCTATCTCCCTTCCCCCATCTCCTCTCTGAAAGCCTGGGAGGCCATCTAGGAGTGCTAGTGTACATTAAACCTTGGCTCTCTCTAATTTGGTTTGATTTGGTCTGATTAGAGTTATTGCGTCAGTGGAGAGGTTTATTGGAACGCAAAAACTTTTCATAAGGAAAAGAGGGTTTTGGGCTTCTAATGTGGTAGCTGGAACATCTCAGCTGCAGGGCATTAGCATCTGACAAAGGTCCGCACAGGTGGAAACTGAGAGGAATGTTGGGAGGGCAGCAGAGTGAAGAGCAACCAAGCTTACTTTAGTGACACACTCTCTCCGTAACCAATCCAGCCCTTGGAGATGGAGGCCACACCTGTGGAACAGGCTGGCCTTGCCTTCTGAGGGCTATGCCCCCTTGGCCTAATTATCTCTCTTAAAGACACTATGACCTCAGTGGTGACACACTGGGGCTCAAGACCCCAGGACGGGAACTGTTAGGTGGCAAAGCAAGCAGGTTCTCTCTGTAGGGCATCTTCAGCATGGCATCCTGTCCGGGATGACTGGGATCTAAGATAAGTAGAGAACTAGAGAAGAAACAGATAAGACTGAAAGAAGGATCATCCAAAACGGCAGCTGTGGACTCTTACCATGCGAGCGTGGACACCACAGTCCGTAACTTGAACATTGTTCTATACTAGAATTGAGCTACTGTATTATTTAGGTGTAGAGGCTCCTCAGTACTGGATACTGAGACCAGAGGATTGCTCTGTGTTTGAAGGCAGCCTTCAATATATCTATATTGAATATATATTCAATATATCTTCAATATATATCTAAAGGTGATACTTTAGAGGATTGCACTGATGGAAAGAGCACACAAGTTCCACGTTGCACCTGTAGCACAGATGAACTTGGACCCGCCAAGCATCAGTAGCCGCGGATGACAAGTGGCTACTGCAGAACCGCACAGATGTAGGTCTCTCACAGCCACCTGAAGGCACAAAGGCCCTAAACAAAAAATCTCTACTGTGAGCTTAAGCCATCTTCATGGCCTGTCATACAGGGGCGTGCTGGTCACAGACACAGTGCATGTCATACAGGGGCGTGTGGGTCACAGACACAGTGCCTGTCACACAGGAGTGCTGGTCACACAGACACAGTACCTGTCACAGGAGTGCTGGTCACGCAGACACAGTACCTGTCACACGGGGGTGTGCTGGTCACAGACACAGTACCTGTCACAGGAGTGGGGTCACTCAGACACAGTACTAAAATGGATAGCTCAAATCGGTAAAACAGAGAGCTGTGGGGGCCTTCAGTGTGGCCCTGTTCCCAGAGGGAGGATCCAGTGACTGTCCTGATCCACTTGTTTGTTCCTCTGGCCTGGTCTCTCAGCTGGTCCTTTCTGGCTTCCCTTGAATTCCAGAGTGAGCCCTGCAGGCTTACCTATGGCAAGAGTGAGGGCCACAGAACAGACCTGAGGTGAGGTCAACCAGACTACACTTGACCAGAACCCTGGATTCATTATTATTAATTCTCTCAGCATTTTGTGCTTTTTTTTTCATTAACTCCAAAGATCTCGGTAGCTTCCTGAAGACAGGCCCCAGAACACAGGCGCCTCATTTCCTTCCAGCTTGGCCATACTGAGTAACTTCTCTTCTTAATTCCCCCTTCTGATTGGACAGACTCTCGACAAGGGACCCTGTGCGGTCTTCTGTGACCCCAAGCGCCAGGCCTTGGACCTCAGATCTGGCAATAATAATTGTCAGCTTCATCTTTAAAAGAACTCAGACCAAAAAGTTACCTTCTGATTCTAGATTAGCAATCCGGGGTCACCCCAGAGAGCTCAATTTGGAATCCATACTAGGATAAAGCAAAGGTCAGTCCCCCCAACTCTCCTTGACCCTGAAATCTGCCTGGCCCACCGGAGCCACAGCTCCTGACTATACCAATCAGTTTCCTGGACCTGCCCTGAGCCGTGTGCTCCAGCCCTGAACTGGAGCCCATATGTTGCCCTGGAAGCTGATTTGCCTTGGATGGGGAACAAGTTAAATATTTGTTTAACTGAGTACATTGTATGCTATCCTCTTTTTCCACAGGCAGGGCTTGTGGGGAAGGGGGCTATCAGGGCTCCCTCCACTCCTACAGGCTTTCCCAATGCTTTGGAGGAGACTGCGGAAGTATTGGGACACGACAGGCTACCCCAAGCTTCAAACGCATGTTGAAATGAATGTGGGGGGAAAAGGCCATTAATTATTTCACTAGCTATGAACGGTTTCAGCAAGAAACCCCATAGTCAAATTGACGGCCTTTGCTTTGACAGAATGGGACTGTGTGTTTGACTCGTATCTTTTCTCACAGCCTGTGTTCTGGGCTAGATTGACATGAAATTATAATCACCATGGAAGTCTAGCGGTGTAGCAGCCTGCCCAGGACCCAGCCGAGAAAATGCTTCCTCTCCGAAAGCATTTAGACGCCACTCATAGGCCTAGCCGCCATCCTGCTAAAGAGCTCTTGGGTTTCATCTGCGGAACACACAGTCGACTTTAAGTGAGACGTACAGCCTCTTTGCGAGTGGTAGCCATTTATTTAAAGTCAGAGAAAGCGCCGTGCCTGTCAAGTGGGGAGACGCTTGTGCCATTCACATGGTGTCTGGAAACATGGTCTCGGAACCTTCCTTGTGAACTCTTGTCCTCACAGGAACATCGTTTATAAAAAGGTAAAACAAACGTGAAGACAGATTCAAGTAGAGGACTACAAAGCAAACAATCTGTCTTCCCGACACTCAGGATTTTTATTTTATCATACAGACACGCGCTGTCTAACCAATGTCACAGCAGCTACGTCTTTAAGAGGCGATGCCAGTGCCCCCCACGAGGCAGACACAGCTTACAAAAACACGCGACGACAATGATCTCATCTCTGTGCTGTGTAACTTGGTCTCCTCTGTCCTGGGCTTAGCCACGCAACCTGGAAAAACACTCAGGAAGGAACGGAACACAGGAAAGTCCCCAGGCTACTTGGCTGGAATGCGCAGGGTGAAAGGAACGCTTCTGTTCTGTGTAAATCTGTCCAGATTTAGTGTTTTACAGAACCAGGCCATGCTTCTGGTGCCAAGCCCATACTCTGCCTAGAGGCCCCTCCAAGAGGCGGAAACTCCCGTGCCCCGAAGTCAGGTTCCATAAAGGCGGAAATGAATTTTCAACATTCCACTGTGGATACAATTTATGTCTGTCATCTTTACACACATAGAGTGCCTTCACTCTGCAGTTAAGTTTGCCCTTGCTCTAGAGGTCCTAAAAGAATGAAAAGCGAGAAGTACTTTAGTTGGCATTTTAAGGATACCAGACATAGTCAATTTAGGCTTGTGCAGTTATCATACCAAATTTTTGTAGCGTTTTAGAATACAAATTTAAAACTATAGTACATATTTCACATCTGCTTTATCTCTATATGCATAGATATTTGCTTCACTTATAACTATAACTATATATGAATATAGATATATGTATATATATGCATATATAGATTCATACACATACTTGCGTTATATGCATTCACACACATACAGATGACCCTGGTAAAACCCGTGTCCCTCCTTTATAATACATGTTTATCATCATTTGTTATCCCATGCCAGACGCCCCACTGCCTTAGGTGAAGGGAACCTCAAGGTGGGAGGTAGGAGAGTGTGTACCTATCTTTGCAAGAAGAAAGAGATTGTAGAGCCTGAGCAGGGGAGACTTGAGTTTTCCCCAGCAGTGTTTAGCACTGCTTCTCACAGGAAAAGGTGCTGGAGGTATGTCATGATTGCACTTTCCTGACTGAGGCAGCAGAAAGCTGAGCTCAAGGCCAACTTGACCTAAAGTATGGACTCTGTCTCAAAGAACAAAAACAGCAACACCCCCACCCCCCAAAAAAATAAAAGCTGAGCTCCCCTGGGAACAACTGAGGCAGTAGTTTGCTCTAGAATTCAGTGCCATCCATTCTTGGGGGTAGGTGACTGCCAGCAACCACCCAAGGCAACCAGTTCCAAGGAGGTGTTAACCAGTTTAAGTAGCCTGGTTCTAAGTCATGCGGCATTTCCAGTCTCAAGATCTTGTTTGGCCCTTCTGTCTAAATCTAGTCCCATGCTTGCCTCTTGAAGCTGGAGAAGCATGCTAGGCAGCAGGTAGGCCTATGGGCCTATGCTGTTTGTTCTTTGGGGCATGGGCTCTGGAGTGGTGTTTGCTGGCAGGAGGGAAGCAGACTCTTGCAAAGCGGGCTCCACAGCCCCCTCCCCCCACAGTGCCTCCCCACTCCGCCACCTTTGTTCAGGAGCTGCTTGGTGGGAGAGGCTGCTTCTCCACCCCTCCCTCCCAGCAGGCAATGCAGCAGTTCCTGGTTGGGGTGTTGGGGGTAGGTGGGGGGCAGGCCTAAAATGGGAAAAGGCTTTAAAATTCCTTAGCTCTCAGAGACAGTTGTAATTAAGCCTAGTGCATTTGATTCAGCTACTCAGAGGTCTCCATTGCCAGAAGGGGCCGTTTAGTGCTGTCGTGGAGGCAAACTCAGATACCTTCTTCTAAACAGGGAGAGATGACACAGCTCAGTACTCAGCACTTGGGAGGCGGAGGCAGAAAAATCACGATTTCCAGGCAAGCCTGTGAGCTACCCCCACCCCAGCTTAAACAAAACAAAACAAACAAAAAGCAAACAGGCAAACCAACAGTTTAAAACTCCAAGCTAATTTATTGTGAAATTTGCGAAGTTTAACTTAGCCATCCCTCACTTAGCACAGCCCTAGCGATTTTGGAAGGACTGAGACTGCGTTTAGAAGTCTTCCACCCCCTTTGACACATCCTAAGACCTCTCCTGGGAACTGCGCTCCTACCCAGAATCCCCTACCCAGAATCCCCGGTTACAGGCATATCTTTGGAATAACCCTGGCACACTAAGCTGGGTTTTTGCAGGGCATGGATTCAAACATCTTACATCATTTTCACACCTCTCTTTGGGATGGGATCACGGGAACTGCACAGCAGTTTAAGCAAAAATGTTACTCTGATTTGGTATAGATTCTATGGGCATTCTCACTGTTTGGTGCACTCTTACACACACACACACACAAACACACACACACCACCACCACCGCCGCCGCCACCACTGCCACCACCACCACCACCACCACGGCATAATAAATAATTCTCTTAGTCAAAGCTCTGGGAATGAATATTACATTTTCGTCAGTTGGCCAACACTCTGAAACTGAATGTGAAATTCCATGGCTTTTAAAAGTTGTTGAAGTCAGTGTGGCGTGATGAAATATATGTAGTATTAAATCTCAGAAACAAAACAAACCCCAAACCCCAAACCAAAGCCCTTTCTTTAGGACAGCCTGATTAAAGCAGCTGGAGAAGGGGGGGGGTGGAGTCAGGAGAAGGGAGAGAGGTCTCTCTTGCTGTCATCAGAATATTCTTCTGCCTACCCCTGCCTCCCAGAACAAATAAATAGAGCATTGATTGTCTCTAAACACCAGCCAACCCGAGAAGCGCGTCCCTGGGAGTAGCTTCAGTTAGGGCCACCCATTTCTCTACAAGGAAACGGCTCGTGACTTTGAAAATAAGCAATTTATAATTTCTTGAATTTTATTCCTCCTGGAGGGAGGCAGCACCCACCCACCCCTTATGTAGCAGGCAGGCTTCATGCTTTCTCATATGGGAGCAGACCGTTTCTTCTCTCAGGTCTTCCCAACTGTTCTAAAGAAACCAGGAACCCACAATTGAAAAAGGAGGACCAAAGCAAAAAAAAAACCCGTCTACAGTTAGACACTTTATACTGCATTTTAATCTCCAACAGGCTGAGTGTATTTTAATAAGTGCTGGCAATTAGGACAATGAAAAGAGATCATCAGGAAATAGGATTTTCTTTCTATATTCGGTGACCATGTCACCCTCATTGCCCCACCACCACCACCACGTGGGTGGGACTAAAAAAAAGAAAAAACAAGAAGGCATTGGCCTGGGTCTAAACCTTTCAGTTTCGCATCTTTGTCTTGACCATGGGGTCTCATCTGAGGAATACAAACTGCCTTTGCTCAGTATGGAGTCCCTTGGCTACCTTGTGCTGACCCCCAATACTGCCAGCGCCCCAACAGTGGGGCAGTATACTGAGACCTGACATTCCTAGGTCGCCAGCGGCAGGCTCAAGGATCACCCCAGTCACCTCTCTGCCCAGTCCTAGGCCTTACTGAAAAAAATGGAAACCTTGAGTTTATTGGAAGCCAGAAAGTCAAGTCCCCTCTGCAGCCCAGAAGGCCTTAGGGTGAGCCCTCGACTCAGTGGGGTGGGCCCGGCGTCAGCTGGCTCATCTGTCTGGGCCACAGCTGCAGCAGGCAGGGACCTGGGCCCTTCTCCCTTCTCGGACTCAGCTCCTTTCAGAAAAAAATTTTTTTTTGTCGGATGTGGTTTTCCTTTAATTAATCACTCATGGCCGCGCGTCCACGGAGCCGCTTCCACACTCATCCTCCAGCCTCACTACGATAGGTGTTTGAAAGGGAGAATAGGCTCGTTTCTTAGGGGTGGCGTAGCTGTGGACCCTGACAATGATCCGCCCAGCTACTGCCCGCATTTTGTCAAACGACCTTCTGGAAGGTCGGTTCCCGCTCCAGATCTTCGGGCCTGTGTGCCACGCTGGCCCTGAATCTTTTCAGGTTCAGGCTGCGGCCTGGGTGGTCCAGGTGCTCAGGGTGGTCTTTGCAGACCACTGTTTCTTCAGGTTCCTTCAACGTCCCTCCGGCACGAGCCTCATTTCGTTCAACCCCTTGTCCTCTTTTGAGGACCTCTTAGGGCCTGTCTTGACCTCGGGCACTAGAACATTCTGAACTTGGAAAGGCAAACTGGCCAGGCTGCGGGACTGTTGGGTACCGGGAGGTTGGCTTCCCCTGGTCTTGGCTGTGTAGTGTTCTGTCGGGACAACCTGATCCCAGGCCCCAGCACCCTGCGGGCTGTGTTGGAGAGTCCCTACGTAGTGGGTGAACGCTAACTCGGGTCCCTATTTGTGTTTAATGCTCTCGCCGCTCCCGAGCCCCGAACAGAAGCCTCCTACGCGGGCCTCAGCTTTAAGAACGCATCCAGATGTGGCTGGGACCACCCTGTGTCTCGGGTGTCTCCAAATGTGGTGCAGGCCGCCCCACGCCGAGCGTGGTGGGATCGGATATTCCCGTGTGTGGGTGTTGGTTGAGATTCCGTGCTGCTGGGCGTGTGAACTTGAGTAGTCTAATCGTCAGATCTGCGACCCCGAGAGATTTCTCGAGTCCCGGGGTTCCTGTGCCACCATCGGCAGCACGCTGCGACGAACTGGTCGCGCAGTGCTGGCCTGGGTCCCCGCGCTGCGCTGCAGCGGACTTCCCAGGCTGCAGTCCCTGTGCGACTACGACACCGCACTTTCGCGATCGCGAAACGCACAGGAGGATACTGTGCGTGGACTCGTCCCGCGCCCATCCCGGAGGGTCCTCTGCCCACCCGCGGCCCGGCTCGGCGCGGTGAGGTTCCCACCAACTAGCGCTTCCTCCCTCGGTCACAGATCCAGGCCTTTGGTCCAGCTGTCAAAACAGGGGGTGTCTCTTTCATTCTGGCTCACAAAATCCCAAAGGGGAACAGGGGGCCTTAATGCTTGTGTTTGGACACAAGCAATTATCCCTAATTATTCTTTTTCTTTTGAGCCTGCCCGTCCTGCGGGCGAGCCCGCCGCGGAACAGGCCCCGTAATCCTCCCCGGCCGGCGGATCTCAGTGGGTTCTGTGCGGCCCGAGGCCCGGGCGCTTTCATGTCACTGCGGGTTTAGAGCTGATTCAAACTCATTGCGATGGGGGAATTAACCCCGAGGCCCTGGCTTTCAGGGGCCTCTGATAAGAGATTATACGTGTTGATGGCAAGCTTTTCCTGGCAAAATGTTTTCAAAGAGCTTGGAGTTGTTAAATCAAAGCGCCATTGAATTCCTCGGGGGGCCGCCCCCTCCCCCTCCTCCCGCCCTTCCCCCAACTTCCATCTCTTTTCCCTTCAAGAGTCCGCCCGCAGCACAGCCCTGGACTGCCCACGGTGAGCAGCCCAGCCTCCCCAGAGCTGCACACCACCGACTTTAGACAGTTTTCCTCTGTGCCTACCCGGGGAGGACTGTTTTTGTAGGTGCCCGAGACACCCTTCTCGCTTCAGGTCCCTCACACAGGCGCAAGCTCTGGCCAAGGAAAGCATGCCTCGAATGAAGAACATTTCTCTCCAAACGTGTGTTTTATAGAAAACAGGGGTAACAGGGTGGGATGACAGGAGAAAGAAAGAAGAGGTTCACCCCCCCCCACACACACACACAACAAAGGTCAGAGGAGTCAGAGGGGAACCGCAGGGTTAAAATGTTCTGTGAGCTGCCGAGTTCACATGTCCCAGTGAATCTCCTGGTCTTTTTAGGAGCTGGCAGTTGAGGACAGAAGGCTAGGGTTGGAGGACTGGGTGGATATGGATTCTGCCATGGTGAAAGTCTTTATTCAGAGAACCCATTCCAGTTGTAATTTACAAAGGGGGAATTTGTATTTTGCAGCTCAGGGCTGGCACACAGTGTTCCGAGAGGCAAATTTTGGACAGGAGATAAAGAAAATCGTCCTCCAGGGGCTCAAGAAGTTCTACAGAAACTAGACACATACTCTACCCTTGAGAAAAACAAAGTACTTTAAAATGTTTATGTATATATATATATGTACACATATACATAATACATACATACATATTGTGTGTGTTTGAGTGTTTCACCTGTATTATGTATATGCACCACACGCATGCCGGCTGCATACAGAACTCAGAAGAGTGCTTTGGATGCCCTGGAACTGGAGTTATAGATCATTTTGAGCCACTATGTGGCATGCTGGGAGTCAACCCTGGATCCCCTGCAAGGGCGATGCGTACTCTTAACTGTAGACCCTAACAGAGCATTTTTAATGGCAAATATGTGGAACTAACGACAACGTTGTCTCTGTCGCTTTGTGCCCTGCACACTTACCACACTGCGCTGGTTGCTTTCTGTCCTAGGTCCTGGCCACCATCTGCTTCCTGTGTAACTAGTCTTACAGGACACCGGCCTTCAGGACCTTGGCGCTCCACCCATTCCTTCCAGTTCACGCTCTTCTTGGGACTCTGACCACTCATCTTCAATGTGCTTGCCATGCGCTGGTCCGAATTATAATGAAACTTGGTGCTGAACGGGCACCCATTCTGCCTGGCAGCTCCCAGAAGGATAAATTGGTTCCTTGAAGGAGGTTTGTTTGCTTTGAGTTGATGACCTTTGATGAGCCCTGTAGGAAGCAAACCTCAGTTATGGCTTTTTGTCTTACATTGCTATAGAGTTTTTGGCCCTGTGTCTCCTAGCAGCACTCCCAGTGCCTTCTGATCTTCCTTCTCCCTCCTACTTGTCTTATCACTAAGACATAATTTCTTTCTAATTTTAATCTATTTAAATAATAACGTTTAAAATTTTGCATCTCACAGGCAATGGGCCCCCAAGTAGGCAAGAATTGCATCAGCCTGAAGATTTCCAGACAACAAAGATAATCTGCAAAAGTGAAGAAGTAAAGCCATCATGTGAGGAGAAATATGTGTACATCAGTCACCCGATGAGGGAATGAATGATAGCCAAACTATACAAGGAATGCAAAGTGCTCAATCATAAGAAAACAAGCTGGAGAGATGGCTCAGTGGTTAAGAGCACCGCCTGCTCTTCCAAAGGTCCTGAGTTCAATTCCCAGCAACCACATGGTGGCTCACTACCATCTGTAATGAGATCTGGTGCCCTCTTCTGGCCTGCAGGCAGAGTACTGAGAATACTGTATACATAATAAATAAATAAATCTTTTTTTAAAAAAAGAAAACGAATAACACAGTCTAAATGGTGGTCAAAGGACCTGAATTTTCCAAAGAAGATAGACAAATAAATGTGCAACAGATACGTGAAAAAATGCTCAATGTCTGTAAGTTACCCTCAGATCTGACCAATCAGTTTCTGGAGATACATCTGGAACTGAAATCACTGCGTCAAAGTGATGGCTGTGCTCCTGTGTTTGTAGCTGCCAAATATCGGAACAGTTGAACTGTTTGCTCAGGGAAACGGGGAATCAAAAAGAAACAGGAGTGGCTGGTTGCAGTGGGGTGTCTTTTAGAAATAATAAAAATGTTTTAAAATTTATTGTGGTCATGGGCGCACAAGTCAGTGGCTATACTAAAACATATTGGATTGGGTACTTTCCATTGTTCAACTATACAGCACATGCATTGCCTTAGCCTGTTTTGTGTTGTTATAATGCCTGAGATCTCCACAATGGCACAGTGGTTTCTTTGGCCATAGTCTAGAGGCTAAGGGGTCCTGGAACCTGGTGTTGCCCAGTGTCTTGTGCGGGTCTTGCTGCTGTATCATCACATGGCAAAGGAATCACTTGGCAAAATGGATCAAGCATGCTAGTGTGGGTTTCTCTTCCTCTTTTTATAAAGCCACCAGTGACATTTGGGGGTGCCATCTTGAGACCTCTCCTAATCTTAATTCCTCCCCCAAAGGCCTCCTCCAAACACCATGTGAGTTTGTGAACTACATTTCAGTGAATGAATCAGGGGGATGCGTACGATCAAACCACAGTATGGGAAAAAGTAAAAGTAGGCTTTGGTGATGAGCAATTGGAAGTTTACTAGAGAATGCCAGCTTGAGATGACCTTTGGATAACTACCCACACAGGTAATGCCACGGGTAGAGGAAACAGCCACAACTCCGGGTACCCCGTGCACTGCTTGGCTGGTGTGACTGGGCTGAAGAAAGGCATCATAGCTGAAACCAGAGTAGAATGGGAAAGTGAAGTTAGGGGCTGAAGAAGGGGTGCTAGGAGCCTTCTTCCCTGTGAGACAGGGAGGGTCAAGTAGAGGAATAGTATGTCTTGGGTCACTTTATAGACCTCTAGTAAAGGACAATGGCATGTGTGTCTGGAAATGTCATAGTGAAATACATTATTTTGTATGCTCACTTAAAGATTACTAATAATGAATATCAATTGCAGACAGGAAAGTGAGACAGGGAGATCAGTCAGGAGGCAACTGCTGGAGTCCAGGCCAGAAACAGAAACTTAGAGAAAAGCACAGCAAATACAACTAGTGGTAAACGGTCTGGTTTGGGCTGTATTTTTTAATTCCTTGATGGATAGGGTAGGGAACAAGGAAGAAAAAAAGTGATGCTACAAGAAATAGAAGGTTGATATTGGGATGGGTGGAATGTGTGGGGAAATGGTGGTGTATCTAGAGTGGAATTATGGGGAAAGGCTGGGAACTCATTTTGGGACATGTCAAATTGGAGATCTCTATTGGCTAACCAAGTAGAGATGATACTAGGCAGTTGGATCCATAAATCTGGAGCACGGGGTAGAGGCATGGGCTGGAGATGGCAATCTGAACAATTGTTACATATTTATTACTAGCCATGGGAAGTCATGCATGTTTAAGAAAGAACAGAAGCATTGACTGCAAATGACTACAAATCTCCATTTGAAAGATGAAGAGCGGAGAATTAGTGGTACTCTAACACTGAGAACTCAACAAGAAGATGCTCCAGCCAAGGGGACTGGGCACCAAGAAGGGTGTCCAGGAGCCCAGAATGATCACCTATGCTTAAATACGGCTGAGGCAGCAGCTACAAGTCAATTGAAAGGAGCCATTTGAAGAACAGCAGAATGATGCCTTGCACCACGCCCCCGTGTCTGTGCTCTGTGCGCTGGCACCCAGTTACCGAGCTTCAGGCAAGGGGGCTGGAGGTTAAAATACACAGACTCACACAGAGAGACAGCGACACGGGTCATCCATGAATTCCCCAAGAATGCCCCCTTTATTGTGTTCAGGGGCAGATTATATAGAGATAGCCACGCCCCAGCCAAACCCACCAGAAACCACTCTCCTGCCATCAGGAACTCCTGAAGGTCTCGTGTTCAGAGCAGCTGTAGGCACTCGGATCATGGGATTACAAGAAATTCAGGATCTGGGGTCTCACTGTTCCCAACAGAATGCGTGGAAGCGGGTGGTGAGGAGTGCAGACAATTCTTTCAAGGAATTTTGATATAAAGATTATCAAAGAAATCAAGTGGGCCAGCCAAATGGCTTAGAGAGTAAAGGTGCTTGCTGCTAAGCCTGGTGACCTGAGTGAGTTCAATCCCCAGGAACTTCACAATGGAAGAAGAAACCCAAGTTATCCTCTGACTTCCACAAGTGTGCCTTGGCATACACATGCATGTACTCCCACATACTGTAAATAAAATAAATAATAAATGCAAATAAATGAATTTAATATTAAAGAATTGGGTGGAAATAGTAAATGTGTTGAGTAAGGTAAATAAACCAGACATAGCCAAATACTTCATGTTATTATTGACATATGGAGCTAAATGTTGATCTTACAGTATTACAGTGATTATCAGAGGCTGGACAGAGTATGGCGAAGTAAGGTGGCCAGAGGACACTAGTAGACAGTTGGGAGGAGTAATTCTCAGCGCTCCACAGCCCAGTAGCACAAGCACAGAGCCAACAACTTATAGAATCTGACCCTGAACTCAGTCAGACTGGCTGTGCGATTTTCTTCTGCAGGCTCAAAATAGATGGAAATTTGTATTTAAAGGCAATCATGGTCTGATCAGGACCTATAATTAAGGGAAAGGGGACAGAAATATTGAGGAATTTAATAGGAATTTTTAGGGAAGCTTGAGGAGTGGTGGGGGAGTGGTGGAATGGATGAAATGAGGGTTCTGATAGGTTAGAGTGTTTATAGACTTCAGAGCACTAGAAAGAAAGAGATGGGGAGGTAAGAGGTGATGTTCAGTGGTTGGGTGGATAAAATGACTATGGTGTGGAAGGCTTATTAAAAAGGGTGTCTAATGCCTGGGGCACACTGGGGTTTAGGAGAGGAGAAGAGTGGGAAGAAACACAGTAAGACAGGAGCTAGAAACAGCTGAGAAATGGAAGTGAGAACCCAGGAACCAAGAGATAAAACATGGGACTTGTTGCAGAATATTATCTTAAGGTGTGTTAATTTGTTTATGCTCTGGAACATTTGTTGAATGATGTAAAGATGTGTTGCTTTTGTTTATGCTACATATGTTTAACTCTGTAGAGCTGTGATTCTTTGCCTGTCTAAAACACCTGATGGCCTAATGGAGCGATACATGGCCGAAAGTGAGGCAGGAGCAAGGATAGGCGGGACTGGCAGGCAGAGAGGAAAAGTAGAAGGAGAAATGGGAAAAGGGGAGCAGACAGAGCAGGAGAGAAGAAGGAGCAAGAAAAAGAACAATGAGAGGAGGACATCAGGAGCCAGCCACCCAACCGTCTAGCCATTCAGTCAGCCAGCCATGGAGCAAGAGTAAGTAAGATATACAGAAGTAAGAAGAGGAAAAGTCCAGAGGCAAAAGGTAGATGGGATAATTTAAGAAAGACCAGCTAGAAACAATCCAAGATAAGGCTGGGCATTTATAAGAAAGAATAAGACTTCATGTGTGATTTCTTTGGGAGCTGGGTGATGGGTCCCCCAAAAGAGCAAAAAGTACAAACAAAGAACATTTTGGCCCCTAATGTGGGGCTGGAGTAAAAGAAAATCTCACTACAGGGCCTTTCCCTCTTTTCTTTGGAGGGGTTGTGAAGTACTTAGATAACCATTCTTTTGGGGATTGGGGGATTCTAGATGAACATTCAGGTCCTTAATTTTTATTTGTTTGGTTTTTGAGACTGGATTTCTATGCAGCTCTGGCTGTCCTAGAATTCTCTTTGTAGACCAGGCTAGCCTTAAACCACAGAGATCCGCCTGCCTCTGCCTCCCAAGTGCTGGGATTAAAGGCGTGTGCTGCTACTGCCTAACCCAGTTCTCTAATGTTTAATGAGCAATTTGGATGTTCAATGTCATTTGTAGTTTTGTATATCATTTTTTCCTGGAATTAATTATCAACTTACAGTCTTCAAATTTAGCAACATAACTTAGTAAAATTATTCTAAAATTTCAAAAATCTTTTCTTTATATTTGCATTTGCTCTATTTTGTTCTCAGTTTCTGAAATTGTATATTTTCTCTTTTTAAAAAGTATTTTGGGGGCTGGAGAGATGACTCAGTGGTTAAGAGCATTGCCTGCTCTTCCAAAGGTCCTGAGTTCAATTCCCAGCAACCACATGGTGGCTCACAACCATCTGTAATGAGGTATGGTGCCCTCTTCTGGCTTGCAGACATACACACATACAGAATATTGTATACATAATAAATAAATAAGTATTTAAAAAAAAGTACTTTTAGTTTATGTGCCCGAGTGTTTTCCTCCCTGTGTCTATGTGCACCACATGCGTGCGGTGCTCATGGAGTCCAGAGAGGATGCCAGGCCCCTTGGAACTGGAGTTACAGACTATTGTTAGCTACCATGTGGGTGATGAGAACCCAACCCCTGTCCTCTGCAAGTACCCTTTTCTTCTAAGCCATCTCTATAGCCATTTGTCTCCTTTTTTGGGATCATGTTCAAAGAAGTTTGTTTTATTAGCCTTTTCAAAGAACCTAGATTTGTCTTGATGATTTTAAATTTCAGCCTATTTCTTTCCTATATTTCTGCTATTATTATTCCCTTCATTCTAATCCTTTGAAGGCGTTCAGGGTAGAGATAATAATTACTTTGAGAAGTTTTTCTTTCATACTGACTTTTGAAGCAATCGTTTCTCTGGGTGTAGGGTTGGTTTTAGTTGTTCGTTTATGTAGATTATTATTGATCTGCTGTCTTCTGGCTTCCATTACACTGTGAAGAAGTTTGCTAACATAATCATCATTTGTTTTTTACAGTTGATCAATCTTTCTTTCTGGTAGCTTTTAAGATCCGGTTGCTCTCATTCACTATGCTGTACCTGGAGATGTCTTCATTTGAAAGTGCACTTTTAATTTTTGAAACAATTACTTCTTTTTATTAGTTTCCAAAGGTTTTTAATCTATTATCTTGTTTGTACGAAAAAAACCCTCTTTTGTGTGCATACATGTGTATGTCCATTTGGAGGCCTCTCAGGTGTCCTTCCTCAGGTATTGTCTACCTTGATTTTTGAGGCAGCTTTTCTCACTTCACTGGGACTTGCTGATTAAGTTAAGATGGCTGGTAATTATCCCACTCTGCCTCCTTCCTAACCTTTTTTTTTTTTGAGATGAATGTCATATTCCATAAACTTCAAGCATACACTTTTCATACCAATGCTTTTAGAATGTTCATAGTCATATGAACTATCGCTTCCCATTGTCTTTGAATATTGTTTTCCCACCGTCTATTTTTAAAGGCTTTATTAGGTTTTTAAATTACATTTTAAAATTTCTTATTTTGATTGTGTGTGCATGTGTGTGTTTGTGTGTAAATCAATAGATAAATAACTTTTAGAAATTGGATCCCGCCTTCTGCTGGGTGTGTTCCTGGGAGCAAATTCAGTCATCAGGATTGGTAGCAGGTATCTTTACCTACTAAGCCATCTCATTGGCTGTCCATGGTTTATATTCTGGCTTTGGTGTCCATTTTCAGCATATGTTCCACTACTGGGGCTTGAGGGAGTCTAACATATAACACCCTTTCCCTATACTGAAAGTCAAAATTAATTGAGTTAGTTAGGCAAGGAAATTAAACAGATGGAAATAAAAAGAACAGTTTTATAGCTAATAAATGCAGGATTTGAGGATGTGGCTTGCTTGGATGTGTGGCAACCATGGGTTTCTCAAAACTAAAGCTAAGTTACAATTACCCACGCTGTCTGCCACAGACAGCACGGAACGACCACATGCTCCCCATATGGAGGTGCCCCTGTAAAATGTATGACTGAGTTCTAAGTTGGAAAGCATATTCTCTGTGGGCAGGCTGGCTTCCAGGAGGAGGCCAAGAACCACGAGCCTGCTTTACCCCAACTCATCAATAAGTTAAGTCATTTTGACAAGCAACCAAGAGTTTACACTGACTGCGTCCCTCTGAGCGTATCAGGGTTGGTCAGCATATTCTATGAAGCACAATTCTGACACCAACTCCAACAGATGCGAACAACAGAAAATCACATCATATTATTTCATGGTTACCTAAAATTGCACATAATACAATGAGCATATATGTATATGTATATATATATATAGTTTAAATGAAGTTATGCTATTTGGTGAGATGATAGACTATCTACCAAAAACCCCAGCAACAGGCATGAGAAACCTTATTCCAAGCTGTTGGTCAGGGGAGCATAAGCAATAATGATGTCATCCTAGATTGATTCCAGGAGACTCAGAGAGGAAACAAGAGGTACAAAATGGAAGAGGGGTAATGCCATGTGATGGAACGTAGATTAATATAAATGGATTAAGCTGTAAGAGCTAGTTAAGAACAAGCCTAAGTTATAGGCCGAGGTTTCATAATTAATAAGAAGTCCCCAAGTCATTATTTGAGAGCTTGAGGGACAGAAAAGGACTCGTTACAGCTATCAATTAAACAGAACAGAATATTCCCAAATAAATCTTAGTGTGCCTCAGAATGTAAAAAAGGGGTTAAAAACCACAGAATGGTGTAACAAAACAAACCCTTTTGGAAACCGATTACAAATTATAGGAAAAACTCATGTCTGTTCCCACCAATCTACTTATGGTGTTAAGTGTTAAAGAGCTGAGGTACAAAGAACACACAAATCACGGGAACAAACGCGGAAGCAGGAATGAACACTTAGCTTCTTGGAAATCTAATATGTTATCTGCTTCAAAGCAATCGAAAGAATCACACACAGAGAATGAATGGATTTAATTCTACTTAAAAAAAAAGTCTGCAGTTCTGTAGAAAGGAAATTGGTGGAAATGAAAAGACATGGTGACATACATTTGCAACACAAGCCCGCTGGCTCGACCCTGACCAGAGACAGAGTTAATATGCAGAACCCTACAGAAGGCTCTCTCAGAGTAGAAACATAACTTGTGGTATCTGGACGGTAGGACTCAATTTGGCCATTATAATGAACAAACTGCATCTTGTAGGTTGTCAAAATATATAGAACTGAGCCTCAAAAGAGCCAAGGATGCTAAGTTTAGAAAATGATCAGTCATCTTGGCTGGTAGAATGTTTGCCTACTCTGAATACCCACGCGTGGTGGCATGCTTATAATCCTAGCATTCTGGAGTTGGGAAAAGGAAGTTTGGAAGTTCAAGGCTGAGCCTGGACTGATGGCTCAGTGAGTAAGAGCTCTGACTGCTATTCCAGAGGATTTGGGTTCAGCTTTCAGCACCCACAGGGTAGCTGGCAACCACCCACAACTCCACTTCCCCGGGGATCTAATGCCTTCCTGGGTGCTTCATGGGTGTGGTGCACATGCACACTCAGACACAAAAATTAAATTAGTAATCTTCAGAAAATCAGTTCAAGGTTGGCTACCTCAGACACACAAGCCAACCTCATAAAATATGTATGTGAAAACCTCACAGACAACCCACGGCAGGGAAATATGCAGGTAAAATATATAATCTCTTTAGCAATCAAAGAAATTAAAATTAAGTGGAATGCCAGCCACTTCCATGAGTTAATAAAGAAGCGCATTTCTCACACGGTCTATAAATCAGTATGGCGCCTTAAAAACACCAAATGGCATATGGAATCTTGAAATTTTGGAGAGCAGGGCATCAAGCAGGGCGCAGGCGGGGGCGGAGTCTTCCCTTGCCTTCTCTTCTTTTCTGTCTTTGAGTCCCTACTCATTACAGGTCTCAAATCTCAAGAGCAAACTTCTCTTGGAAAGAGCCTCAGACTTCAGAACAAAGGAAATTCATGAAAGCAGCTGAGAACGGAGTCTGATCCTTAATGTTTCCCAAATAACCCGCTCCTAATCCGTAAATACCCCTCAAATAAAACTTCTAATTCTCAAATAGCCTCCAAATCCTTAAACTTTCCTCAAAACATTCAAGACAATTCACAGTCCTACAAATCAAATCCAGACTTTTGCCGAGCCCCACCTCCAGTTCACTCGTTAGCATGTGGGGCGTGTGCGTAAGTGTACACGGGGGACGCGCGCGCGCGCACTCATCCACCCACGCGAGCGCGCACTACCCCCGCTCCCCCACATACACACGAGTTTACTTGTGCTTTTTGTTTGTAAGGGCTTGTCAGTCAAGACAGAATTCCTCTTTTGTGAACAAGCATGCCTCCTCTACACCAGGGACATCCCCTAAGCCCCCAGCGACTGTCATCAACAGTTGGCTTTCCCCATTTGTTTTCAAAGAGAATGGTGTGTGTGTGGGGGGGGGGGGGCATCGGCAGGAAAGGAGATGCAGGAGCGGCGGGAGGCATTCTTATTTTTGTTTTTGTGTTTTCACAAGGGAGCCCTAAACATATTGAATTTCTGGCTTGCCTCAGTCCCTACAGCTGCTTCTTCGGGACTCCAGTCTTCTGTGCGCTTCTTTATCTCCTACCCTTCCAAGGCTCTAAAAGGAGAAACAGCAAAGAGAAAGTTGCTCGACCTTTCAAAGTCTAAATATTTGAGTTCCCGAGTCAACAGAGGGGGGTTTGTGTGGCAGTTCTCACCAGTTCAAGCAGAATAACACTTTCAAAGGAAACTAAAGGGGAGGCTGGCAGATCGCAGGTTCAAAGATGTTCAAAAGAGAACGGCCAGGATCTACACACTGACAAAGAGGGAAGAAGGAGGATGCCGGAGGGCAACAGGGAGCTAAGGCGGGCTCAAGATGCCAGTTCAAAGCAGGTGCTTGGGATGAGGAGTGGGGAGAAGTTCGTGACACACTTCAGCTAAGTCTTAGCTGCTAAGGTGAGGAAGGCAGGAAGGGGTGGTAAGAACTACTGTACCCTACGCTGTTCACAGCGCTTACTCATGGTGGAGGTGACTCATTCACGTCACCTTCCCCAAAGCCAGAAACCTATATGAAGATATCACAGAACTCCCACTTTACAGTCCAAGAGACTAAGGTGTGGGGAGATGGATCAAGACCACACAGCTGGGAAGCTACCGAGAGAGGCTGTCTCCAGGCCTCCGAGTTTGGTAGTGGCGCACAGCTTTAATTCCAGCACTCGGGAGGCAGAAGCAGGTGGATCTCTGTGAGTTCGAGGCCAGCCTGCTCTACAGAGCGAGTTCCAGGACGGGCACCAAAGTTACAGAGAAACTCTGTCTCGAAAAAACAAAAACAAACAAACAAAAACAAGCCTCACTCCAAATGCTTGATAAGAAATGAGATGGAGCTGGGCAGTGGTGGTGGTGTAAGCCTTTAATCCCAGACAGGTGGATCTCTGGTCTACAAGAGCTGGTTCCAGGACAGCTGGGTCTATAAGATAGAGAAACCCTGTCTCAAGAACAAAACAAAACAAACAAAACAAAACAAAAACAAAAAAAGAAAAAAAAAGAAATCAGATGGGAAGAGGTGGAAGGAGAATTAGGTTGGAAGCGGAGTGAATTGCTTACAGGTGACTTGTGGTTTGAGCTGGGCTTCCACACTGCAGACCTCAGTCCCTGCCCTTGGTGCCTTCCAGCTCCAGGGTGCACAGTTGAGGAAAGCATCCGCTCTGCCCCACAGAGCCTCGAGTTTCTGCTGAGATAACTCAGGAAGGATGGAGCTGGATCCTACCATACTGGCCCTAAGGGGTCCACTGTTGCATGTTTTAACATCAATCTTTTATTTTAGAATAATTTTAGATTCATAGAAAAACTGGAAAGATAGCAAATCAATTTCCATGTGTTCCACAGTTCCCTGTTAATAACATTTCACACTAATGTGGTATATGCTACATTTGATAAACTCATACCCATACATTATTCTTTAAAAAGCCCTTTTAGATTAGACTACAAAGTAGTGAGTCATCATAGCACCTGCCCATGTGTGTGTGAGTGTATCATAAACTTTAAACATTGTTCCCTTTCAGTCTCCTCGCCCATAGTAGTGAGGTCTCTGGGTCTCCCTCCCATGTAGGTTTTTTTGTTTGTTTGTTTTTGTTTTTTTTTTCCCTTTGGTTCATTTTTGGTAGCTGTTTTGTTTTGAGACAGGGTCTCTCTATGTAGCTCTGATGGTTCTGGAATTCTCTATGTATATCAAGCTGGCCTTGAACTCACAGAGAACCACAGCTCTGTGCCTCCCAAGTACTGGGATTAAAGGTGCATGCCACAGCTGCCTGGCCCTTTAGTTTTTACCTAGTGCTCTTTTCTATTCCAGAATTGCACCCAGAGTACCTCATTGTATGTAATTATTATTTTTCCTTAGACTGCCGCAGTTTCTCAGACTTTACTTGTTTGGGAAGGCCTTGTCTTTTTATTTTATGTCTGTGGGTGTTTTGCTCCTATGTATGGTGCATTGCCTATGGAGGCCAGAAGAGGGCATCAAGTCACATGGAACTGGAGTTACAGATGGTTGTGAGCCACAATATAGGTACTGGGAATGGAACTCAAGTCCTTGGAAGAGCAGCCAGTGCACTGAACCACTGAGCCATCTCCAGTGCCCAATCATCTTGATAATTTTGAGTATTTGAGTATTGATCAATGTTTTATACAAAGCCCCTTAACTTTTTTTTTTTTTTTTTTTTACAGGCCAGCTTGAAGAATATGTTTTGGGGAAGAAGATTCCCATCAGTGAATTGGCAGTGTCAACAAAGCTCATCTTTCTCACACTGTACTCTTGGAAGAAAGCCATTAGATACAGGCCCAGTTATAGAAGATAATCAGGTGGCTTAAACCCCACAGGGTGGGAGGGTTTGCACCGCAGTAGGGAGCAGACTTTATGGATCTATTTGGTGGCAGTGACCATCTCCTGAGTAGGGGTATATTATTTGTGTCTTAATAAATAAAGCTTGCCTGCAGATCATAGGGCAAAGCAACCATACCAGTCTGCCATATAGGCCAGGCAGTGGTGGCACACACTTTTAATCCCAGCACTCAGGAGACAGAGGCAGAGAGATCTCTGTGAGTTCAAGGCCACCCTGGGCTATACAAGATTGAATCTGTTTAAAAGAGAAACAGAGCTCACACAGAGGTGATCCCAGCACTTGGGGTCACATGCCTTTAATCTCAGCACTAGGGAGTGATAAGGCTGGGCGGAGAGAGGAATATAAAGGGGAAGAGCCAGGAACTCAGTGGAGTGTGGAGTTTGAGGATTCGTGAAGACAGGATGTTGCCCCTTCGGTCTGAAGATTTGGTGGAGGTAAAAGGTCTCTCTAGTGATTGGCTGCTTTGCTTTTCTAATCTTCAGATTGAGCCCCAATATCTGTCTCTGCATTTTTATTATTCATGCTGCAAACGACAGCTACCATCTACTGAGTGACAGCTACCACTTCTTCGTTAGAGGTATTCTCGCATACAACAGCCCATCTAATCTTCACAGATCTCCATTTTACATATAAGAAAAGAGACCAAGTGGCTTGTCCAAGCAAGACCAGCAAACAGCCAAACCAAGAGTCTATGGACCTCCCGCCATGCTATCCTCTAGCCTGGGGCCTTTGTTCCTCCTCAAGTCCCTTTTGAGAGGGCAGAATGGTGACTGTGGTGGCTGGGGAGCCACAGGACTTGGCTTGCATTGAGAGTGTGCTGACATTTCCCCTTCGGAGTGTCTCAATGTGACTCATGCTCATGGGCGTGCCTAAGAACTGGGACTGTAGGTTCCAGAAGTTTCTCTCTGGGCCAGGCACACTGAGCTGCAATTCTACCAGTCCTTCCAACCCAAATTTCTCTCTTAATAATATTTTCTTATTAATATTAAGAATTAAAATATTAAAGATAATATTTCTTAATATTTTCTTATTCTTTTTAAAAATATGAGTATACTTTAGGGAGCATTATGAATCCCTAAGTTCTGTAGATTGATTGAACTCTGTACTATAATTGTGATTTAATTTGATGCACAACTTCATTCTTTTCCAAAGTATTTTATAAGACTTATAAAAAACTTAGCGCTACAATTAATCAGTAGGGGTTGGGGAAATTTTATAAGATTGTACAGTCCTTATGGATACTGAACAAATGCATACAAAATGCAATGTATTTCATTTTAAAAGCCCAAGCATGAAAATCACTTAGACGTCTTATTTAAGGCAAACGAAGTGCTAATCCATCTGTTTTCATTGCAGTCATTCACGGAGTTTCAAGTTATTTTAGGCTAAAGAACCTGAAAGAAGAATCAGAAGTTTAAAATGGGACTTGTCCAAATAGCAGAGAAGGCTGTTTTGATTTAGTAAACTTGGGTTACTATTTTTAGCTGAGATTTCATTAGTCTTGTTAAAGTCTAGGCAATATTCAGAATCCTTATTAAATTATGCTAATGCTTTTCCGACTTTCCCCCTCTCAGGTCGAAAGGACTCTTCAAGTAGAACCGTAGAGGTGGCTGACGCAGGAGCTAGGTTCCTTTTCTCTTCTCATTCAGTTCACTTACGTCTCCCACTTCCTAGCATCCTCCAGCTCACTTTCTCCTTCATCCAGAGACTGGTCCAAGATGATTGACACACAGACAGGCACCTGGCCAGTGGGGCATCACTTTCTATAGCTGAGCATATCCACCTCCAGAGAGTAAATTACTTCTGGACAAAGAGATTGAGCCATCTTGGGAAGGGATGGTTATGGGCTGGCCTTCGGGGAGAGGAGTCAGGCCAGGCACTGACTGAGCTCAACACTCTTAGTCCATGTTGCTTCCGTGAGTCCTACGAATACCATGGAGTACCCAATGGCCTGCTATGGTCTGTCTCTGTACATTGGGGCTCTGACCTACCCATGGCATGGAGCTGCATCTTATTCATTGCGTTCCAGTTAACATGGGGCACACCCCAAATAATAATGGAAGTAAACTCCATTGAGCGTTTGTGATATGCCAAGTAGCTCACCAAATTAGCTTGTTAATTCTCAAAATAATCGTAGGACCAAATCACACTGTGAAGCTCAGAGACGTTGATTACGTTGCCTGGAGTTGCACAGGTAATGATGGGGAGCTCAAGTTTGAACCCAAGTGTCCTGACCCCAAAGATGAACAGAACCCCAAGGCCTGCTGAATAGGCCCTGTCTCCTTCTGAGAGAAACTCTGATCTCTCACCTATGTCTATGCTCCAGGCCATAGTTCCTGAGCCACTGGTCACAGAAGCACTGAAGCCCTCTGGGCTTGCAAATCCCAATGATAAAGACCACTGAGGAAATCAGCAGGTATCTTCTTGGACAGGAACACAAGCTTCAGGAGCCTAGGGCTACAGCAGGAGGTTTCTGTTTTAATTGCTGCTGTTCTTATCTTGTTTGTTGTTGTTATCTTTAAAAAGATCATATCCACTTTACAACAAGTCAATTTTACTTAAATTGGGGCTACCCAACAAAAACACTGTTAGTCATTCATGATCTGAGGTCTGCTGTATGAACTAAATTATGATACACGTTAAAAGCCATGAGATGTCCATTTTGTCATAAATAAGGCAGTGACATTACTCATTAGTAGCCTTTATTAGATCTGCCCTTTTCCCTGTCTACTTAATTCTGACAAAGGTCATTTTCGTTCCAGGGATGTACTTCCTGGGATTCTCCAGATATTCCACCGGGCATCCTCTCCCAGAATGACGTCTTTGCTCTTGTTCTCGTCTGTGTTAGAGAATCCAGTGGCCTGACCTACCTTGTACCCAGACAAACCATGAAGATTTGGTCCAGTCTTAAGCTTGCCTCCTTTTTTCACAGGGAGGTGTAGTAAGCAGGCTGCCCACACTCCCAGAATAATCACACAGAAGCTATATCATTTAAATCACTGCTTGGCCTATTAGCTATAGCTTCTTATTTGCTGGCTTTTACATCTTAATTTAGCCCATCTCCATTAATCTGTGCATCAACACGAGGTCGTGGCCTACCAGCAAAATTTCAGTGCATTTGTCTCTGGCAGCAGCTCCATGGCTTCTCCCTGACTCCACCTCCGTTCTCCCAGCATTCAGTTTAGTTTTTCCCGCCTAGCTAAATTCTGCCCTGCTATAGGTCCAAAGCAGTTTCTTTATTCATTAATGATAATCACAGCATACAGAGGGGAATCCCACATCAGGGAGGCACTGGGCACACACACTTCTGAACAAAATTCTTCTGGTCTTTCTTAACATCACCCATTTAAATTCATTACTGTTGGTTAACACCACAATTGCTACAACACAAAGATGGACACCGAGTAGTTCCCTGTTCTTAAGCAAGGCTTGGGAACGACTTGTAAACAGCAGGCTGCCAAGTAGGTCTTAGCTGGACATACTGTTAATACCAGCTCTGGGGAGGCAGAGGCAGGCAGAGCTCTGTGAGTTCAAGGCCAGCTTGGTCTACATAGTAAGTTCTGGGCTAGGCAGGGCTATATAGAGAGATCCTGTATCAAAACAAACATAACAAAATCCCCAAAGCAGGTCTTAATTTTTAAAAATTCAGTGCATAATCATTTCATTAAATCCATTATATCTATATAATTTTTTGTTTTTAAATGAATATAATCAATGAATATTCAAAGTGATGGATTTCATAGTATTTTTATCCAAGTATGTCATGTACTTTGACTATTGCCAGTTTCCTCTCCCTCTTCCCCTTTCTGTTTCTTCCCTTCCTCTTCATGTCATATATGTGTACATGCATCACACACACACACACACACTGCCTAGATTCCACCTATAGGTTTGTCTATACATAGGTTTGTCTTTCTGAATCTGGCTTCTTCGCCTAATATGCTGACCCTCCTCAGTCCTATTCACTATCCTGAAAATGATAGCATTTTGTTCTTTGTGACTGGAGACCCCTGAAGACGTGCAGAAGGGACGGGATGGGGTGGGGTCCTGGGCGAGGTCTTCCCAGCCTCCTCCTGACTCTTCTCCATGTGAATGCATTTGTGCTCATGTGTGTGTATACACATACATGCAGAAGGGTAGCAAAGCCAGTTATATTTCTGTCGCTACCTAGAAGTCTTTAAATGTGAACTTTGTTGGTGTTTACGCTTTTGAGACAGGGCATCAATATTCAGTCCAGGGTGACCTGGAACTCCTGAGAGCTCAGATTACAGGTATCTGAAAGAAAGCATAGTCTTGCCTGTCCCTACCTTCCAAAGGGCTGATCCTGGGCCTTCTTTTCATAATGTCATGTCTTGCCATTGGCTCCCTGGACTCTCGCTGGCTCATTTTGGAGCAGTTTCGGAATCCTTGGTCAACTTCCCATGCTTTCAAGCTGTGTGCTGATGGACCGTTCCAGAGAGCTGTAGCATGAAACCCCCATGCTCATGTTCAGCTTCACTCCCACACGCAAAGAAAACATTTCTTCGTTGCTGCTTTCTTCTCTTCCCTCTTTCCCCCCCAAGAGAAGCCCCTGCATCTACTTATGGACAATGTTCTAGAACTACCCTGCCAGAATGATTTTCCTAATGGGAAATCTAATGGGGCCTCCCACTGACAGAGAAGACCACCCCATCTGCAGCTAGGGACGAGAGACACTCCCAGCCCAGATGTAAGGAAATGTAGCAGATCATGGCTTGGTGTCTATGCATTGCTTATTTCATATTTGAGCGTCTTTTTTTTTTCTGAAGATATTTCTATTGAGCTCACTGGTAGAGTCAACCATCTGGAAAACATCAAGCCTCACCCCACTGAGGTAAACCCCTATTGCGTATTTTCCCTTTAATGTGAGCCCAGTGGGCATGCAGTGTGAATCTCTATGTTTAGCGCAGTTCCATGCCAAGGCAGCTCTCAAACATGTGACGCTCTCTAAATAAATCAGTGTTTTACAGACACATTGACCACCCCTCCTAATTGATGCGAACAGATAATTTAAATGGGGCTCTAAAGAGCCTCACGGCTTCTTGATGTGAGGTCCTCTTTACATCAGTGTCGGAGAGCTGTGAAGCAATCAATGTGTAACATCACATGTCGGCCTGGGGTGCAGCTCAGTGGAGGGGTGTATGGATAGTAGAGAATAAGGACCTAGGTTTGCTCCAGCATCCTGCCCAAAGAGAACCCCCGAAATCTACTCTTTAATTTTCATTAATGCTGTTTTGTTTTTTTAAATCTGACCCATTCTTGCCCAAGATATAGAAATAAATATTGGTCTAAATCCACAAGCCAAAACTCCAGCTCATTCATTCTCAAGGACACAATTGAACTAAAACAAATTGAAAGACCATCTAAGTAATTCAAGATGGATGGACTACGATAAAAATTTATATTTAAATGAGGAAAATGTTCATGCTTCTATAGTAGGAGACTGCTCATTCAATTCTCGGCTGCTCAGACACAAATAATCACATAGAAACTATTTTAATTACAACACTGTTTGGCCAATAGCTTAGGCATATTTTTTTAGCTAACTCTTACATCTTAAATTAACCCATTTCTAGTATTCTGTGTATCAACATGAGGTTGTGCCCCACTGGTAAGGTTCTGGCTGGCATCTTTCTCCTTCAGCAGCCACATGGTGTCTCCTTGATTCTGCCTACTTTCTCTTTATCTCTGTTCAGATTTCTTGCCTGGCAAGATTACTAAGCCATTGGCAGAAACAGCTTATTTAATAAGCAACGGTAATAAAACATATTCATAGCAAACACAGGGGATCCCACATCATGTTTTCTTACCATCCTGTGTACTGAAGTGTTAATAAAGTTAATTTCAGTTCTCTGAATGTGTAGGATGTGGTCTAGTCAGGCAATGGAAAAGAGACTGCCTGCAGAAATAGCAAAAGTAACCAAATGTTATTAAATTCTGCCAGTTACTGTGGTTAGTTTACTGATAGTCGGGTGATGTTACTGGAGATCACTGGACCATCTCATTTCTTCCTGAGAATACACCGCTTAGCACACTGAGCCATCCCTGGGGAGAAGGGACACTGGGCACTGGGTTATGCCTGAGTCTTCCAATACATGTTTAGGCTATTGCATCAAAAAAAAATTACCCAACAATTTAGTGATAAACTAATTTTTTTCCTATGCTCAGTTGGTATTGCAAAGAACGGATGAAAAATGACTCTAAGTAAAGGAGATAGAAGTGAGATTAAGTTACGAGGGAGAACCAGGTGGTGGCGCACATCTTCAACCCCAGCCATCCAGAGGCAGAGGCAGGAGGATCTCTGAGTCTGAGGCCAGCCTGGTCTACAGAGTGAGTTCCAGGAAAGCCAGGCTACTCAAAGAAGAAAGAATCATTCTACTTTTTAGGGAAAGCTTCCTTTTCATTTTATGCGTATGGGTGTCTTGCCAGCTTTTTATACTGTTACTGAAGTGACCACATGGCTTTTTTTCTTCTTTAGCCTGCTGGTGTGGTTAGATGATATAATGATCTTGGTTGCTGACTTGATTAGGTTGAGAGACACCCAGATTAGCAAAGGACAGAGCTGGGTGTGTCCCTGAAGACATTTCCAGAGATCAGGAGTACTCTAACTTAATAGATGGCTTGCCACAGGTTCAATCCGTGATCAGCCTGCTGGGAAGTGTTGGAATGATACGGTGGGGACAAGTTATAGAAAGCAGGTCACAGGGGGGAGTGTGCCTTTGATGGGTGTATCTAGGCTCTGATCCTCAATGTAACTTCCCTCTGCTCCCTGCTCATCATGAAGTAAGCGGGTCCACTTAATGCCATGCTTGCTACCATGATATTGAACCTTATCATGGGCCTAGGAGCAATGGAATCACATAACCATGGTCAAAAAACCTCTGAAACCATGGGTCAAGATAAAATGCTCCCCCTTTTAGAAAGGATCAAGCCTTGTTTATACTAAGAAGCAATCTGGAGCTGAGTTACAGCCACAGAACTTGTTTGTTAATACACACACATACATGCATGGATGCATATATATATATATATATATATATATATATATTAAGCTTTAGCATTTGTTTTTTGAGATGCACAGATAATACTGGCTTCCTAGGCTCGTATAAAGCACAAGTTCAGTCAAGTCTCTAAATATTTCTGTCATCTTTTGAGTCTATTCTTATTTTCACATACTTGGTTATGTGAAATAAAATGAGGTTATTTCACCTCCTCAATTGGATCATAGCAACAGCCTCCAAACTATTGAAGCAGCAATAACTGACTGAGAACCATAAGGAAATCTGAAGGTTTTTTTTGAGACAGAGTTTCCCTGTATATCCTTGCCTCTTCTGGAACTTGCTCTGTAGACCAGGCTGGCCTCAAACTCACAGAGATCTGCCCACCTCTGCCTCCCGAGTGCTGGGATTAAAGGTGTGTGCCACCACCTCCTGGTGGAATCTGATGTTTTATATTTTTGAAAACCAACATGTTAACCTGAATGCTAGGAGCTTGCTTCATGTGGACAGAGTACACAAGATTCCTGGCTTACTAACTTCCGGAATAGCAAGCCAGGAAGCTTTCACCTTCTCTCTGTGTTCCTAGTCCCACAGAGGCACAGTGGAGAGACCCAGGCAGGTGCCAAACATTTACTAGTTTTCTGCCTCTGCAAAGAAACCCAAGCCTAAGGAACTCAAATCTTTCCATGGGGTTCAAATACGGTGACTTTCCCCTTGCTCCAGAAACTAGATCTCTATGCTCTAAGGATGTTTGCTATGCAAATGTTACAAAGATACACTAGAAGAAAAAGGCGCTTGCTACCTCACCCTTCCTATTACAGCCTAGATCCAAATCAGGTCAGCCAGGGGCTGCCTTCTCCCCCGGCCCCACTGCTCACTCCTCCACCTCACAGCATGGACTTGAAGCCTCTCCAGCAGCCTGTGTTCATTCTAACCTCCAGGTCTTGGCTTGGATCATCTTCCTAGCCTCGCTCCTTCCCTAGTCATCTACCTAATGCCTGATATGGCTGCCCTAAGGTAGCCATTCCAGTCTTCCGGAACCACGAGCCAAAACAAACCCACTTTCTTTATAAATTACTCAGTCTCAGGCATTCTCTTGCAGAAGCAGAAGACGGAGGAAGACGCGATCTCATTCCACTTCTGCTTCCGAGCAGACCCGAACGGAATGAGTCACCGCACAGCGTAGCCTTGCATGCTACGGCTTTCCGAAATGCTGTGAACAACTACTAATGCATTCCAGAGACACTCTGGTTATTCGATCGTCTGAGTGATTCATCAGCTTTAAAGGAGCCTCAGGACCTGCTGCCTGCTCCTCTTACACCGTCCCTGGATCTTGGTTTTGTTTTCTGTGAAATGAAGTTAACGGCATTAGCCACCGCTCTGGCCCTGAAAAAAGAAACCGAAGAGAAATAACAGCAGGCTTACTTACCATGCGCTAGGGAAGAATCGGAGGCAGACCCACAGGAGGAGGAATAATTCTGGGATATCCACTCTTGAACTATGTGCTCGGTGGCAATGACTCTCTCTGCACTGCCCGAGTGCTCTGCGGGCCCGTTGGCTGGAGAGAGCCCTCCTAGGCTTGAGGCTGGACCTGTTATGTGGACTTTAGAGCTGTGGGCAACCCAGCCTCATCTCATGGAGACAGAAGAGTATGTGATAGCCTTGTATTGGATACCCGACATAGGCTGCTCAGAAGGAGAGAAGGTCGTTTGCATTCAATTTGGGCGTTTCCCATCCCTGGTCAGTTGGTCTCACTGCATTAGCCCGAGGTGAAGCAGCTCACAGCAGAGCAAAGCCCTATTTCACCTCATGACCAGGGAACAAATGAAAGGAAGCGGGTGTTGTCAGAGGCATATCCCGAATAACCTAGCATACCCACTAGGTGTTATCTTGAAAAGTCCCGCCATCTCCCAATGCAACTCACTGGAGACCAAACCTTCATCACATGGGCCTGGGGGGCATTCAGCACCAAGTACTAGCAGCTGGAAGTAGACAGAAACATCTGGAACTTGGTCTGGCTTCCACTGATTCTCTTTTTGGGAAACTCAGTTGGGAACTGGGTTACAAACCTTTTTTTTTTTTTTTTTTTTGAAAGAATTTCAACCCCTCCTCACACAGCCTCTAGCATCACGGAACACGGAAAACCTGGAAGTCGATGTGGTAAAAGTCCAGGCGTGATTAAGCGAAAAGTGGATTGCTCCCCACGGAACTCAGATCCGAGGTGACCTGTGGGGGATCCCTGGTGAGCTAGTCCACAGCTAACCCTCTTCTCTCCCACCCATCTGGACTCACAGGCATGTTCTGACAGTGATGTATGTTCACTGGAGGAGCACAGTGGGGGATATGGCATGGTGAAGCCATAAAATCCCATTTTCCACAGAGATACTTGATAATGTGATACAGGAAATGTCACGGAAGCCCTATTGGAGACTAAAACGCATAGTCTCAATGGATTTTATTGTTATTTTTCTCCTACCACAGATAGAAGCAAATAAACACTATTTTATGCTTACAGCACCACTGACCCATGGAGGCACTTAAAACAGATTCCTGCGTGGTTAGAGCAGGAACATGGAGAAGCCATGGGAGAGCGTGTACAGTTGTGGCCCCACAGTCCAGCCACAGTGGTGAAGAGCTCTGGGAAGGACAATATGCTATGTTCCATGTTGTTAAGAATTCACTTACTGAGAGCCAGCTGATGACATTTTAGTACTTAAACCCTCAACTTCGAGCATTTTCAGGGTGACTCATGGTTTAATATTAAGGATGCCATCCAAAGAATTCCCTTAGTGGTGTGGAATACAAGGAATTCAGATGACAGAAAATTCCAGACAGAACCGGGACAGAGCATTCCCTTGAGCTGCACCCAGAATAGGATTTTGCCAATATTAGCGAGAAAGCTGTAAGAGTTGGTGGCTTTGGCTAAAATCATCCTCTCTGCAGGTATAGAACCCAAAGTGTATTGGTTCGAAGAACCAAAGTTTATTTCTCACCTTTGACCACTGTGGGTTCTGATGCACCAGTTCAGGCCACCACTCATCTTTCCCACTCGGATACAAGCTAAAGGAGTAGTTCCTGTCTGGGATGCTGTTGTCATGGCAGGAGGTGAAGGAAGGACGGGGATGTGGGATGCTCTTCTGTATGTTGTGAGTATGTTAAATTACCATTGGTTAATAAAGAAGCAGCTTTGCCCTATGGCAGGGCAGAACAGAGCTAGGCAGGAAAGCCAAACTGAATACAGAGAGAAAGAAGGCAGAGTCGAGGGAGATACCAGCAGCTGCCAGGGAAGCAAGATTTGTAAAAAGCCGCAGACCTCGTGGCAAAATATAGAATAATAGAAATGGGTTAATTTAAGTTGTAAAAGCTAGTTAGTAATAATCTTGAGCTAATAGGACAAACAGCTTGTAATTGATATGAGGCCTCAGAGTGGTTATTCTAGAACTGGCGAGCGGGAGAGAAACCTCCAGTTACAGGACAGAACGACAGTACAGCTTTTAATATTTCTAGAACCACGTCTGCTACCAATAGCAAACTAATCTTCATGCGGATTAAGCACAGCATGTATATTAAATGCTTAATTTTAAAGAAATTGTACAGTCTCACTCAAAATGTGAGCACAGCCATTTTAAATTAATTTTATTGTGATTTAAAAATGTGGGCATTAGAAACTCTCGTAGGAATTACTAGAACTGGATAGCAACCAAAGGAGATGTTCACTGGGTAGATAGGGACTCGCCATGTACACATGAGGTCTTGAGTTTGACCTCCAGCGCCCACAAAAAAGCTGGGTATGGTGGCATGTGTTTGTAGCCCTCGCACCAGGAATGCAGAGGCAGGAGGAATTGCCGGACAGCCTGTCCAGCTAAATAGAACTCACTGAGAGGTACTGTTTCAGAAATTGAGGTAGAGATCACTAGAGGAAGGCATTTGACAATGACTTCTGGCCTCCACCTGCACCTTCTACACACATATGAACATGCAGACACGCACACACACACACACACACACACGTCATACACACAGAACAAACAAATGGACCTCCACTGGCATTGGCAGGTGGGATCCTGAAATGGGAAAGGTTTTTCCAAGGCTTTTCTTCCAGAAGTGTTTCAGAAAGCCGAGTCGGTGTCCCACGAGTTGTAGCATGACCTGGAAGGTAAGGTCAATGTGCGTGTTCTGGGCTTGACCAGATATACTGAACTGAGGCTTGGAGCATGGGAGAAGGTTCTCCACTTAACTAGTGCTCCAGACCCATTCCCCCAGCCCCATCTTTCTCCCCAGCCCCTTAAGGGTTTTATTACATAGTCCAGTCTGTTCTCAAATTCAGACTCTTCCTGCTTCAGCCTTCCAATTTTTAGGATGACAAGTGTCCACTACCATGACCAGCTTTATATGATTCGGATGCAGACCAACTATGGAGCTCTGTCCCTCAGGAAGCTATAGGCTTCAGCAGGGTTGGCTCCTGCCAGCGTGTGTCCTGCTGAGAGTTTATGTTTTCATCTCTGCTTATGCCCTGGTCCTCTAAGGTACCACAAATAGAGCCAGCACCCATGAGCAGCCAGCAAGCATGTGCTCAGCAATGTGCCACAAATCCTGCTGGGTCTTGGGGTTTCCTGCTAGGAACGGGAGTAGAAGGGCTCTCTACAGACTTGTTCCTAAGGAGGGGCTCTGTCCCCTTCAAGTACAGTTCAGTTTGTATACTTTACTATTTTTCTCATAAATCGACATCTGTGAATCATTTTATTTGCCTATTTTTAGAAAGAAAATGTGACTACATTGAACATTGTTCTCATTTTAAAAAAGCCCTCTTATAATAGTTAACAATTGTTTAAAAACTTATATTGTTAGCTGTTTCTCCTCAATAAGGGACAGTTGGAACCAACCCAATAGCAAACACTTCACTGAGTTTTGTGAGGTTTGCATTTGGGTAGCTATTGCAGTTGGCCCCGAAGATGAAAATGAAACCCAAAAGTTTCAGTCCTCCAGGGCTCTGCTGGGACATTGCAGAGCGGCTTCATAAGACAGGACAGTAGTGCCTCCCAGGGGTGCCCTTCAGCTTTCTCCTGCAACAACCATAGTGCTGCCTGATTCCTTAAAGCCAACATACTTGGGCTTTTGAAAGAAATTTTCCCGTTCTTGTGGGGCTAACTGGGCCTGGCTTGGTGACAGGGGTCACCCCTAAAGCTATAAGCTCACTTTAGGGCAGTTCCAGCCTCTTCAGTGTGTGTCGTGGATAGAAGGAACATGTATGTTCTGTGGGTGATTACTGGCCGTGCCCCTGAGCCCTTCTGAAGCCTAGGCAGGTCCCTGTTAACCTGCTCAGCTCAGGGATGCAGGACCCTGCTGGCCATATGCACTTCCAGCGGTGGGGAGTTTGGCAATGAAGACTTTGGCATTTTTCCCACGTCCCAGCTCACACCTCACTGAGCTGTCAATGTTGATACCACACTGTTGTTCTGAGCTTATTTCCCCTTTACAAACCTTCCGTCTTCATAAGCTATGGTGAAAGCGGGAAGCACACAGTTACTACAACATTTAGTTGAGAAAAAGGAAAGATTGGAGAGAAGGGGAAGGGAGAAACGAGAGTAGGGCGAAGAGGAAGAAGCTGCAGGCGGGAAGGGGGAGAAGGAGGGAGATAAAGGAGAGAGGGAGAGATGGAGGAAGGAAGGAAAGGGGTGAAGGAAGGGGAGGACAGAGGAGATTGGAAGGAGGGAAAACAGAAGAAAGGGAGGGAGGGGGAAGGAAGGACAGAAGGAAGGAAGGGAGGGGGGAGACTGGAAGGGAGAAGGGAGGACAGAAAGGAGGACAGACTGGAGGACAGAAGGAAGGGAGGGAGAGAGGAAAGGAGGATGGAAGGGAGTGAGGGCATAAAAGGGAAGGGCAGAAGAGGAGAGAGCAGAGACTGGAAAAGAGGAAGGACAAAAGGGAGGAAGGGTGGAAGAAGGAAGACACGCTTATGCCCATCTTCTCTGCCCCACAGTGCTAGGCTTTCAAGTATTCCCCAAACACCCAGGTCTAAGTCTCTCTGACACCTGATTCTTATCACCCCAGCTCCTAGAGCCTGCGAGTTGGGCACAGCAAGAAGTTTGTCCCGAGAGGAAAACCAGCTTGCCCAGGGAACTTCTGGATCTCACCTGCCCCTGCCCCATCATGCCATGCAGTTGTGAGGTTGGTTCACTCTCTGGAAAGGGCAGGCTGGCTGCCTTTGTCCTAACCACAGAACAGGCCCTCGTTAGCGTGGCATCCAGCGAATCATGCAAGTGGCAGAAACCCCGTGCCAACCACAGGCTCTGGTTTATATCTAGTTAATGGAGGCTTCCTTTAGTTTCTTGGGATTAGAATGCTTTAATATTGCCTTATAAAAATATTCCATTCTGGTTCGTGGGCAGAGCCTCAATGTGGAGAGGCTGTGAGGTGGGGCTGCCAGCTCCCCACATTCCTGTTTTTGTCTGTAATTTCTTAAGACCAATGAGTAGACATGGCACTCTGCAAATACACAAAGACGAGGCCTTGGCCTTCTATCAGAAAAACACACCCTAATGAAAATAACCCAAGCAGAAGCCTAACAGGCAGTTTGAGGGGGCGGGGGCGGGGGGGGGAGGTGAAGTTTGAAGAATTTCTGTTGTTGTTTTTGTTTTTAGTCTGGAGTAACTGAGAGAGGGGGAGCTAACTGCATTCTGAGTTTTCTCTGTGTTTAATCTCCAGACTCCTGGTCTCAGGAGGTCACTAAGATTCAAAAACCAAGTTGTTCAAACTGATACCCCACCCCTCATCCCCTGCAAAGAAATTGCTCTGTAGGGTAGCCAGCCCCTCTTTTCTGACCTTTCTGGCTTTGTGGCTGACCTCAGCTCCCCTGACAAGTGGAGGCTTAAATAAGATAATCACCTTCTAAAGTACTACGCCTTTCTCTAGGTTAGCTTCTAGAACAGAGAACGCAACACCTCTCGGGGAGGGGACCACACCTGAAGTCCCATCCCTAATTTCTTTCTGGTCATTTGCCTTCCCGAGAAAGCTGTCCTCGCCACACAGAGCAACATCAAGCCTGGATCTTCCAGAGACACGCCAGCTACTTGGCACGGTGGCAGAGCTGGTTCATCGAGATGCATTTTTATGGAAACCTCAAGTTATAACCCCCATGTGGTGGCAGATCATTATCCCAAGACTCTAAATTGAAGCGGCGATGCACTTGGAGGCGGATCTGTCATAATCGGGACATTTTTCCTGTTACTGGTCTGCTTTAACAAGTGCAGGGAGGAAATCGGACTCGAAAAGCATAAACTGTTTCACGTTTTGAATTGAACTTGTATGAAAAAGGAATCCTGGCAGGAGAGGAAGGAAAGATGGGGAGCGGGGTGGAAATAAAAGGCTTCTGTTACAGCCTTTACACTTCCTGAGTTAGCGCAGTGAAAAGGCGCAGGGTGGGGAAGTGGATGGAGACACAGCCCCTAATGAGAGAGCTATGCCAGAGATAGGGGTAGGAAGGGGGATGGAGATGGGGCCAGCGGATGTGAGGGCTGGGCAGCAAACCCTAAAGGAAACACTAAGTAGCTCCCAGAGATGATCTTTGTGAAACAGCCAATTAGAATCACAGATCACTTTGATTTTGTCTTGAGGTCTTTTTGTGTTTTCCAAACACTCCACGATGGTGATATTTTTCTTAACCCACCAAACACATTATTATTTGCTGCTGCAGAATAATAGTTTTTAAAGTATTTTCCAGCAACGTAAGACCTGTATATAAGGCATTCAGATTTCTCTTGCTTTGCCCTCTCCTCTTTTCCTTCACCCCATCAACACCCCTCCCCACGCCTCCATACAGGTCCTTTTCCATGTTATGTCTTTTGATTCTGTTTTGTGAGTCACCGAGTTTAACCAGGCTCATTTGTACAGCCATGGGTTTGGAACAGTCCAATGGAGCCTGGTGTGCTGACAACAGTGGCTGTCCCTCTCCCATAATCCTTCAGTAGCCAGTAGTTCTTCGTGGAGGGGTTAGGGCCCTGTCCATTATATTTTTAAAAGAGTTTCTGGCTCCAAAGGCAACAACCTTGACTTCCAAGCCCGAGCCCACACAGCAGATAGAGGTCAGAGTCACTAAGCAGAGTTTTGTGTGTGTTTGCACTCTCGGGCCTAGGGACATGCAGCATGCCCACACTGCCACACATTTTACATGCAGCTTGCAGAACTGATTTCTCCAACCTACGATGCTTCAATAGTTCCAGTGGCCCAGGCGTCGGTGACATGAGACAATGTAGGGATGACCCACTGCTGAGTGTTACCATCACCGTGTGGAGTCACCATTCACAAGGTCAAATCCAGCTGACTGTGAGGTATTGCTCTACAACTGAGGGTCCTACTGTCTGAACCCCACATAGTGGGGGGGGGGCTGCTGCACTGGAGGAGAGGCCCAGTTTACCCTGGCTAGGGATGTGAACAGCAGTGGTCATTTTAGGGGCCACAGTATTTTCATTATGAGTCAAACCAGGGCCTGGATTGTGAGGGGAGACCATCCTCATGTTTCTATATCCATCATACAGCTGGGTGCACAGTGGCTTCTCAGGCCACAGAGTGTCTTACCTCTTTGACATTGGTCCTTGGGTCAGTTTATGGGTAAAAGGTGCCCTTAAAGGTGAACTCCAGCTTTCTGGCCCGGCTCACTGCCCCCTATCCCCCACAAGCTAGTCACTCTGTTCTTTAGTCTGAAACTTGGAATTAGAGGTGGCTTAGCTAACAGAAATGGCTCCGATTGGGTTGTGAGACATGGGTCAGAGCAACCTTAGCATGAACCAGCTTCATCTTCTTTGCTGTCTTTCAAACATCCAGTCAGCAAGATAGAAAACCAGGCATGCAGAACACCTAGAAAAGACAGTTCGGGGGTGGGCGGGGTGTGCGGGGTGTGCAGGGTGGGCGGGATGGGAAAGGTGTCTAGCTTTCCCTGCTCCCCTCACTCTCAGAGGAGCACTCTGCCTCCCTCCATGTGAGGGAAGCCCATGGGCACATGCTCAGCTCCCTGCAAACAATGGACCAACTCTCTAAGTCCCTGGGTCACCTCCATGTCACTACTCTTCTTCCTCTAGGACCTGGTCCTGCCCCTGCATCCAGGACACCGCTTGACCCTGTCTCCTTGGTAACCTCCTGTCTTAGTTGGGCGATCTACTGCTGTGAAGAGACACCATGACCATGGCAACTCGTATAAAGGAAAACATCTAATTGGGCCTGGCTTACAGTTTCAGACGTTTAGTCCATTATTATCTTGGAGAGGGAACATGGCAGTGTGTAGAAACACATGGTGCTGGAGGAGCTGAGAGTTCTACATCCTGATCGGCAGGCAGCAGGAGAGACTGTGTGCCACAGTGGGTGTAGCTTGAGCATATGAGACCTTAGAGCCCACCTCCACAGTAACACAGTTCCTCCATCAAGGCCACACCTACTACCACAAGACCGCATCTCCTAAAAGTGCCACTCCTGATGGGCCAATCATTCAAACACATGAGTCTATGGAGACCACACCTACTCACACCAGCACACCTCCCTTCAATCTCTTCCCCCTCTTCTCTCAAACCTCCTGCTTGTCTCTCTCCTGCCTCCTCTCACTGTCATCTAAGCAAAACACGCTGCAGAGGATCTCTCTAAAGTCTGGTCTCACCCAGCCTTGCCTGGGTGGCTCAGCCATTCTTCCGGGAAGAGCTGCTTCCTGTGAGTATGGGCAGTTAGCTTTCTTACCTTCCCTCTACCCACTCCCTTGGGCTTCTCATCCCTGCTGGGAAACTACTTTTGCCCAAATCACCAGCGATGCAGCGAAGTGCAATGGAAGCTGCCTACCAGAGCAAAGTCCTGGGTCATCGTGGCTCCTTCCTGCTTGTGGGGCTTCCTTCCTGCTTGTGATGCTTCCTTCCTTGGCTTCTTGGGTCCTGCTGTCCTTGGACACACACACACACTGTCCAAGCCTGCCCCCAGTGTCTGTGTTTAGCCATGGCTCCCCTGCTAAGCTGCATACCATGTACCAAGTCACCTGTAGGAGACTACATCTCACCTACACAGCAGGCAATATTTTCCAGAATTGAAACTATCCTGTCTCTTCTAAGAGACAATCCTCACATTTCTTCCTACCCCACAGCCTGGTGCTAGTGTCCTTGGGATTTTGTATGTGCAAATTCCTGTCTTGGAGAGCACACTCCTCTTTTCCTGAAGACCTGTGAGCCTGCTGTTTGCGCCTTTCAGATCTTAGATTGCTCATTTTTCTTAGATCTGAGGCAGGAGCACCTATAACCTTCCATACTTCCATCTGTAATCCCTACCGAGGAGTTGATCTTCCCCACTAAAATCCACTGCCAGAGGTGTCTTTCTGTCTCATTCATTACGTCTCCCGTCAGCGGGACAGCAGGACATGGGGTACAGAAGATGAACAT
This sequence comes from Alexandromys fortis, assembly GCF_014885135.2. Lineage (NCBI taxonomy): Eukaryota > Metazoa > Chordata > Mammalia > Rodentia > Cricetidae > Alexandromys > Alexandromys fortis. The sequence continues at coordinate 1,570,918 of NW_026067964.1, forward strand.
TAAAATTGCGATGATATTGGAGTTGTAGAGACGGCTCCGTGGGTAACAGCAGGCCTGAGGACCTGAGTGCCCGGCCCCAGGACCCAGTAAAAGCCAAACACAGCCACACGCTGTCTGCAATCCCACTACAGCTTTACAGAGAGATGGAAGGCAGAGGCAGAAAGGACCCCAGATACTCCAGGGCCTGTCAGCCTGGCTCACATGGTGAAGAGACCCGGGCTTACACAAGAGAAATCAAGGACTGACGCCCAAACGTTGTCCTTTGTCCTCCACACGTGCACCATGGCATGAGTGTGACTGTGTCCCCACACGTGAACACACACACAATACTGCAGGAAAAAGCAGAGCTTATGTAGGGGTCAGTTGCTCCCAACAGGTCTTTGCTCTAGGATCCTGGCTTTCTCAGATGAGCAACTGTGCCTGTATTCAGCTCACTTTCAGCTCACTTGCCAGGAGAGCAGTCATACACATATCCACACTGGCCCTTTTCCCACCACATGTAATGACTTATTTTGTGAGAAGATACAGAACCAACTTAACACCAACCCAAAACAAGACTTTGTAATTTTTTTTTTTTTTTTTTTTTACGGTTGAGGACTATCTCTCACGCGTAAGCATCCGTCACTCCTCAAAAGCAGCCTAGGTTGCTACTTCCAAGTGAAACAAACCACGTTGCCATAGGAAATTCTTAAATGCTATTGGGTTCACGCCTGAGCTTTTGTTTTCCTTTTGGGAGTTTAACTTTACTGAAGAGAAATGTTTAACTCCAATACTGTTACTTAAAAATTCATTTTTCCACGATGCAGAGGCTGAACAGTTGTTCCTTTTGCCTTGCCTCATTATGAAGATTTTATAGGTCCAAATGCATATTCTTTGATGCTTTAATTAATGCTCGTGGCTAAATTATGAAAGAAAGAAAACATTTTAATCAGTTTATAGACATGAGTCATGCGATTTCACCAATTGGAGCCACAACACGAGGCTGTAGGACATCTGTCCGTCTCCCTTCACAGGGCTAGTACAGAATTCAAGCGACAGATCTTAAAATGACAGGGTTACTCTCATCATGTTGCCAAACAGTTTGTTCAGGCCACTTCATCCGAGCCACCACAACAGAGGGCGGTGGCTACCCAGGAGGCTCCGTTACAGCGCAGCTGGCTTTTAGCCTGCGATAGACAAGGAGGAAACCCTGGTGACGTTGCCACAGAAAGGGTTCATCCTGAGCAGAGCAGGAGCTGTGTTAAAAAAAAGATAAAGAAAAAAAAAAGAATAAGTGGTGCGTGACTGACTGCACGTGTGATCCTGGTTCCGTTTGCGCGGTCACTAAGTTTGCTCTTGGCGTTAGGTGGGTATCCTTCCTCACAACAAACCTTTCTAGAAAGCACTTCAGAGTGCTGCTCAGACAGCCACAGCCTGACAGCCCCGATCGTTAGGTGTGAACCCCTCTTTATTCTCGTGCTCATTTTAAAAGGGCTGATGCTCTTGCCACGATCTCACCTTCCCCTGCATTTTGTTCTCTGTTTGGAAGCCGAGACACAAACTGGAGCACGGCCCCTGTAGGTTCCCGTCCTAGGCTTCCCCTTTATCTCCCCACAGCTGACGATGAAGGAGACACCGCGAGTCCTTCCTGCCTTCTGCAGCCCCTCTACTGCAGACATGTCCTGTGTCTTATAGATGTTTACGTTGACGTTAGTCAATGCCATTTGTACACCGGTAGAGCTAGTCTCACGCAAGAACTTAAATGAGCCGTCTTTGTCCTCCTGCTAATCCTGTGAATCAGAATCGCTGAGGCCTGGCTTCTAGCTCCATTTTAACAGCTTCTCCAGGTTATTCCAACACAGCCTGAGAGTCTCCACCTCCACTGTATGGGACAGGCAGGGAAGGGAGGCCGTCATGGTCCTTACACAACCAGGGAACCAGCATCTTCACTGTAAGTGATGAGGCAGGGATGAGGGGATAGCAAATTCCTTCCAGTTATTATTTCACCTCAATGCTATGCATTTTAAACTGAAAAGGTATATTCACTTCAAGCAGTGTTATAGAAATAATTGTCTCCCCGACCACATTTATCCATGGTAAGCAAGCGCCCAGCAGCAGGGTCCAAGGCTCTGTCCCCGGGGCCTAAACAGAAAGTGCTGAAGCATGCATTAAGGGCTCAGTTTTACCAGCTGGGAGTTCTCGCTCCCAACTCGCTAAGGCTCCGCTCATTTCTTGCACAGAATCTGACTTTCCCAAAAACACCGCTACACCTGGCTTGCTCTACTCGTTGACTGCTGTGGTGACTTCCTTGCCCTTTCTCCATTACGGGGCCTCTGGCTTCACAGCAATCTAGAACAGATCTATACACCCCTGTGCCTGGCTCTTCCAGTTGGTGGATACAGACTGGCCACGTGTGTGAAGCAACTTTGACCATCTATCTCCTCCCCATCCAACCTCCTGGGCCCACTGCGGCCCTGCAGTGCGCCTGTGGGGATTCCCGTCTGGGTGATTCAGTGCTTAACCAGGAGGCTGAATCACACACAGCTGAGGCCCCTCTGCCCTGATGCCTTTTCAGACATTTGAGTAACATGAAGCACATTCAGGGCCACATGGCCAATTAGATAAGGGCCGGTTTATTGGTATTGATACTCTTTGACGTTATGGTGAAGTTCACTTGTAGGCTTATCAATGACGCTGATCGGGCATTTTTAGTGGTAAAGTGGAAGAGTTGGACACGAGCAGTCAGGTCTGCCTCTGCATCCAGTGTGTTTCTGGAGTCATTGGTTGTGCAATGTTGAAAGATCCTCGTTTGGATAACGAGCTGCGTGTGGTAAGATGAGTCTTGGTTGCTATTAAGACAGCTTTACTTGCAATCTTGGCATTCTTCTCCTTAGCAGACGGCAAGGCAGCTTTATCCTGAGGTATTATTCATGCCCTGCTTACGTGGCATGACAGTGAACGCACTCGTGGTCTTTGGTGGGTCAAAATATGACACATGGTTTATTTGATTTCCTTATGTGTTATTTTTTAAAGACAAGGACAATTTTGTGGCAACTCTATGGAATCTATATAGCTTCTCAGAGCTGTCCAAAGTCACTTTACAGATGAAAGTCCAAGATGAGAGTATAGGGTAACGCACTCCTGTCCTATGGCCATGATGGTCAGAGCCTGCTAGGCCATACTTCTCCCAATCCTGGTGTTTATGGCCTCTGTAGACTTCAAACCCCACAAGAAGATCCCAAGAGCCTCTTGTTCAGGATAGACCCCTCTGGAGCAGGAGCTGTTTACCCTGCTTAAATGAATTACAGACTGGAATTTCCCCAGAGCCATCTCCCATGCTCAGCGGAAGGGTGCCAAGCAGAGAGTATGGGGCCGTGGTGAAGAGCCTGAAGCCATTCAGCCTCGTCTTGGTGTGTGTCCATTGCTGGTCCCTGGAAACAATCCTGCTTTTCCTTTCTGCAAGGCTTGGCACGCTCCTGCGGCTTTGCCCAGCTTTGCTTGCATCCGGCCTATTCCCAGACAGCAGTTGCTCATTTAGATGAACTACTCCTTTCGTGTGCTCACGTGAGGCTGACAAAGGGTTGATGCTGGAGATGCGGGGGCTAGGGCAACAGCGAGGAGACAAGGTGTGGCTGGAGGAGGCACCATCAAAGGGAAGAAGAAGGAGAAGAGGGGGGGGGGGGAGGGGGGGGGGAGGCTAGAGCAACAGGGTGGAGAAGGTGTGGCTGGAGGAGGCGCCATCTATTCTGCCCTCTGCAGATGGCTTCATATGGGGCAGGCTGCACTGGGCGGCACATAACATATCTGTAATTTCAGTCCTGGGGAAACCGAGGCAGGGGACTTAACAGTTCCAGGTCAGGTTACACCTTGAAGATCCTGCTGCTGCCCTGAGTAGCGCACTGGTTGAAGAGCAGCTAGCGCCCTGGGAGGCGGCCTGCCAAGAACAGAGGCTTCGAGGAGAAAATGAAACTACAGTAGCCAAATGACCTCTGACGAAGGAAACCTTTCCCCACCTCGGATTTTCTTTTTACCTCAGGACTAGCAGTAGCCCTTCCCCGCAGCAAGCCCAGCCTGTAGACCCACGCTGTACAGGTGATGGGGCTTCTCTCTCTGTTCCTCAGAGCGAAAGCTGCGGGCACTTTTAAAGTGTGGAGATTAAACAGGTTCAAGCATTTCAGGAGGAAGACAGTGAGTTCCCCAGGCTCCGAGTGGTTCGCTTGATACGGCCTAGTCTATCAGCAATTTGATGAGCTTGGATTTTTCAAATTATTTTTGCAAGGTGTAATTTAATAATAATATGAAAAAGCATGAGAGGACTGTCTGGAGAGGAAAGGACTGGAACTCGGAGAGTCAGCTGACACCAATACCTGAAACTAGCCTGCTTTAGGAGGAAAATTGGTCCAGGCATGGTGATGGTTTATTCTTTACTTCCTACTTGCATTGGGATCAAGCGGATTGCTTTAGCATCTTTGTTTCTTAAAAGGAAATACCACCAGTCTAAGAAGGCTGCATGTTGTTAATGGTTGAGCCCAACTTTTCTCACAGGGTCAGCCTACATGAGGATATTGCTTGTTGCTTCCCTAGATTTTAGTCCCAGTATCTTCCTTGCCAGCAGAAAAAGGTCTGTGCTCATTCCCAGGTTCTTCTACCCTCAGGCGCAACCACACCGGAGTTCTGAGCAATGCTATGTTAGAATTTGTGGAGTGGGGTTTCAGTGCAAATAGACTCGTGTAACATGGGGAATTTGTACATCTTTTTATCCATCTTTTTCTTGGAGTGTGGGCATGATGGTTAGAGGGAAAATAACTACCTTCCATGCCCGAGGAGCCAGACGTGGTGGTGCACGTCTTTAATCCCAGCATTCAGGAGGCAGAGGTAGATGGATAATTGTGAGTTAGGGGCCAGGGCGGTCTACATAGCAAGTTCTAGGACACCCAAAACGACATAATAGAGAGACCCTGTCTCAAACAAAACAAAATGAAACCCAAGGAGATCATTCTTTCACTGATCATGATAGACAGAATAAGCGCTCAAAGGGATGCGTGCCCTTGCTGTGCCTTGACCAGTTATAATAACCTCTACCTGTCTCGAAATTTCTTCTCAACTGAGGAAAAAAATCTTGGCAGCTGAACAGGGTGATGTATGCCTGTAGTCTCGGCCTCTCTGGTAAATGAAGGCAGAAGGGTTAGGAATTCACCACACAGTACATTCAAGGCTAGCTTGGGCCACAAGAGACCTGAGAACAAAAATGTAAAAGGTTTTTTTTTTTTGGTTGTGACTTAGCATTTGGGCTTTCCTGAAATGTAGCCAAATTCAATCCTAATACTCTTTCAAAGCACCAACTTTAATTCATCACCCGGTCTAATCTCTTTATTTCATAGTAGGAGGAAGTGGAGACAGTGGGAAAGCACAGAGTAAGCTCCCTCCTGCTGAGTCACACCCCACCTAGGAGCTGTGTCTACTCTCTCCTGCTACAGTCTTTTCTGCACCCCCCCCCACCTCTGCACACCTTCCTCCGGTGCCACTCTGGCTTCCTGTCTTTCTCTCATCCTTCCGGCCACCTTCTAGTCTCTCATGGATTCCTCTTCCTTCTGCCCCTTAAATGAAGAGCTCCCCAGGGTCTTGCACACCCAAGTGGGTGGTAAACTAGGGTCTACTCATGGGCATTTACTGTCACACGCATTTAAACACAAATGGTATCTGTTGACGCTGGAGAGAGGGAACAATAGCCCGCAAGGCTGGGTGTGCTGTCTGATCCTCTTACTGGAAGATGGGAGGAGACGGAGCACAGATGTGTAAGGGGATATGCAAAAAGGATCTGTAAGTGAGATGGCAATGCTCATGAATAGTAGAGTTCTGAACTCTAAATCCTTAATAAAGATGACTGGAGACATGGCAGTATCAGGAGTTTGGTGGCATTGGCTCCTACTTCAGGAAGCTCAGAACCACCTGCAACTTTAGTTTCAAGGGCCACAGCATCCTCTTCTGGCCTCCCAAGGGCACCCTCTCAAACATTCACACACATCCATGAACAAAACTAAATCTTAATTTAAAAAAAATCCTTGATTCACATGATAAACTAACCATTTCATCCCCGAGGGCCAAGAGGCAGTTAGAGATGGTTCTCGTGTATCTCCACCATTTCCGAATGGTTTTCCTGTCTTTACAGATTCTCCTGTCCTAGCTCACTTCCGTCACTCCTTCAGCAAGCCTCGGTGTGTGGCTGCTCTGTCAGGCGTGGTGTGAAGGCTGTAGATGAAACATTCAGCCATAGAAACAAAGAACTTCCATTCGAAATGACAGGACACGGTTTTCATGGATAGGGAAGGGCATGGCCCTCTACTGTTGTGGAAGGACATTCAAGGGAGAGCACAAGCAAGAGAGCAGCCCCCTGCCTCCGCTGGCGTTTCCCCAGCTAAGCCCAGGCACCTGGGGGTCCAGGCAGACATGACCCCACTGATGCCTGTAGAGACTTTCATAGACTAGGAACAATACAAATTGCCTGAAGTCCCCAGACTCTGAGGTGCCTATCTTCTCTAAGTACCTGAAGAAGTCACCCCCAGGGTGCTTTCTTACTTCTCAGATGGAACACTCCGAAGCAAAACGTTTAGAAAAAAAAAAAATGGGAAAAAAATCTCATAGCTTGCTCCACTCAGAATCCTGACCTTTCACCACGCCTGGCGGCCCTTGCCCACCTCTAAATGTGTGCAACACTTGGGTAATGTGGACAGCTCTTGCCTGCACACTGAACTGGAGGAGTGAAGGTGGCAACTCTGTCTCCTTGACTATCAATACCTCACAGGGAAGATCTCTCCCAGGTGTGACTAATCCAGCTCCTTCACAAGTCTGTCTCCATCTCTCTCCAGGATCATCAGCCTCTCAGTATGGATATACAAGTTTGTTCTCTTCCAATTTAATCACTCAGATCCTCTTCTGATTGGGAAATCACTCTCCATGGACTGATCATGCTATACATTTTACATGTGAGGGAGTTTCATGTTGCTTGGCTTATCTCCTGTGAGGCTAACGTGTCTTCTGGGTCATAAGTCTATTAGTTGACATTCTGCAAGAGTTTTCCATCCTGAAGGTCTGTTTAGTTCCTGGGCACTAGCCCTCTTCCTCAGGAGAGAATTAGTATTTGTCTGGAAAGATGTCTGTCCCTCCTGTGGAGAAGGCTGCTCAGGTTCTGAGGCTAAGCAGCTAGTAAGTGGACAAAGCAGACACTGCGTATGTAGTATGTCATTTTATTCTCCTCCTGTGTGTCCTAAAACATGAATCTAAGACATGTTGGCTCAGCATGCTGTAGCACAACTAATAAAAACCCAGAGACTGATATTGGGGTTCAAGCTGAAGATTAGAAAAGCAAAGCAGCCGAGTCACTAGAGAGCTCTTACCTCTATGAAATCTTCAGACTGAAAAGAGTGAGTTCCTGTCTCATCCTGCTTTATATTCCTCTCTAGTGCTGGGATTAAGGCGTGCACCACCACTGCCTGGCCTCTATGGCTAACTAGTGTGGCTGCTGGGATTAAAGGTGTGTGCCACCACTTCCTGGCCTAGATGGCTGACTAGTGTGGCTAGCTTTGCACTCTGATCTTCAGGCAAGCTTTATTTGATATATCATAAACAAAATATCACGATAGCATGCCGTCAATCCACATGGGTACTCTACATACCCCAAGCCCTTTAACGGAAGGCTGTTAAATTTGAGGCGGTGTCTGAAGAGCTAGAAGGCACCCTTGGAATGTAAGAGGGAGAGATTTGGAAAACTGACTGAGTCTTATGAGAAATGATGTCTGTCTTGTGAAGAGATGTATTCACTAGCATTTATCCTTCATAAGTCATGATATTTCATTTGTGTTTACTAAATAAAGCTCGCCTTAAGATCAGAGTGCAGAGCTAAGTCACTAGAGGCCAGGGAGTGGGGGGCACACACCTTTAATCCCAGAACTCAAGGCCACTCTGGGACTATACAGATTAAATCTGTCTAAAAGAGAAACAGAGCTCACGCGAAGGTGATCCTAGCACTTGGGACCAATATCTGTCCCTGGGTTTTTATTAGTCATGCTACACCGTGCTGGCTGGTTTATGTCATCTTGACACAGCTATAGTCATCTGAGTGGAGGGAACCTCAACTGAGAGCATGTCTCCAGAAGATCCAGCTGTAAGCAGGCAAGTGTGTAGGGCATGGCCTCTGCATCAGCTCCTGCCTTCAGGATCCTGGCCTGTTTGAGCTCCTGTCCTGACTTCCTTCGATGATGAACAGTGATGTGGATGTGTAAGCCAAATAACACCCCCCCACCCCATTTCTCTACAAGTTCCCTTTAGGATGTTGTTCCATCAGAGCCATAGTAACCCTGAGTGAGACAAGTGCCAAACAGGCTGTCAAGACCTCCTCATGATGAACCACTGACCATCACCACGGGTGTTCTGCAGACAGCACGCTTAGCCTGAGGCATGGATGACAACATCCAAGACTGCCAGCGACACAGAGGCAGCCGGGGGATTTGACTCCTGCGGCCTTGTGTCCTCTGAGGTACAGATGTTCACAGTGTCAGTGCTCATGACCAGCACCCCAACCCTGGTGGCTCACCCCCTGCCTTCTCACTCACCCTGCTTAAGTCCTTTGGGATACCACTTGCTCTCCTCCATTTAGAGGATGCCAACCCCACTGACGCAACAATCCTGGCCAGCCTGGTCTGCTAATGTGTTTATTTACACTAACAGTAAAACCAGCGGTCTGAGGAGCAATCACTCTGAAACGCTCCATCCAGGACAGGGTCATGGCCTGTGGCTGTGTGCAGCATGGGACAACAAGCTTGCTTACTCACGTCTCAGGTGAGTGTGCATGCGTGCATGTGTGAATGTGTGTGTGTGTGTGTGTGTGCGCACGCACTTGTGTGTTCTTGTTTTCTGTTTCCATTTGCCTTTTCCTGGGCTTTGTAGCTATCAAGTGACTTTGACTCTGAGGGGTTTTTATGTGCATAGTCCCTGACATATGCATGTCCACATTAAACAGGCATGCATCCGTGTCTGTTCACACATGTTGCCTGGACTCTCTCCTGTCCAGATGAGTTTGCTAGGAAGGGACAAAAGCTCCTTGAACATTTGATGCCTTTCCCTTCGTGTTTTTATCTCTCCCTGACACACTGGATACAGGACAATCCTGCTCCCGTGGGGAATTCTCCCTTCTAGATCAACTGTCCAAGTTCACTTTTGTTTCCATGGATGGTGTGGGTGTGTGACCTGTGTTTGGTTTTGATTATAAAACAAAACAAAAACAAAACAACAACAAAGAAACTTGTTGCTTCTAGCACTCCCTAGTGCCTGTTTCCCACATGAAACTTCCACGGGGCAGAAGGAAAAAACAGAAAACAAAAAGCAATAACAACCAGGCTCACTTTGCTACAGAGATGTGGTATTCAAAGGCAGAGTTAAATGGAATTTCTCCAACACTAATGGTTTTGGCCTCTGAAGTTAGAGACACTCAAGTTTTCTGATGAATTAGTTACATTGTTATAACTTTAGTGATTTAAGCCAAAAAGGGAAGAAAGTGGGGGAGGAAGAGAAAAGGGGCATGGAGAAGGAAGAAAGGAAGGGAACATTGCAGTACTGAACCACACTTAGGCTTACAAAGGTGTAGAAAGGTTGGGGACCTTTGGAGAGACTTGGGATCTTTTCTTGCTGTTAACTAAGGGTTCTGAAGAGCAGGAAATAGTTCATGATGACGTAGCTGAGCCATAGCATCCCCTAGAAGGTTATACAGTCCCATCAGTATCAAGACACAGGGGCAGCACTGATGAAGTCTGAAATGGGCCAATGGGGCTCCCTCAGACGGCAGAGACAGACGCTGCAGCTGGTGTTTAAAGGTGACAGTTACGAGGCTCGAGAACCCACGCGGTTAGACTGAGGGACCACTGCCTGGCTGAGACTGAAGGGCGGTCCAGAAGAGGGCTGCAGAAGGAAGGGCATTTGGGAGAACCATAGGTCCTATTCTAGACCTGCTGGTTTGGATGTGACGTGGTTTTCTGCATAAGTTAACATCCTGGACTGAGAGAAAACCAATATGAACAGAAACATTAGCCCAAGCCAGTTTCTGACCCAGACACGACTGGGCCCAGGAGGAGTCACAGAACTGGGGTCAGGCAGGCTTGGGTGACCTGAAATAAGACCCTTCCTGGTGGTCACATCCCTAGTGGAACCAAAGGGGCCACCTCGCCCATAAGATTGGTCCTCTTCCTGCCTGCCACACAGAGGGGATTCTCTTCCTGTGTAACATAATAAATTCCCCCTGTAATCTCTAGATGCAGGTAACAGCTTGGCTCTGGTGAGAAATGACTGGCTTCAAGTTTCCCCCCAGTATGATTTCCTGTTCATACAGTGAGGGGCCTGCCCCTCGCCCTCCCACAGCAGACCCAGAAGCAAAGAACGAGGCGGATTCATGTTTGTGATTAATGTCCCACCTAATACTGTAATCCCATCCACAGAACCCGCCCAGTCAGGGGGCCTGGCTGGGAACTCCTCAATAAGAAAAAGGACTCAAGAGCAGATGAAGATCCTTCACGAACATGGACTCCGGCCGCCCTCCCATCTGAGCTGTTTCTCAAACACCACTCACTGGGGTTTTTAACTTCTAGTTTTGTCTGTGGTATGATCTGACAGCTGCCCGTTTGCCTCTTTTGTAATGCTCTCCTCTCCTCCCCATAGGTAGGTCCTACCTGTTAATGCACAAGGCTACATTATTCAGTGTTCACACCCGAGAACCATGCCATCAAAAACTAATAAACAGCAAAAAAAAAAAATCTGATAATATTTTAGGTAGGTCTGAAAAGTTTGTGTTGGGCCTCATTCATAGTTAACCTTACTTGTAGGTTGAACATGGTGTTTAGTATCGGTGGCATGGCAACCATATTCTCCTCTTTTATCCCTCCTCAAATGTTTAAGTCTAAAGCCAGGCAAGGTTCAGCGCTCAGCCAATCACAAGGGGCTCAGCCAATCACAAGGGAATGACCTCAGGACAGGAGACCTCCTAGCAAGACTTCGCTGGAGAGCCAGGAAGCCCAGAGTGAATTCCAGTGCTGGAGGGCAGTGCGCCTGAGCGCACACACTTCCCCCCACTCCCTCCACCACCCCCGCCACTCACCCCTCCACCCCCACCACGTCGCTTTTCTCAACAATAATCTCAGCTCTGTGTTATGATAAACTGCCTGCTCCTTGCTCGGCAGTACATTCAGGAACTGGACGGCAGCCAGGGAAAACACAGGCGCAGTGGTCGGACTATTGAAATAAATTAATGGCCTATGATTAATACAAGAAAACAGGGCCGGTTAATAAGCTTAAACCCCCACAATCTCGCAGGTTATTTAAGAGGGGAAGGAATTTCTAACATAAATGTGTATGGTTTTCAAGTAGAAAGGCTGGCTTGAAAAATACTTGTCTTTCAAAATTGGTACAAAAACGTTGGGAAGTGTCACTCAACCGAACTATCTCTATTTTTCTTTCTAGGTCTTCCCAGAACTGGCACAGGATGAAAATTAGATACATGACTTGGTAATAGTGCTCTTTTGTTTCAAGTCCCAAACGGAGTCAGCAGATTTGGTTCCTGGAGGGGGATCACCGGCTTTGGCTAGGAATTATTTGTGACAACATCCTAAAACCAAATCCGCGGTCAGCAACACAAACCTTTGCTATTTCAAGCTTGCGAGAGGGTTCAGCGAGGTCTGGGTTTCCAAGCAAGGAAAGCTGCTAAGCTCACCCTGCAGATGACCGCAGCGCCTAGGCCAACTCCAGACGCTTTGTTTGAAGAGCTGCCAGGTCACTTTAGTGTCCCTTCTTAGCCGGTCCCCAGGGACTGTCATCAGGTCTGCTCTGACAAAACAGTTGACCCGAATCAAGGAATTTCAACTTTAAACACCAGAGCAGCCATGACATTCGGATCAGTGGGAACCTTCCCAGATCCACACGAAAACCTCAGCCCACACCGGTGTCTCACCAGCTGGCCCCCCAAAGGGGGCACGTGCAGTGTACTAACTGGAAGCAACCGGCTTTCTTGCCAGCCTGGTTAAATCCCTGGGTTCTATTTCAGTGCGATGGGAGTGGGCAGGGCTGTGCCCAGCCCGGCAGCCAGCGGCAGTGAGAACATTTGTGTCTTCAGCATGCTGTTGGGTCAGGTTGCCTTCCTGATAGAAGAACATCAGAAACCACCTGCAGATGACAGCCAAGGCGCCCCCAACAGGAGCATACCAGGTAATACAAAGCCATTCCTTACAGGCCTCCTGTGGAGGAAGGCTCTGCTGTGAACAGCCCTGGGAAAGGGCGGCTCAACAATTCATGCTACCCAAGATTTAATTCATGTGTCCCAGGAGGTCCAGTTCTTTCTGTCTTGCTCCCCACTTCCTCTGTCCTAGGAACTGTCGGGTGAGTGGAAGGGCAGTGATTTTCTGTGTAAATCCTGCATGATTTGTGAGGCCCATAGCTCCTTCCCCCACCCCGCCTAAGGCAGCAGAATTGCTCAGTCTTTAGTGCATGACCCTCCAAAGTCACTTCCAACTGAAGTTCCTTGGCCCCATCCTGCACCTATCCACAGTTTAGACTGAGAGCAACCCTGGAGAAGCCCAATTTAAGGACTTCCAGGCTAGCCAAACTGCAACGACCATGGATTCTGCCCTGTCTCCACGGATGAACACATGCACGCATTCATGCATGAATTCACACGCGTGCTCACAGGTGGGGACAAGAGCTTGCTGCTTGCTCCCTTTGCTATGGAGCATATCAGAAGAGATTGCAGCAAGGGCCAGACAGAGAGGGAAGCTCTGAGATGGGGTCTGCACCCAAAGGCAGCCTTGGGCACAGCAGTCAAATGCAGATGACAAGAAGAGCTCCTTTGAAGCCACATGGCTCCTAACCTAAACTATGACATTACCAGAGGTGTGCTAGCTCTAGACTAGAGCTGTTCTTTAAGGGGTTTCTGAGGTTCTTGGCACATTTGCTGGGTTCCCTGAGTTGAATATGTGGGCATGACTGAGAAACTTATCCTTGAGGAATTTTCCCATGGCTAAAGGCTCTGAACTAGACTTCACGGGTTTGAATCTGGGCCATACAGCTAAACTGTGTGACTTTGGACAATATACTAAATTTTCAGGGGCTTCCATCCCCCCTGTGGCAGAGGCAGTATTATAACAGAGCCTTCCATGTAGTCGCTGTGACTGTCTGGATGCATACAGATTTGTAAGTGTTGGCCATAGAGACTGTGCTGTCTCTAGCTCTTAAGATTAAGACGTGCATTACAGGTCACATCCAGCAAGGACAAGGCAACAGACAGGGTGTGGGAGGCACGCACTGTGGGACTGCAGAAGACACTGCAGTCAGCAGAGCAAGGTGCCTGGGAGATTCTTCAGTGTCAAGAGTGCTTCCCTGCAAGCTTGAAGACCCACGTTCGAATCCCTGGCATCCTTGTAAAAGGCCAGGCAAGGTGAGTCCCCCTGATACCTCAGTGCTGTGGGGAGTGAAGACCGGAGGGATTCTGGGGTTTGCTGGTACCAGTCTGGCTTCAGGGTCAGTGAGAGATCCTATCTCAAGGGATAAAGTGAGGAATGATGCTGTAGTATACCCAACACCTCTCACGTCAGCACCCTCACAGATACACATACATACCACACACACTCACACACACACACACACACACACACACACACACACACACACACGGGGGTGGTGGGACAGCACATTAACAGATGAAGTCAACAGAATAGGCTTCGTGGGAGAGGTGGGGAAGACCTCGAGGCTGGGCAGTCTGCTCTTACCCAGTCTGTCAAGATTCCTTGGGGCATCTCAAAAGGGCCTCAGGCTAGCCTCCTAGGCCTTCAGCAAAAGCCACCCTGCCCCTTCCCAGCTCTTGTCCTGTTGTTGTATTAGGTGAAAGATTTGAGTTCAGGTCAAACCTCAGAATCAGCCTCTTTCCACTGAGGAGCTGGGCTACAGAGGTGAGGGTCAAACAAAACAATATTGCCTCAAGAACGATCTCAGTGACAGACAAGGAACCCCGTATGTAATCCCGTGTGTTGAGAAAGGTTGCTATGGGAATAGAGAGGCGGTGTTGGCCCCAGGGCATCCAGAGGTCAAAGAATCTTTAAGGATATGTGGGGCCATGTGACACAAGATAAGGGGGACCGGGAATGACTGTCTAGACAGGAAGAAGGATTTGAAGTTTAAAGTCCTACCTTGCCCCCACCCCAGGACTCTGAGGCAGGGTGTCATTTATCTCCCTCAAGAGGGAGAGGAACTCCATGCAGAAGACTTCCCTTGAGCGAGGACTGCACCTGGATGCTCAGTGGAGCTGTAGGCACGGAGCCCTACATCAATTGGCCTTGACATCTGCAACAAGCCATTTTGCTTCTCGAGATTCTTAGCCACCAAACAGGCCAATCATACTTGGGAGCGTGGTTGTGCAGTATTGAGTACACACTTGAGGCCATAAGCTTCGGCTAGGCGAGCCACTGGAAGGGATTGTCAGAATCCCAGGCCCTCTCTCCAAGTGTGCTGTCTCATCTGTGGAAAATGATCAAGTTAGGACAGCGGAATGATTTGCCCAGAAGAACATCCATCTACAAAGGACATGACAAGCACACAGGCAAGTGCAGAACTATGCGTGTGCCATATGCGTATGCAGGAGGATGTGGGGATGCTTACTGTTGAGTCCACCTGAGGGTTGCCCAGATGGCTGGTAAAGCATTGTGATGTGTCTGGGCAGGGGTTTCTGGAAGAGATTAGTACTGGAATCTGAGCAAGGAAGCTCGGTTCTCACCAGGGAGGCAGGCGCCTCCCAACTGTTGTGAGCTTGAGCAGAAAAAGAAACAGAAGGGGCGAATGAGCTCCCTGCTTGTTCTGGGAGGTCCGTCTCTCCCAGCCTTGGACATCAGGGCTCCTGGTTTGTTTGTAGCCCTTCCTAAACTTCTGGATTGGACCCTTGGCTACGTTGTCTGTTTTTCTGCACCTCCAGTTTCCAGATGTCAGGTGACTTGATTCCCGGTGATGCTATGTCACACACACAAACAACAAGGACCGTGTTATGATATATTATACAATAGCACACATACAGTAAGGACTGATGCTCAGAGGTGTCCTCCAACTCCACACATGTGGTACATGTGGTACATGTGTTGCCCCCCCATCAAAACAATAACAAAATGGTTTGGATAATAAGATTTTCAGTGCATTTTTCCACAAATTTAAAAATTTAAAAAAAACTATATTTTTACAGGCTTCTGAGGAAGGTAGAGGATTGGAAGCCTTTACCACTGAAACCCTGAAGAAGACAGTCAGCACTCACTCACAAAATAATAAATGAATAAACAAATATTACAAAGAAAACAAAATCAGACAGCACACAGTAAACTCTTATCCTGCAAGAGGCCAGGTCTGTGAATGAACTTGTGATTGCCGGGGAGATCTCTGCAGGGAAGGAGCTGAGACTCACAGGGCCAAGTCCTCTTGAGCTAAGCCACCAGGAAAGAGCAGCAGGAACTTCTCCCCCTACACACTGGACCTGCAGGAGCAGAGAATGCCATGGTGCAAGGGGGCAGGGGTCCAAGGGAACTACTAGGGAAGGACTTACAACTTCCCTTCCCACATATTCCCAAACCACACAGAACATGGAGGCTACAGAGACCCGCTGCTTTACCCACCTTGATTTTTTTTAAATTTAATTCAATAGTTATTCCTATCTTCACCCATCCTACTTCCCTTCCAATCCTACTCTTAATAACTAAAATCCAAGTATAATCTACATTATCCTTGGTTGTTTAAACTCTAAAAGCCAACGAAGTCAAAGGGGCCACTGCTGTTAACCAGCAAGTCCAACATTGGCATAGCTGTAGTATCTAGAAGCTCTGGTTAATCTTCTACTATGGGATAATATAGCGACCACACAGGGCAACCTGAGACTGGGGACTGTTTTCTGAATTGTTTACTTCAACTCTACCACATCCAAGTTTCATTTGAAGAGTTCAAATGTGTCAACCGAAAGAATACAGCTGATAAAGTCTCAAGCAATGAAACAACCCCAGGTGCCCAAATCTCAATGCAGCAATCCTAAGAAACTTGAAAGGTCAACACGACATATCCCTCTTCCCAAAGTACTAATCATACAGTGACGGGCATCTAGCAAGAGTGAGTTAGATGAAATCCTAGACAGAGAATTCAAACAATGAATTTAAGTATGATGAAAGAGAGGAATGAAGAAAGAAAGCTCCTGATCGAGAACACAGGAAGACAACAGAATGAAAAATGGAGACTGAAGGATATAAGAGGGGAAATTTAAAAAGAGACAGAAATATTGGAGAATGAAACAATCTGAAATCCTGGAAGTGAAAAACATTGTATTAGATAAAAGAAAGCTTTGTGGACTAGAATAGAATGAGTCAAGGAGAAGATGAAGTATCTGATCCTGAAGACAGGATGACTGAACTGGAACAATCAGATACAAAGGAAAAAAATGAGAATTTTCCCAGTGGGAATTTCAACATAGACATTTCATCCTGAAAAGACATGACCTACGAGTAGTAGGTCATGGAGGAAGGAGAATAATATTGTTCTAACGGTAGAGAAGACATTTGCAAAAGAATCATAACAGAAAATTCCACCAGAGTTAGGGAAAGGGATGCCAATCCAAATACAGGAGGCATTTAGGACCTCAAACATACAAGACCAGAAAAGAATCTCCCTTAGCCATATTACAATTAGAACATTAAATACACAGGACAAAGGAAGTATATTGAATGTGCTAAGAGTCAGATATAATGGCAGGGCTATCAGTGCAGCAGCAGCTTACTCAACTGAAACTTTAAATTCCAAGAGGGCTTAGGACAATATATTTAGTTCTGAAAGACAACTGACAACCCAGATTACTAAACCCAGCATGTATCTGTTATTATTGAAGAAAATTAAAAACTTCCCATGAGAAAAAAATAGACTAAAGAATTTATAACCACTCTGGGTGCTGGTGGTGTAAACCTGTAATCTCAGCACTCAGAGACAAAGGCAGGAGGATGACAGTGAGTTTGAGGCCAGCCTGGACTACAAAGTGAGTTCCAGGCCAGCTAGGATTGTTACACAGAGAAACCCTGTCTTGAAAAACAAAACAAAAAAAGCCAAAAACAAAAAGCTAACAACAACAAACACCCAAAAAACCAAAAAACAAAAAAAGAATTTATGAGCACTAAGGAACATTTCAACTAATGGGAAAAATGAATCTATCATGAGGCCACAAGCAAAAATAAGCAACACTAGAATAATATTTAAACAAGAGAGAAAGAAGAAAAATGCAAGTAAACAAAATTGTTGGAATAAATATATAACTTTAAATAATAACCCCAAATGTTAGTGGTCTTAATTTCCCCAATCAAAAGACAAACTAGTAGGCTGGACAAAAATCAGGAACTGTCTATTTGTTACCCCAATAAATATACTTCACCACAAAAAATAGACATTACCTTAGGGAAGAAGGACAGAAAAATATAACCCAAGCAAATGGATCTATGAGATAAGTAGGAACCAGGTTATAATATCCAACAAAATAACCTCAAACTGAAACTAGTGGGAAAAGCTAGAGAAGTCAATGTCATAATTAGAGAGACATCAGGAGGACATTGTGATGCTAAAAATGTACCCTCTCAATAGTCAACTTCATAAAACCAATACTCTGAGATGTGAAGTTATAGATCAACCCCAGCACAACAGTAATAGGTAATGGCAATCCCCAACTCTCACCAACTGAGAGATTTTTTTTGACTAAATAAATAAATAAATAAACAGGAAATATCTGAATTAAATGATATCCTAGATTAAATGTACTTAACAAACATCTATAGGACATTCTGTCTTAGCACTGCTGAATACATAGTCTTCTCAACATCTCAAAGGACTTTCTCTAAAATACATCACAAGGAAAGCTTTTGGGTGTTTTTTTTTTGGCTTAAGATTTTTTTTTTTTTGGTGGGGGGGTTCAAGATACGGTTTTTCTGTGTAACAGTCCTGGCTGTCCTGGAACTTGCTTGTAGACCAGGCTGGCTTTGAACTCACTGAGATTCGCCTTCCTCTGTCTCCCAAGTGCTTCTGGGATTAAAGGTGTGTGCCACCACCACCTGACCCCCAAAGAAAGTTCTAACAAATACTGGAAACTAGAAATAATTCTTTATATTTCATCACAATGGAACAACAGCAAGAGAAACCCTTGAACATACACAAAGTAAGGAGGTTCAACAACACACCATTGTTGTTGGGGCCTTAAAGAAATCAAAAGGAAAATTTAAAAATTTCTAGAATCAAATGAAAATGAAAATACAACATACCAAACCTCTGGTATCCACTAAAACACGGTCCTAAGAAGGAAGTTCCAGCTTCACATGGCAGCATTAAGAAGCCAGAAAAATTGCAAATGAAAACTTAATGACATACTTTAGAGTCCTGGAAAAAGAGGAATATGCCAAACCTCAAGTCAGTAAATGGAAAGACACCGTTAGGGTCAAGGCATCATGTGATGGAATGGAAACAAGCAAGTAGACAGGCAGCAAAACTAATACAAAGGGTAAATGAAATAAGGGTTGTTTGGAAAGATACACAAGATCAGCAAACCCTTCGGCAAGCCAACAGGAAGAGAGTTATGATCCAAATGAATAAAATTAGAACTGAAAAGGGAACCATTACAACAGATACCAATGAAATTGAGAAATTCATTAGGTCTTATCTTAAAAACAAATATTCCGCTAAATTAGAAAATCAAAAACATAGATGAATTTCTACATGCACACGACTTACCATATTAAATAAAAGCAATAAAAACAAGACAATCTAAACACACTTATGACAAGCAGTGAGATTAGAACAGTATTAAAACTTTTCCAACTAAAAATGTCCAGGCCCATGTGAAGCCACTGGTGAATTTGGCCTTCAAGGAAGAATTACTGCTAATGCTTCTCAAATTAGTACTTAAAATAGAAAAGGAAGGAAGCTCATCAGACACTCTTTAGAATTACCCTGTTACCAGAAGCATGCAAAGGAACAACAAGAACAGCTGAAAAGGGAGGAGAAACAGGAGGAAAGAAGGGAAGGAGGAAGGGAGGGAGGGAGGGAGGGAGGGAGGGAGGGAGGGAGGGAGGGAGGGAGGGAGGAAGGAA
>NW_026067964.1:1590126-1634640 GCF_014885135.2 Alexandromys fortis
CATACGATCGAGGGAGGAAGGAAAGAAGGGAGGGAGGAAGGAAAGAAGGGAGGGAGGAAGGAAAGAAGGGAAAAAAGGAGGAAGGAAGGAAGGGGGAGGGAGTACTACAGACCAGTTCATTTGATGAACATAGAAAAATTCTCAACAGAATACTTGCAAACTGAATTCAAGAACACATTAAAAATATCATTCACCATAACCAGGCTGGCTTTATTCCAGAGAGTCAGAGATGGTTCAATATATATAAATCAATAAGTGGTTTAGACTACATAAGTGGATTCAAGGACAGAAATCATGTTGTTATCTCAAAAGAAAAAAGGCTTTTGACAAAAATCTAACATTTTTTCATGTCAAAAGTGCTGAAGCAATCCAGAATAGAAGGACCATATCTAAAAAGAATAAAAGCTACATATGAAAAAAAAAACATTGTCAACATTATATTAAACAGGGATAAACTCAGAGCATTTCCACTAAAATCAGGAGCAAAACAAGGGTATGTGCTTTCTCTACTCTTGTTCATATTGGTATTCTTGGCTAGAGCAATAAGACAAGAGAAAAAAAATTAAAGGGCTACAAACAGGAAAGAAAGAAAGAAATGCATGTCAAGATAGACACAGGTAAGGACTTTCTGAATAGGACTCTGATCACTCAGGAAACAAAATCAATGACTGACAAAAGGATTGCATTAAATGTAAAGTCTCCTTTACAGCAAGGAAAACTCAATTGAAAACACCAGTCTAAGGAATGAAAGGAAATCATTGCCAGCTATGTATCTGGCAGAGGATTGATGTATAGAATATAAAAAGAGCTCAAGAAACTAAACAACTTAATTTAAAAATAGGCTGTGGAGCTGAAAAGAAAGCTCTTGAAAGGAAATACAATAGCTAATGAACTTTTTAGCAAGTGTTCATCATCAAAGAAATGCAAATTAGAAATCAAGAAAGAAAATAACAACAAATGCTGTCAAGAATGTAAGTAAAGAGTGCAGGGGTGATGGCACACACCTTTAATCCAGGATAGCCAGAGGGTTTACACAGAGAAATCCTGTCTGAAAAAAACAAAATAACAATAAAAAGAATGTAAGAAAAGGGAACATTTATTTACTGTTGGTGGGAGTGGAGATTAGTGCAGTCACTATGGAAATCAGTGTGGAGGTTTCCCAAAAATGTAGAAACAGAACTACCATATAGCCTGTTATACCACTGTGGTCACATACCCTAAAGACTGTCAGGCAAGCAAGTGCTCCTACTGGTGCAATAGTGGCATGACTCTAAGGCGGTAACACCTGTTTCTTGTGAATTTAATGCCCACTCCACAAGAAGGAATTCATGCCTAATCAAAAGCTCTTGGCCGTAGATGCTAGAAAGGAACCTCCTATGTTTTTCTAAATGGACACATAATCACACTGCCCTCTAAATATTTATATACATAGATTAAAGCTACTGTCAACCTTCATCAGAGACTGTTCTTTGGGTAGTGAGCAAAAGTCAATGCTTAGACTCAAAGTTGGTTCAAGTGCCATAAATAAGTAACTGTGGTGTACTCAGCCTAAATGAAACCTTAGCAATATCTCAACCTCTTCTGAGATTCAGGGGACACTGTGTGTGTGTGTGTGTGTGTGTGTGTGTGTGTGTGTGTGTGTGTTGCAGGGAAGCAGAAAGAAAGCGAGAATGGAGAAGTAAGCTCTCAAGTGCTGTCTTCTAGACATGACATGGCTATGAATTCATAGCTATGGCTATCTGCATAAGACCTGAAAAACATCAAGCCAGTCAATATTCCAATTGAGAAGGGGCTCAAGAGCTTCAATCCCTAGCTGAGTATCTACTGGCAGTTGAAAGCCGTGGGGGAAGATGGTGTCACTTTTCTATTGGGTGGGTCCCTGGTAGATGCCCCCCATACCCATGACCATGCAAGAAGCATTCATTGTATCCAGTGAGTTATTTATGAAAAAGAGAGAGCAAGAGCATGAAGGTGGGTGGAGGAAGGAGAATGAGAGGAGGAATTTAGGTAGTTTTGTTCAAGATACAGTATATACATGTATAGAACTATCAAGGAGCAAATTGAAAATGTTCTTAAAAGTAATTTAAATAAGATTCTTGAGTAGATTGATTTGTCATCTCAACAATGGCTACTTGGCTTCCAGCCACCAAGAGTGAGAGCAGCCATCCCTGTCCTGCCTAATCTCTCCTTAGTCCCAGGCAGGCAGACTGTCTGATGGCTGTCTGCTTTTGTTTTTAAATCTGTAAACCAGGAACTTGAGTTCTTAACACCATACCTTAATTAGATTACTGAATATTTCTTTTTTCCACTCTGTTCCCAGCTGTGATAGAACATCCTCCTTTGGGAATGCTCAATCCTTATTTTGTGATTTTCAAAGCCTACTACCCCCCCCCCCAGCCTCTTCTAGGCTTTGAAGAAAGTCTAAACTATATATAGTATACCTGAAACCCTTTGGGCCCTATTCTTAGTTAAAAGCAAATGACTCTTCTGTGTACGGGGCCAGCCTGGCCACAAGTTGCTGATCATTGCTGTGGTGGGAATTCCTACAAAGCAGGGTTACAGAAACCAGACATCCCTGAGCTTGGTCCTGCAGTGAGGCAGCATTGTCCTGAGAGTTCCCACCCCAGGTCAGCCAGAAAGACAGCATCATGGCTGTAGGGATGTTCTCCGTGCCTCTGCCAAATGTCTTGGAACATTTTGTTCCAAACAGGCACAAATACTATACACACCCTCTTCCATGGCTAAGCTTGCAGGGAATACCTTGAGACTGACTTGAAAAGACAGACTTCCTCAAATGTCTGTTTGTTTGTTTTTTGTAAATAAGGTAATATACACCCTAGTGAAAGTCACACTACTCTCAATATTATCAGAGACCCCTTTGTAACACGAGGGCCTGTTTGTTGGGGTTTCTGTCCTATCTGCCAGGTCCCACAGCCATTTAGCCCCCAAAGAAAATCACACAGAGGGCTACATAAGTTATAAACTGATTAGCCCATTAGCTCAGGCTTCTTATTAACTCTTATAACTTATATCAGACCATTATTCTAGTATATGTTAGCCACATGGCTCAGTACCTTTTTCAGCAGGGTAGGCCACATCTTCCTTCTTCAGTGTCTGGACAGGACTAGGGAAGAATGGGCTTCCTCCTTCCCAGAATTCTCCTCTCCATTGACCTGCCTCTACTTCCTGTCTGATTGTCCCACCTATACTTCCTGCCTGGCTACTGGCCAATCAGTGTTTATTAAAAACATAATTGACAGAATATAGACAATTGTCCCACACCACCCTTCTTGTGCAGAGGCTCACCAGGGTCTTAAGGGCTCCTGTACCAACCCTAATTAAGAGCAGCCATTCCCTACCCACCAGCCTTACTTCTTCAGAGCAAACTACTCAGTGAGGAGATTGGCCTATCCAGGATGCAAAGACTAAGTCCTATTTCCTTACATGCTGTGTACCCACTGGCTCCCCATGCCCTGCCATGACCTGCCACGATCCCCCTTTCTTATGCAGGTACTCTATCCCATGAGACAAGCCAGGCCCACCCCTGCCTTGCTCCTTAGTCTGGGAGCCCTCCTAACCTCCCTTGAGCTTCTCGTGCAAGGCCAGGCACAAGTCCAACCCTCCACTGCCCCCAAATCCATCTTTTCCTCCTCTGACTTCCGATTGCGTTTATAGTTAGCCCTCTACAATTTACCAGACCGCTTAATTATACTCTGGCAGGCCCCGCTCCATAATTAGTTCTTGCATTTGACTCTGGCCTCCTGAGTAGATACTGAACCCCAGTGGAGCAGGAACAAAACCTGACACATTTTTGCTGTGCCCACAGAGCACACAGCATGGCCATTCATTAAGCCTCTGTATATACTAGACACGTCACTCGTATATGCTACCGATGTAGCGTCCACGGCACGATGAGGAGGGATTGTCACATCTGGTTTTCAGGGGAGAAAAACAAAGGTCACAGTCATATGGACACAGAGCTGAGGAGGACTGAGACGACCCAGGCCAGTCGTTCCCAAAGGCTTTGTTCAAGCCTTTTGACAGTTATAAGGATGCAGGAGTAAGAAAATAGCTCCCTGGAACTTCCTCATCTTGAGCTGAACAAAAATGAGTGCCATGTTTTAAAAAGTGGAATAAATGATAAAAGGAACTGTAATGATACAGCCTGCTAGCTTCCCAAGACCGAGCCTTAGGACTGTTTTGTTTACGTGTAACTCAACTCGATGCTCAATAAAATATTTGCTGGGTGAACAAATGAATCGTAGTCAACAGACGTACCTCCTGTGCCCACTGAGAATAACGAACTGCTTGTATAATGAGAAAAGTATGGTAAAAGGCATTCTAGTTTGCTTGAATCATCTTCGTAGGCTGCAGAGTCCAGTCTTCTTTTTGGTATCAGCATATTCCACTCCCCCAGATCTGATACTTGGGAATCCTAACTGCTCCCCAAAAAGTTACTCTCTTGGTGATGAGCTCTGCAGTGAGGCCCACAGTGGCTCTCTCTTTACTGAGTACATGCTGACTTTGATCAAGACTCTCTGAACACCCAGGCATGCACGGCGCAGGGCTTTAAATGCCGTGGGTGTCTATGAATTTGAGGGCAGACTAGTCTACATAAGAGGGTTCCAAGTCAGCCAGGGCTACAGAGTAAGACACACACTCTCTGTTCTCTCTCTCAACTATCTATCATCTGTCTACTATATCTATCATCTATCTGTCTATCTATCTATCTATCTATCTATCTATCTATCTATCTATCTATCTATCTATCTATCTATCTATCTATCTACCTATCTATCTATCACTGCTCCAGACACATCAGCCCCCTTCAACTACCTTTTGTTGGTGATTTTGGGACATACCACCTGTACTGACTTTTTTTTTTTGTCTTGACACAAGCTAGAGTCATCAGAGAGGAGGGAGCCTCAGTTGAGGAAATGCCTCCATGAGATCCAGCTGTAAAGCATTTTCTAATTTAGTGATCCAAGGAGGGAGGGCCCAGCCCATGGTGGGTGGTACCCATCCCCTGGCTGTTGATCCTGAATTCTATAAGAAGGTGGGCTGTGTGGGCCAGGGGACACAATACAGAGAACAGCTCCCCTCCATGGCCTCTGCCTCAGCTCCTGCCTCTGGGGTCCTGTCCTATTTAGTTCCTGTCCTGACTTTCTTTAGCGGTGAACAGCAATGCTGAAGTGTAAACCAAATAAACACTTTCCTCCCCAACTTGCCTTTTTGGTCATGGTGTTTCGTTGCAGCAATAGAAACCCTAAGACACTGCCAATCTCTAACTTCCTTCTGGAACATTCTCCCAGCAGATCTTCCCATAACCCAGTTTCCACATTTCCTCTTTTGAAAATCGTTCCTTGAGTACTGGCGGTGATGTCTTCCACTGCTGTCTTCTTCCGGGTTTTCTCTCCGGCTTTCAGTCTGCGGTCTCCTTATCCAATCCTCAGTGAGTGGTGGGTGGAGCAGCCACCTCCTAGGCTCTCAGGGAACAGGAACTTCCTCAGCTTCTGAATGCAGGGACTCCAGAGAGCTTCGTGCTTGTATCCACATAAAGAGGGGTCCCGTGGAAACTCTGGCCCCCAGCGGAGACTTCTGGCCTCCAGCTCAGGGAGCAAGCTCTTTGAAGGCTAGAGTGTGGCTGGTGACGGCTAAAGCAGGAGCAGACTTCCTTTTTATGACCAATTGGGCAGCTGGAGCTGAAAACCCGTCTCCCCGGCAGCATTTTTCTGGATGAAAGTGAGAGAAGCAGCCAAACTATCTCTTTTCCTTCGTTGGAGGAAAGTTGGCAGTTTCTGTTGCCGCTAGTGCAACCAAGCTGGAAAACAGAAAGCAGGACTAATAGGGAGAGACTAAGAGACAATATGAGTGTGATCAGATCGCCCTGGGATGGCCCAGCCCTTCACTAATAGGACCGCAGGATACTTGGTGCTCCACGCATACTGATGGGAAGGGGACACCAGGTCAAAGAGATAAGTCAGAAGAAGACAGGGCACTGTGGGTCTTGTGCCTCCTTTTGGATTAAAGGGGCATCTGTGGGGGCTGGAGAGATGGCTCTTGCAGAGGACACAGAGTCAGTTCCCAGCACCTACAGGGCAGCTTACCACCCCCTGTGACTCCAGTTTCAGCGGTTGCACCAGACATAGAAGCGGTATACATATAGACAAGCAGGCAAAAAACACACACACGCATAAAATAAGTCTAAGAAAAATGATCAAATTAAATGATCTGATTAAAGAATAGTATCAAATTCAACTGTGGTTGGCAAGAGCCCAGGGGATAAAGATGAAGCTAATCTAAGTGAAAGAGACTTCTCAATTCACACTCTCTGTATTGCTTTGATCCATGAGCCAGATAAACGCATGATGTAGTTTTTTTTTTTAAAAAAAAAGCTAAAACTTTTAGTGATTCTTGCATATATTCAGTCATAATTGGAACCTTTCAGCTCAATGATGGCTTCACCCCGTTTGGTGTGGACCATAGAGACAGCTGCAGCTGAGCAGGGGACATTGTCCTCCTGGCTTCACACGCGATAGGACTGGGGACTGAGGGGATGCTCCTATTCTGACTTCTTGATTGTAAAAACATTGTGCTAGGGATAATAAAAACTGCTCTATCCTCCATGTACGCACAGTGACCCAGCGAGTGACGATTTATTTCCTATGTCACCATTTCTTGGGAAGCCTTGAATTAAGCAGAGTGACCAGTCTCCTGATGACTCAGCTCTTTCTTGGAGGAGGCAAGGGGAACAAATAAATAAGCACCCATACATGGGAATATGGTTAAGGGAATATGTGACTGTGGCACAAGAATAGAGAGGAATTCCACGTGGCCACCACGTGCATCTGGCCGTGTCTGCTGGAAGTGAGCACACATTCCGTGGCCTAGCAACTCCACTCCTCTGTATATACCCTGGGAACGTGTACCAGTGTTCACCACTACAAAACCACAGCCAACATCGTCCACAGCAGCTGCATCCTAAATAGACCCAACCCGGAAACTTCCCAAATGGTCACCCATGGCAGACTGGGTAGATGGAACTCAACTCTAGTCATATAGATAATTGAACACCACACAGCCATGAGGGTAGATAGACATTACACACAGTGTGGGTGACACACACACAAGCAGGGTGACAACCAGAAGAAGGAACGAAAGAGTGTGCACTATAGGTTTGCAGTGACGTAAAGGTCAAACCCAAGCCCAGCCAATCCTAGGCTATAGAAAGTCCGGAGAGGTTGTGTGTGTGTGTGTGTGTATGGGGGGGGGGGTATGGTGTGGATGCTGGGAAGGATTGTAGCTACTGTGTGCGCTTTGTGAAAACTCATATAAAACATGCATGATGCATGCACTGTCCTATGCATCTTATACCAAAGAAAGAACAAAGACAGACAGACAGAATAAGTGAAAGACGGGAAGACAGGCAGAGACCAAACAGAAATCTATATTTTAGGTGCAAATTGACATGGAAAAACATGCAGGCCCCATCAAGGAGGGCTAACACCTTCTGTTTCTGCAGTACTGTAAATGGTGAGTTCAAGGTAGCCATGCATTAGAAAACCATAAGCCAACAGTTCTTACAAATGTTGTACTGATTACCTGAGTAGGAGATTGAGTTTGTCTTACTATCTCTGTATTTTTCTGTTCACTTGTCTTTTTACATGGCATATCTACTCACTGAGAAGATGGCTTTATATTTTAAACCCTCTTGATTAACAAGAAGAAAAATGTTGCTTTAAGCGGGTGCAGTGGCTCAAGCCTGTAGTCTCGGCTACTCAGGGGTGGAGGCAGGGGGACTTGGAGCCCAGCCTGGCAAAGTATTAAGGAAGCCCCAAATCCTACACCAGGGCATAATGCACTTGTGCACTGAATACATTTTGCAGTCGCCCCAGTTTCTGAGCATGCCTAGCTCGGGTTCTTTTTTTTTTTTTTTTTTTGGTTTTTCGAGACAGGGTTTCTCTGTGGCTTTGGAGCCTGTCCTGGAACTAGCTCTGTAGACCAGGCTGATCTCGAACTCACAGAGATCCGCCTGCCTCTGCCTCCCGAGTGCTGGGATTAAAGGCATGCACCACCATCGCCCGGCTTCCAGCTTAGGTTCTTAACAGAGCTGCCAGCATCTTTCTCATCCACAGAGGACAGGGGCCCATGGTAAAATCTGACACAGAGCCTGGGCTCCCTGCTGTAGCCAGGTGTCTGCGCTTCCCAACTCAGGGCCTCCTCTTTCTTACCCTGACTCCTCCAGACACAGGTGGCTTCTAACCCGCCATCTTTCCTAGGCATCTCTTCCCTTAGAATTTCAAGGCAGGTAGGTCCCTTTATTAAAAGCAGATACCCTCCCCGCCATTTCTCTTTCTTCTGTTTCTTACTGTGTAGTCTCTGTACACCATCTTCCCTATCATCGGTTTGGGTGCTGGGATTCCTTCCTGCGATACCCCCAGCCCAGCATTTTCCAGAGCTTAGCAGAGAATCTCCCATCTCTCCCTCAATTCTCTTTCACACCAACAGCCTCTCCTGTACCTTCACATACTCGGAATTCTTTCAATGAGGATAAATTTCTTTCATCTAAAAATCAAAGCCTAAACTTAAAATGTAAATAACTGTGGGTGGTTTAGCACATGGCCTTCATATTCACACTGATGTGTGAATGTCTAATATCTATGGAGGAAGACAGAAGTGGTAAAGAGAGGGGCTTGCTGGTGGCAATGGCTTCCTCTCCCTTCTTGAGCCCCCAGGCCCGCTCTCCTGATCATAAGCCACCCAGAAGCAGAGGCAGCCTTGTCGCCCTGACCAGCAGTATATCTATTCCAGACCCTGGATTCCAATCATTTGGGAGAGGGTCAAACAAGTCAAGGCCCCAGATGGCAGAAGAGTTGCATTAACTTAAGACTCTTAACTCTTTCCCCAGGGCAGGAAAGGTTGGAGACGGACGAGGGTGAGGCTTTCCAGGCTCGGGACTCAAGCTCAACCCGAAGCCAGTCATGGCTTTAATTTTTGTAAATCAAATCCTTCAGTTTTTCTTCACTCTCTTAGCTGAAGACATGTTTCCCAGGATGCACAGGGAAAAACAATAAACAAAAGGTACCGAATTAGAGATTGTATAACATCGTGTTATCACTTAACCCCTCTGTAAGCAGGCGCCTCGCTCTCCTCCACTTCCCAAGCCCCTCCTCCCAGTGCTGTCTTCACAAGATCAACTAAACCTTGGGAAACATTGATCTAATTATCATCACACACGATGGGCCTATTGCCAGCTGCTCTCTATTTTAACTGCAGAATCTTTCCAGGGTGTTTGTTTTTTTGTTTTATTTTTTTTTTCATGGGTGAGGAGCCAGAGAGAGGAACATATGTCTGTTTTTGCTATTCCCCAGAACTGATCAGGTTTCCTTTGATAATCACAATTAAACTCCCAGACCGGATCATACGAATATTTCACATTAAGAGGATCTGAATGCGTGTGGACTTGGACAATCTCACAAAATCTTCCAGGTTTGGAGGTGAAATGCTGAACCACGAAATTGAGCAAAATATCCTAGAGACACAACGGGTACTCAGGAACCGGAGGAGTTAGGGATGAAGGGGTTTCTCTACCCTGAGCCTCGGTACTGTGGAGTTAAGTCCCAAGAACATCTACTTTAGTCCCCCTAGTAGGATGGCAAGGCCCATGAGAGTAGGGCCTTTGGCCATTTCCTCCTTCACCCTCATCTTAGGAGCTGCCTTATCAGTGGGCAGTTAACACTGGTGGAATGAAGGACAACCCTTTTGTAACCTGCTCCCTACAGTGGTTGGCATGGGACATACTTCATAAACTCTCTGTGGAAAGCAGGACTGTGAAGCAACAGAGCCAGTCAGACCAGCTGTCTTAGTTAGGGTGTCTATTGCTGTGAGAGACCCCATGACCACAGCGGCTCCTTTCAAGGAAAACATCTAATTGGGGGCAGCTTATAGCTCCAGAGGTTCAGTCCACTATCATCATGACGGGGGCATGGCGATGTGTCGTCAGATGCGGTGCTGGAGGAGCTAAGAGTTCTGTATCTTGATCCACAGGCAGCAGGGGAGACTGTGTACCACCCTGGGTGCAGCTTGAGCATATGAGACATCAAAGCCCACTCCCACGGTGACACTCTTCCTCCAACAAGGCCACACCCCATAGCAGCGCCACTCCCTATGGGCCAAGCATTCAAGCCTGTGAGTCTATGGGGGCCATTCCTATTCAAACCCCCACACCAGTTCTAGCTCTGGAAGTGCTGATCACTGATCTATGGCTGGAGGGAGGGCTGGGACTTAAAAATGTCCTGGCATGGGCCTCACAGCTTCACTCCAATTATACTGAGCAGCAGGGCTCCCATGTCATCTTCTGGTGCCCAGTTCAGGGCCACCAGCTGGATGAGTGAAGCTGTGCTGATGGGAATCTGAGGTGGGGATGACCACAAAGATGTCAGGAAGTTGAAAGACGTTTTCCTCTTCTCCAGGGGTTTGCTTTCCTATCCCGGAAAAGCAGAGAATGCAGAGGAATGTCCACACAATTAGTTCTGAGTGGATCCCTGGTGACTCGGAGCTTGAGCGATGATGTGTATCTGTCCCAAGTTGAGAGGTCTTGTTCAGGCACTTCGAGCCCATCAGAAAGGGACCCCTAAATAACCATTCCCTGCTCTCTGCTGTGAACCCCAGCCCTGTTTCTCCTGCCGCCCACAAATGTGGAACTTGCTTCAAACAACCAGGTCCCTATAAGTTACTCAGGGATACTTAAAAAAAAAAAATACAGCCAAAGTGTTGCAGGATATTTGTTTACACTGTGTGGAGATGTGTCACTGTGATTGGTTTAATAAAAAGCTGAATGACCAATAGCTAGGCAGGAGAGAATAGGTGGTGCTTCCAGGCAGAAAGATGAAATCAGAGAGAAAAAAAGCTAGGCTCATGGGTTTCGCCAATAGACTCAGAGCAAGTGGGATGTGCCGTATTGGGGAAAGGTAAAAACCACGTGGCAGAAAGTAGATGAACAGAAGCAGGTTAATTTGAGTTATTAAGAGCTAGGTGGGAAAAAGTCTAAGCTAAGGGCAAGCTTTCATAATTAATAATGAGTCTCTGTGTTGTCATTTGGGGACCGGTGATCCAAAGATAGTCTGACAAGAAACTTGCTACCCCAAAGCCTATTTTAAAGATAATTTTGTATTTACTTATTTTTCCTTTACTGAAAAATAGATTTTTTTCAGATACTATATTCTGATCTGTTTCCCCGCCTCTATTCCTTCCAGTTCCTCTCCCACCTCCCCTCCCATCTGGATTTAGCTCCTTGCTGTCTCTCATTAGAAAACAAACAGGCAGGGCTGGGGAGATGGCTCAGTGGTTAAGAGACTTTAATATAATAGCCTTTAGCTTAGGCTTGTTCCCAACAAGCTCTTACAACTTAAATTAACCTGTTTATACTAATCTACATTCTGCCATGTGACTTTTACCTCTCTCCCATTCTGTATGTCCAACTTGCTCCCTGTCTTGCTGGTGTCTCTCTTGTGCCTACATTTATCCCAAATTCCTCTCTCTCCCCAGAATCCGTAAAAAACACTCATCCGGAAGTTATAATAAGTATACAAAGTACATATAAGGTAAAAAAGAAAAATATGTAAAAATGAAATTTAAATTTAAAATATAAAATACAATAGGAACCTCCAAAGATGCCACTGAGTTTGCTTTCTCTTGGCCATCCACTACTGGGCATGCAGTCTGCCCTTAAGAGTAGTTTGCTTCCCAAGGGAGACTCCCTTGCAGGAAACTAAATTTTCCTTTGCAGGTGGCTATCAATTAGAGATAGCTTCTGAGTTAGGGACAGGAGCATGTGTCCGCTTGTTCCAGCTCTAAGGCCCCATGTGGTATAGACCCTGTGCATGCTGCCTTAGTCTCTTGTAAGTTGGTATGTGTCCTATCCTTTGGGTTTACTGGGCCTTCTCTCCTTTGTGTCCTTCATTCCCTTTGGTTCCTATACTCTTTCTGACTACTCTTTTTTGGGGCTTCCTGAACCCAGAGGGAAGGGATTTGATGGAGGCATCCTGCTTGGGGCTGAGTGTTCCAAGGTCTCTCACTCTGCATAATGTGTGGTGTGGGTCTCTGGATTTGTTTCCATTTGCTGCAGAAGGATGCTTCTTTGATTACGGTTGAGCGAGGCACTGGCCTGTGAGTATAATAGAATGGCATTAGGAGTCATTTTATTGCTGCTTTATTTTTTGGTGGTGATGTTTATTTTATTTTATTGTTTTTATAACAGTAGTGTTTGGTTTTACCCTATGTCCCTAGCCAATCTAGTCTCGGGTTCTTGGTCACCATGCAGTGCCAGGTATGGGTTCCATCTCTTGGAGTAGGCCTTAAGTCAAAACAGACATTGGCTGGTGTCTCCCTCAAGCTTTGTGCCACCATTCACCATTGCATTAGTACATCTTGCAGGCAGGACACCATTGTAGATCAAAGGAATTAGGGCTGGCTTGGTGTTTACACTTGCTTCCAGTAGCCTGCAGAGTGCCTTCCTGTATCAAGGACACTAGCAGGTAAGTGTAATGGTTCTCTGTAGTCACCAGCTCAATTACTCCATCTTCAATGGAGTGTGTAGGCATTGTCTCCATCAATGGGGCTTTGCCACTAGTTTGTGGAGAGCAACCTACAGCCTTGGCAACAACAACCTGGGCTGTTTGGGAGTTCTCATGGTACCCCTTTGGCCAACAACACAATTATATGTAACTGGTATTGGAAGGTTCATTTGGTGACAAGAGATGTCCAGTTGGGACTCTCTCTATCTCCCATTATTTGGTGATTTCTGTTAGATCACCGTTATATAGGTATACATTGTAAGAACCTTCTACAATATTAGATTTCCATACTACCCCTCAAATGGTCCTTAATTCTAGCTGCCTTTCCCCGTATTTCCTCACTCAGTCCCCTCTCCATTCCCCTTCCCCTTCCTCTTGTCACTCGGTCCTCCCATTCCAGACACACACACACACACACACACACACACACACTAACCATTCATAACTATCTATTCTATCTCCCTTTCCTAGGGATATCTGTCCCCTTAGTCCTTGCTCTGTAGCTAACCTCTGTGGTTTAATGGACTGTAAGTTGGTTGTTATTGACTTAACAGTATCTGCGTGTAAGCGAATACATACCATATTTGTCTTTCTGTTCCTGGGTTATCTCACTCAGAACGATTTTTGTGTTGTAGTTCCAGTCGCATGGATTGGTAGGATTAATATAGTGAAAATAGCCATCCAACCAAAAGCAATCTATAGATTTAGTGCAATTCCCATAAAAATTCCAACACAATTATTCACAGATTTTGAAAAGACAGCTTTTAGTTTCTTATGGAAACACAAAAGATACCAAACAATGGAATTAAATCAAAGGCCCAGACATAAGTCCACACACCTATTGACACCTGACTTTTGAAAACAAAACAAAACAAACCCCCCTCCCTCCCCAAAAAACTAGTAATACATACTGGAAAAAAGTCAGCATCTTCAACATCAATGCCGGTCAAACTGGATGTCTGCCTGGAAGGATGCAAATGGACCTATACTTATCACCTTGCACAAAACTCAACTCCAAATGGATCTAAGACCCTTAGCATAAAACCAGATATGCTGAATAAGAGAGGAAGTGGGGAATAGCCTTGAACTCACTGGCACAGGAAAAGACGTTTTGAGCAGAACATCATTAGCACAGGCACTAAGACCAACAATTAATAAACGGGACCTCATGAAACGGAGAAGCTTCTGTAAGGTAAAGGACACTATCAACAGGACAAAATGACCGTCTATAGAATGGAAAAAGATTTTCACCAACTCTATATCTGACAGAGAGATAATAGCCAAAATAACTAAATATTAAGAAAACAAATAACCCAATTATAAGTAAGTTACAGATATAAACAGAGGATTCTTTAAAGAAAAAACTCAGATGGCTGAGAAACACTTTAAGAAGTGTTCAACATTCTTAGCCATTGTCGTCTGCATAGAAGAGGGTTACTGATTTCTGTGAGTTCCTTTTGTTTTCAGTCACTGTGCTGAAAGTGTTTATCTGCTGTGGGAGTTCTCCAATGTAATTTTAGGGTCACTTATGTGTGCTATCATATCATCTGCTAATAAAGATACTTTGACTTCTTTCTTTCCAATTTGTATTCGCTTGATCTCCTTCGGTTGTCTTATTGCTCTATGACTTCAAGTACTATACTGAATAGGTGTGGAGAGAGTGGACAATCTTGTCTTGTTCCTAATTTTGGTGGAACTGTTTTGAGTTTCCCTCTGTTTAAATTGATGCTGAGTATGGAGTTGTTGTAAACTGCCTTATATTGTGGTATGTCTCTTGTATCCTTAATACTTCAAAAGAGTGTTAGATTTTGTGAAAGGGCTTTTCTGCATCTAATGAGGTGATCATGTGTTTTGTCTTTCAGTTTGTTTGTATGGTGGATTACATTTATTGACTTTTGTATGTCAAACCACCCCCGCATCTCTGGAATGAAGCCTCCTTGATTATAGAGGACAATCTTTTCAAGGTGTTCTTGGAGTCAGTTCAAAAGTATTTTATTGATAGTTTTTAAAACCATGTTCATAAGATAAACTAGTCTGTAGTTTTCTTTGTTGGGTCTTTATGTGATTTAGGTGTCAGGGTTACTGGCCTCATAACATGAAATGGGCAGTGTTCTTTCTGCTTCTGTTTTGTGGAAGAATTTGAAAATATTAGTACTAACTCTTCTTTGAAAGTCTGGTAGAATTCTGGGCTAAAGTCATCTGGCCCTAGGCCTTTTTGTTTTTGGTAGACTTAATTACTGCTTCTATTTCAGTAGGAGTTTTAAGTCTATTTAAATTGATCTGGTCTTAATTTAACTTTGGTAAGTGATATGTATCTAGAAAATTAGCCATTTTTTTGATTTACTAATTTTGTGGAATACAAATTTTTAAAGTATGTCCTTATGATCCTCTGGATTTTCTCAGTGTCTACTATTATGTCCCCCTTTTTATTTCTAATTTTGTTAATTTTAATAGTCTCTATGTGTCTTTTT
This sequence comes from Alexandromys fortis, assembly GCF_014885135.2. Lineage (NCBI taxonomy): Eukaryota > Metazoa > Chordata > Mammalia > Rodentia > Cricetidae > Alexandromys > Alexandromys fortis. Next base: position 1,605,173 of record NW_026067964.1, read on the forward strand.
AAATTATTTTTATTTTTGGTTTTTCAAGACAGGGTTTCTCTGTCTAATTTTTCTGGCTGTCCTGGAACTCACTCTGCAACCAGGATGACCTTGAACTTACTGAGATCTGCCTACCTCTGCCTCCCAAGTGCTGGGATTAAAGGCAGGTGCCACCAACACCCAGCCTCTCTGTGTTTTTTAAGGGTTTGGATAAGGGTTTGCCAATCTTTTTGATTTCCTCAAAGAACGAACTCTCTTTTATTGATTCTTGGTGTTATTTTTGTTGGTGTGTTTCTATTTTATTGATTTTAGTACCAAATTTTTTGCATTGTACTGCTTTGGGGTATGACTTCTCTTTTTTGTTCTAGAAATTTCAGGTATGCTGTTAAGTTACTAGTATGAAACCTCTCCAGTGTTTTTATGTAGGCACTTTGTGCTATGAATTTTCCTCTTAGCACCACCTTCATTGTGTCCCATAAGTTTGGGTATATTCCTTTTCATTGAATTCTAGGAAGTCTCTTAGTTTCATGAGTTGTTGAGAAGAGAGTATATCCTTTTGTGTTTGGGTGAAATATAGGTGGCGGTTTCCTGTCCCATCAACGGCTTCCCAAATAACCATGAAGAGTCTTAATATTAATTATAAGTGCTCAGTTGATAGCTCAGGCTTATTACGAACTATCTCTTACAACTTAAATTAACCAATTTTTATTAATCTATGTGCTGCCACGTGACTCGTGGCTTTACTTGTCCTCCCGTATGTCTTGTTTCCTCTTCATCTCTAGGTGACTACCTGACTCTGCCTCCTTCCTCCAGGTTCTTAGTTTGGTTGTCCCACCCATATTTCCTACCTGACATCTGACCAATCAGCTTTTTATTAACAATGAGAGTAACACATTTTCACAGTGTACAGGATTATTCCACAGAGGCGAAATGGTCGGTAAATGTCCCTTAGATCCTGCAAACATCATTTGGTTTATAACACCAGTTAGCTCCAGCATTTCTCTGTCTGGTTTTTGCCTGAATGGCCTGTCTATTGGCTAGAGTAGGGTATTGACGTCTCCCACCATCAGTGTGTGAGGGTCACTATGTGATTTGAGCTATAGTGCTATTTCTTTTATGAACTCGGATGCCCTCGTTGGTGCCTAGATGTTCAGAACTGAAATGCCATCTTGGTTTTTCCTTTGATGAGTGTGGAGTGTCCTTCCCTATCTCTTCTGATTCGTTTTGGTTTGAAATCTATTTTGTCAGATATTAAAATGACTAAACCAGCTTGTTTCATAGGTACATTTGCTTGGAATATTTTTTTCCATCCTTTCACCCTGAAGTAATGTCTACCTTAATATTAAGGCATGTTTCTTTGACGCCACAGAAGAATGGGTCCTATTTTCACATCCATTTTGCTAGTCTGTGTCTTTTCATTGGGGGGATTAAGACCATTTATGGTGAGAGATATCAATGATCAATATTCATTGATTTCTGTTGCTTTGTTGTAGTGTGTGTGTGTGTGTGTGTGTTCCTCTCTTTCGATTTGCTGGTCTGGGATCACTTATTCATTATGTTTTCTTGAGTGTGGTTAACCTCTCTATGTTCAAATTTTCCTTCAAGCACCTTCTGTAGAGTTGGATTTGTAGATAAATGTTGCTTAAATGGAATGTTTTATTTTCTCCACCTAGTGTGATTTAAAATTTTACTGGGTATGCGCAAGTCTGGGCTGGCATCTGTGGTCTCTTAGAGTCTATAGAACATCTATCCAGGCCTTTTAGCATTTCCATTGAGAGTTCAGATGTTGTTCTAATTAGTCTTCCTTTATATCTTACTTGGCCCTTTTCCCTTGCAGCTTTTAATACTTTTTCTTTGTTCTATATGCTTACTCTTTGGGTTATTATATGCCAAGAGGACTTTCTTTTCTAGTCTAATCTATTTTGTGTTCTGTGTTTCTTGTACCTTGATAAGCATCTCTTTCATTTAGGGAGATTTTCTTATATACATTTGTTGACCTGGTTTTTATCTCCTTCCTCTATTCCTATTATTTTTTTTAGATTTGGTCTTTTCACGGTATCCTGGATTTCCTGAATGTTTTTCTTCTCTCACGTCTCCAATGCCTGAGATTCTCTCTCCCGGCTCTTATATTCTGTAGAGGAGGCTTGCCTCTGAGTATCCTGTTCAAGTTTTTAAATTTTTCATTTTCAGACTTTCCTCAGTTTGGGTTTTCTTTATTGAATCTATTTCCACTTTCAAGACTTAAACTGTTTTATTAGTTTCTTTCCACTGTTTACGTTTTCACAAATTTCTGTAATGAACGTATTCATTTCCTTTTTAAGGGTCTCTATTATATTCCTACAGACTGTACGAGAGCAACTAGATGCTCACCATATTGAAGAATCTACAAGCCCTTGGAATTCTCCTGTATTTGTTGTTAAAAAAAATCTGGAAAATGGGGAATGATGACAGATCTTAGAGCTGTCAATAAGGTAATTCAGCCTATGAGCCCTCTACAATCTGGAATTCTTCTGCCTTCTCTGTTACCAAAAGGATGGCCTCTCATAGTTATTGATTTAGAGGATTGTTTCTTCACTATACCTTTACAAGAAAAGGATAGAGAAAAATTTGCCTTCCCAGTGCCAACTTGTAATAATTCTCAGCCTACTAGGAGGTACCAATGGATCATCTTTTCCTTGTGTTTGAGCTCTATTGGAATACTCAGGGCCTCCTGGGGTAGGCTTGCCGTGTTCCAGTGGAGTCAAATTGTCCTAGCTGTCTTGGGTTGTCTTTTTATGCTGGGGTCTCGGCATCTGGGTTTGGGAAGATTGGTAATTCAAGATTCTAATATCGTGTCTTGTCTTTTTGGGGTGGGTGTCCTTTTCGTTCCATGTCTTCTGTTGCCCTCTGATTCTTAGGAGAGTGTGGTAGCTGTGTGCTGCCTGGGAGTGGATTCTTCTGGGAACCTGACAGGGCTGCCCACCGGGATTGCAGGTAGAATGTGTTTCTCGTTATTTGGAGCTGACACTTGGGAGTGGTGATGCGCTGGGAGGGCCATAGGAGGGAAGGACGCAGGGCAGTCCTCCAGGATCTGCTGAGTCCCCTGGGGATGCGGGGGAGAAAAGAGTGAGGAGAGACCCCAAATAGGCCAGTACAGAGCTGGGAGTGAGACCCAGAACTGGATGTGCAGGAGAGGAAGGAGAGTGACAATCTGAAGCTTCCCTCCCTGTCCCATTGGCCTTTGGGTTTCTTTGGCAGGCTTGATTGATTGGCTGGTTCCCAGGGAATGCCTGCTAAAGTTGAGGGTTGGGATTAGAGTCAGTGAGGAGGAAGGCTGGAGGAGCAGATCTGGGAGATCACCTGGAGACAAAGAGGAGGGGGAGGCATAGCAGATAGTGGGCTTCTGAGATGGGTGAACCCAGGGTTTGATTTGGGAAGAGAGAGGAGAGGCGAAAATCTGCTGTTAGCCTACCTGTTTCCCCAGTGACATTTGTGGGTCTGTATGTTCCCAGGGCGTGCCTGCTGGTGTTGAAAGCTGGGATAATGGGGTGAGTGTGGGGGAGGAGGAGTGGAGGAGGAGGTCAGAGAGGAGGAGGTGGGGGTCGGAGAGGAAGGGGAGACTGCAGGTAAGTGTTCTGCTACAGAGATGGGGATCAGACTGAGGGGTTGCATTCGGAGGAGAGGAGAGAGAAAGGCCAAGATCTGCCTTTGGAAGGATTCTAAAGGGTTTTTATGCCATGAACTAATCAGGGAGGGGTTGGGAGCAGAGCTTATCCTAAGGAAGTATAAATCAGACTAGGGATAAGTCTGAAGACAGCCCACTAACTAACCAACCTACCCACCAAGCAAGCACATGTCAACCAGATTGTTAACTAACCAACCAACCTACTAACTAACCAACACAAATAACTAACCACCCCACTGATGCAATGAGAGAATCTCCAGTCTTCAGCCTCCTGCGGGTTGGCAGAGCCAGGTCAAGGAAAGCAGGCTAGGCAAATAAGCTGGCGGCCAAAAGAGGTCCTCTCAGAAACCTGGAGGAACCAGCAAGCACAAGGCGTGTTGTGTGTGTGTGTGTGTGTGTGTGTGTGTGTGTGTGTGTCATGTGGAGAAAGCCAGGCATGGAGCAAAGTGGTAGGCTTTAGGGGATTTTGTTTGTTTGTTTTTTTTTCCCCAAACTCTTTTTAAGTCACAAAAAACAGGCATCAGTTTCCTCTATGAACAAAAATTGAAGGAGGCTGAGGTCCGAAGCTCGAATCTTCTTCCTACTTTACTTACTTCGACTCTGTCCAATATTGACCTTCTTGCAGACAAAATAAAATCGTGTTGACAGTCAGGGTCCTGGTAGCTAGGTGTGGTAGTGAAGGCACCTGTTTTCACGGTGTGGTGCTACACTCACATGCCCAGTCTAGGATTACCATAAGAAATATCAATGGTTTTCTCTTTCTCACCGACTTCCTGGGACTTTCCCCTTGACTGCCCCTACAGTATTCAGTTTTGTCTGAGAGATACATAAAGTTCACGGGGCATTTTAGCTGGCACCGGAGCCCAAATCTAAAATGCAATAGTCTCTGTAAGGCAGGGAGTATTGAAGAAAATTCCCTATTCTTAGGCTTTGCAGGGTTACCTGCCTTCTGGCTGGAGGTGGAAGGCGGGAGCCTGTGCATCCCACTGGGTCCAAGCCCTAGAATGTCCCAGCTCTTTAAATTTAGGAAAAAGCCTCCAGTGGGTTTGGGGGGATATCCTGGCCGGGATGAACTGACCAACTGGTCGTTACCGTGGTCCCTCAAGCCCACCTCAGACCCCTTGATCTCCACTCTTTCTGGAAGATTCCACTATTGTCAGGTTTCCTTTCAAGGCCTTGCGCAGGAAGCCACCAAGCCGTCTGCAGCTGGTACCAAACACCTAGGGGTCGCACAGCTAATCTCAGGGTCCTGCTCTAGGTCTTCTGCCTGGGTTCCGTGGGCGAGAGTTTGGTGCACCCTGGAGCCAAGGCTGCCAGCGGAGGAAGCCAGCGAACCCCGAGGCCGGGTCGGGGTGCAAGCTCTGCGGCCGCGGATGAAACCCTGTTCCAAGGCTTGGCTTGCTTCTTCCGTCGGGTGGGTATGAACTGTCCTAAACGCACCCCCCCCCGCCCCCACTTATAGTCTGTTAAATTGACTAATAAACTCAACACAGCGTTCTCTGTGCGGCTTCAAAAACCTCCGTAATTTCGTTAGAAAACGTTGAAATCCAATCCCAAAGTATTCAGCCCAAATGTTTAGTTAAAGTAACCCCGTGGGTTAATAAACTAAACAAAGTCAACCCATGCAAAACTGGAGCAATGAAAACCAGGCTAGATAAACGAAGGGAAGTTTATAAGAACCCTTTTGGAGGAGAAGAAGGGGGGAAAAAGCACGAAGGCACCGGGGACGGAGCTTTAATGTGAAGCATGTGAGCCGGGCTCAGCTTACAGGTACGCGGCCCACGGCGAAGGGCGCTGTCAGGCGGCATCGCCCAACGCGGCCGCGGCCGGGGAAACTTTACTCGGCGGCCTGCGGCACGGAGCTCCCCGCCCCGCCGTGTGCTCCGCCCGCCCGCCCTCCTGTCCGCACTGCCCGCGGGGACCCGTGGTGGCGCTCTCTGCTGCGGACCGGGCGGCGCAGGCTCGCTCGCCAGGAGAACCTCAGTGCAATCCTAGAGGTTGAGCCCAGCTGTCCAGTGCCACAGAAGAAGGTCCATGGCCACCCTCCGCCCGCCTCGGGCGCTGGAGTGGAGTGACAAAGGCGAGCCGCGCCCTTGACCTCCCTCCCTCTCTCCTTCCCTTCCTCCAAGGAAGCGCTTGGAAAGAGAGGGGCTAGGTGTGGAGCACCGAGTTACTCTTAGTTATTTTTGCTTGATCAGCCTGGAGCAGCAGCCCCGGAGGTGGAAGCAGAAGGGATCTGGGAAGGGCAGGTCAGAAACCTGGAGGCGTTGTGCGGCTTTGGGGGCTTAAGCTGTAAAACAGCTCCTTCTCCGGTCTTCCTCGCTCTTCTAGCCGAACGAACCATCAAAAGGGGAAAAGAGGAGAGGCGGGTGAAGGGCGAAGGGGGAGGGTTAGACACCCCCCCCTCCCATGCTCTAACTTCCCTCGCCCCCTGCCCCCAGGAATTCCTAGGAGGGGCCGCCCTAGCCAGCCGGGTCCATTCTGGGAGCTCGGTGAGGAGATCAGAGGCAGTACAGGTTCTCGGTTAAATGAACCTTCAGGAGGGGGACAATGGCGGGGACCTCACACGGGGGCACCGCGCCTTCCCCCACCCCTGCTCAGCTGCCGCGTTCCTTTATTCCACGTGGTGAATCCCGCCGAACCAATGGGCCAACCCCGGAGAGCGCGGGACGCTCAGGAGATGGTTTGGAAGGAGGTGTGGGTTTTAATTTTTTTTTAAAGCGTATAATTGGAGAAGGGTTATTTTTTCCTTGGCCAAGGAGGGGTGAAAAAAAAAAAGGAAGAAGAAAGGCAGGGGGGAAAGTCAGGAGAAACACAACGCATTTATCTATCAACCGCTAGACAAGACAAAGAGGTTTTAACAACAGTTTGAAAAGAGTGGCCTGTGAATGGTTACTATTCAATTTGTATTTTATTCCCCGCTGGTCATGGAATTGAGATCAGAAGAAAAAGTGAAAACACATGACCGAGGTCAGGGGATCAGAGAACCACCACACACAGCAAAGGGAAAAGGAAGGCAATGGGAACTCGTGTGAAGAAATGGATTATATAAACAGAGCTTACCATCGCCTGCGCCCCATTATCCTGTAATTTACCCTGCATGGGAGCATAGAAATATATTAAACTAGTGATGGGTTTTACCATGGCTCTACAAGCCAGCCTCGTGCCAATCAAGCCTACTATATACTTTGAGACATGTTTAGAATTCTTGAACTAATGTGTTTATTTTAAATATCACAGGGAAATTATTACATCACTAGAAAATAATGCCAGAGCGGGGGTCTGCCGCCCTTTTGAAGTTCTGTTTCGACGAAACATGATTTTAATTACATAATCACTTTGAAACTATAATTATACAATAAACGATGAGGATTAAGCGGGAAGTATAGAGTACATTAAAAATTGCTTAGGTCTTGAGAAAACAAACTGAACATGCGGAGGAAAAAGAAAGAGATGAAACCCGAGGTCCTGGGGAGGGGGTTGATAAACCCTACAACGGCTTTCTTCTGAGCCACAGAGGGATGGGCGCCTGGGGCTTTCGGCTACACGCAGGCAAGTTTGCAGAGTAAAAGCTAGCAAATCCGAGACAGAACCAGAGAGACAGAATCAGATGAAAGATGGCTCCGTGTCTGCTTGCTAGTCTTTCTACACAAAAGCAAATAAAGTTGCTGTGTGACGTTTGCGAAATGCATTTACACCGGCACCCGCAGTGCACTGAAATGCCTAAGGGGAGGTTGTTTTGTTGGCCCCTCACTTTCAGGTGGAAAAGCATCCCCGAGAAATGGCGTCCTGGGTGCCTCGAAGCCTGAAAAGAGTTTATAAACAACTAACTGGTGGCCCCAGCGTGACTGTGAACGCCCTGCGGCTCACACGCAAACCGTGCTCCTCCTGGCACCAACTTCCTGGCCCTGGGCTACACCGGCTGCCTGTAGTTGCTTCAGGGTTCGCGTTGTTTTCGCTGAGGCCAAAGGCAGAAATCAGATTTCCCCCCCTAAAAGGTAGAAACTTGGCCGCGCCCTCCTTTCGAGTTTTAGGAGTCCCGAAGAAGGTCTGCAGACTGAGCGCTGGCCCTATTTGCCTTCAGATCTGGTGACCGAGGTCGAGAGCTGGGAATCACCAGAGGAGCTGAACCGGGGAGAGGGGAGTAAACGCCTCAGATAGAGGCCCGGAGTGCCTTTTCAGTAGAACTCTGCACCAGTGTGCTTCGCCAAGCTAGTGCCATCGGGCAGGCACGCGCAACTCGCCAATCTAACCTCATCTTTTAAAGGCGGACTTTCACGACACATTTATTACCCACATTGCCTGGGGTCACCTTTAATACTTTACAGCATACGCCCGGTGTGGGCAGTTTGGAAGGCAGAGGCCTGCCCTGGCTTCGATTGACAAATGAGGGGTTAAACATTACCACTCCAATCTCGGGCAAGAGGGGCACTCCTCGCTTTTTTTTTTTTTTTTTTTTGTCTAAGCAGAGCGTTAATGACTGGAGAAGCCGGGATGTTTAAACTCAAGTGCAATCCCGAAGATGTTTTCCTGCAGAATTCAGAGGTAGGGTTGGGGAGCTAGCTGGGGAAAGTGACAATGAGCATCTTGCCTCGCTTTCGCTTGGGCCCCCGTGGTTACTCGGCTCTGACCCATTAATATTAAGGCGCATCAGCATCGCATCAGTCTGCAATGGACCATCAACAACCCAGAAAAAAAAAATACCAGAGAGAAATAAAATAGTTCATCCGAAGAGTCCTACTGTGAACGTGTTTATTCTTCCCTCCCCTAAGCCCAGGATGTAATTTTCTCACTGCCCTCTTGCAAACAAAAGGGCTGTCCTAGGCTGACAGTGCTAAGACCCATCCAAAACCCCAGGGAAATTACCAGTGGGCACTAAGTCAGGGGCTGTTTTTTATGGAGTCTGAAACGAAAACAGGCAGTTCTTTCTGAGGACGAGCCTGCTGGGACTGGGAAGGGTTAGGGAACAGAGGAGAAAGATGAGATGGAGGGAGAGAAAGGAAGAGGAGGAGGAGGAGGAGGAGGAGGAGGAGGAGGAGGAGGAGGAGGNGCTAAGACCCATCCAAAACCCCAGGGAAATTACCAGTGGGCACTAAGTCAGGGGCTGTTTTTTATGGAGTCTGAAACGAAAACAGGCAGTTCTTTCCCATGTCTCGCCTGCGGGGAGTGGGAGGGGTTAGGGGACGGAGGAGAAAGATGGGGTGGAGGGGGGGGGAGGAGGAGGAGGAGGAGGAGGAGGAGGAGGAGGAGGAGGAGGAGGAGGAGGAGGAGGAGGAGATGGTGGTAAGGGAGATGGATCCTTGGGACTAATAGTGACTGTAAAACATATTTTCCCCACCTCTTAGTAATACAAGAAATCTTCCTGGGTTACCTCAGCTGATGTATTGCGGCATCTGCTTGATTAGCAATATCAAACACAATATGTTTGCTATATGCTTCTCTGTAGCGCCTTACATTCCTTCCTTCTTCTTATCACTTATATAGGTAGGACTATCCTGATCCCATTCTACAGCACTCAGAGATTGTTTATTCTGTCCTGGGTCACCCGGTCATAAATGACCAGAGTGCCTAGGAATCCAGAGTTGAGTTCTGGGCCAGGACGATAGGACACCTGAACCTGGGAGAAACTGAGGCTTGTCTGAGGTCCCGGCTGGGGCAACCTATAGCCAGGACTGGAATCCACGGTGTAGTGATTGTGATGTGTGTTTGTCACCAAGAGAACCACTTGTCCTGAGAGTCCCATATCATGCTCAAGGAAGGCCTTTCCTTGCTGAACCAAGATCCATCAGCCTGGACTTTCTGGAGATCCAGGGCCGACAATGGAGGGGTCAGCCAGACACTGAGCAGTTTCTTCTGAGGCTAGAGCCTCCCTTAGGCCAGGGAGTTCAGGTCTCCCTGAGGTCCAGGCGCAAGGTGCAATCTTCTACGAAGTGAGTGGGCGCAGGGCCCCAGGAATCCCTCCTGCCAGACGCTGTTGATGGCTTTGGCAGGGCACCGTGCATCTCCGGCAGGCGCCACATCACACACATGATCTCAGGTCATCACCTGGGTACCACTCTGCAAAGTTGCTCCCCTAGTGCAGATGAGAAATCTCCCAGGAACTGATGGGGGGTGGGGGGGTGGCAATCTGAGACACAGCAGCTCCCAGTTATGGGCACCACCTGTGAATAACATCAGCCTGACTTTCTCCCGTTTCTTCCCAGAAGCCTAGAAACTAGCAAGACAGAGATGGTTCTGTTTAGTGCCATTACCTGAAGACTCCCATCTGTAGACTGGAGCTGTGCAAATATGGTGACTGCCGGTGGGGTGAAGAGTAGAGAGTAAAACGCAGCTGGGCATAGCCGCCCAGAAGAGCCCAAAGCCAGCACAGCAAGAGGAAGAAGGAGAGGGACAGAAATGGAGGAACTCAGGACAAAGTCCTGGAGGGTGGCTGGATGGATCTACAGTGCCAGTGCCACCATGGGACTGATTTAAGATTGTGATTTAGGAAAAGTACTCGCTAGACTTGACATCTAAGAAGTCCTGGGTTGCTTTAGCTGGGAAGTTAAACAGCAAAGGGTTGAATATTAAATGGAGGCAAGCGAAGAGAGGCACAGATCCTTCTTCTAGCAAGACAAGGGTGCAGTTACCATCAGGAAGCCTGTCCTTTCTCGAGGCCGTGAGCATCTCCTTGTCACACCACAGGAGACACAAAAGGAATCTAACTGCCATTTCACTCTAATTATAAAATACAGACCGCCCCACGAATCTGCATGTCATCCTTGCATAGGGACCACGTTACTCTTCCGTGTACTGTTTCCGTCTCAGCGCATCTGCCAAAGTGAGCAAGGGCCGCTAATTTTGGTGCTCAACTTGAAATGGAGTTCTCAGACAAGCACACTAGTACGCAAGACACCATGCACTGGAGGAAAGCCAAACCCAAGCTCACAGCCAGAATATGAAACCTATTTAAAACATGCTTGATTCCTCCCCGGAACAGGGCTTACTACTCTCGTGGTCAAATCATCTCTTCCAGCCAGGTGGCAAGCTAAGCAAATCCAGCCACAATTCCAGGCCACAAAAATCAGCAGAGTGGCTGCCAAGCCTTGCAGGCCTGAGTCTGTTGCCTAACAGGAGAACCCCCTGGAGCAAAACAGCCTATATTCCTCCTCTATGATGCTTGCCCACTCTAAGGAAAGTCAGAGAGCCTACGATGAGGGAAAAGAAGAAACCACAAAAACATGGAATAGAATGAAAGAGAGAGAGAGAGGAGGGAGAGAGGGAGGGAGGGAGGAAGGAAGGAAGGAAGGAAGGAAGGAAGGAAGGAAGGAAGGCATCAGAAGCTGTCTCTGAACAGCCCAACACAGTACACCATGACCAGGACGCTAGAGAAGTCTGCATCTTACTTCCTCAGCCAGATTCTCCAGGGCAGAGGCTAGCTCTACAAGGAGATGGGAGTCCCAAGGGTTATTTCAAGGTTGTCTTTTAGTCTGTCCTCCATGGGTGTCCTAATCTGATCCTGTCAAGAGCCACACGTGCCAGAAGGGTTGCTGGGCCCGGTCAGCAGGCTGCCAGGCTCTGCTTCCGTAGCTGAGCTGTGGGGAAAAAAAGATCAAGGACTCCAAAAACTGGTCTTCTCCTGGTTTTCATTTGGCCTGTCCTGAAACACAAGGGCATAGCAAGGCAGAATGGCAGTTCCCCCTGGGTGGGGTGACTGGAAGTGAACACAAGAGGGCGCTCTCTGTCTTGACCTGGGCGTAGGTTATCGGACATGCAGGCATTGAACCTTGGGATTTTCTGTTGGCGTATTGTATTTCCGTTTAAAAAGCTGTTAGCTATTTTTTTTCTCCCTCAACCAATGAAAACTATGCTCAGTGGCTCTCTATTGCCAGATTCCAAAATACCACCCTGCCTTTTCTCTCTCGTCAGGCAATGGTCTGCAATTTTCCTCTTGCCCTGCAGCCACCACTATGCAATTTGCACCTCACTAATTTCCTGGCTGAGCCTTACTGCTGTCTGGCCGCTGCTCGCTCCATCCACCCGGAACAGCAGCAGCCCGCAGCCTGTTGCTCTGCAATTGATTGGCTGCTTGTGACCTGGACACAACTCCAACTTCAGCTTTGAAGAATCACATAGAAGGGCAGATGTTTGAGGGACACAAAACCCCTGGATTGAGGGTTCTTCCGCACCCGAGCTATGAATGGAGCTGTTTTGAGCAAGCAAAGCATCACACTTCGCTTGGATGGAGGGGGAGTCGCTTGGCAGCATCGCGTGATTGACGCTCTTGTGGTCCAATTTGCCGCTCACTGAAGCATTAAAGCGGCAACCCCGAAGTCACTAGAAAGCCAGCAGCCCGAGCTCAGAGTGCTCAATCCCAACGTACAAATAAAAAGCATTCCCCGACGTTAGTTCCCATTCGGCCTGAGCTCTCAAAGCGTCTCTCGCATGGGCCTGCCAAATATGCGATGCAGCGGATCGCCAAGTACTTCTGCAGGTGGTAATTAAAACAGCTGAGGTCTTCTCTCTCCATAATGACGGGGTTGGAAGACTATATATAAGGATTGAGGTTCTTTAGTTATGCTTTCTCATTCTTAAAGGCAGGGTGGTTTAGGGGGAAAATTCACTGGAGTTAGAGATGCCAGGTTCTGGGACCGAGTAGCTTGTGACCTCAGATGGCTTATTTAGACTCTAATCTGTGAAATGAGAGGGTTAGACTAGATCAGAGTTCAAGGCTCATTTCTGGCTAATGTTCTAGGAACCCCTTATATCGTTGCAGCTACATGTACACTATCTGTCCTTATTCAATATGTTTTGATATATTTTTACGAAAAAGCGTATCCTGTCTGTTTGGAGGCAGGTATTCACTGAGCGAGCAAATTCTTAACGAATTATACACAGACGCCTCTGTGAAAGACACAACAATGAATGCAAATAAGTGTGTGTGTGTGCGTGTGTGTGTGTGTGTGTGTGTGTGTAACTGCAGATGCTGGTGGACGCTAACACATATTGGAACTAGAGTTACAGACAGTTGTGATTGCCCAAAGCGGGGCAGAAACCAAACCCAGGTCTTCCACAAGAGACAACATACACACAGCCATCTCTCTAGCCCCACAATAAAATTCTTATTCTCAGATAACTGTGAATCCCCCCAAACAAATTGGATGTGGTGTTTACCTCCTTTGAATGATTATATGAGCGTGTAAACTCCCTCTGAGAGGTTGGTGAACAACGCGAACACTCCTGCCCTGTGCTGGCCCTGACTCAGCTGTATCCCTCCACGGTATTTTTTGAAAATCATCTATGTCAGGTTTGCAAAATACGGATATCTTGCCAGATTCTTCAAATGAATTGATTTACAAAATTGTTCAATCTGAAACACAAGCAAATAGATATTAGTAAGTTCCTCAAGGTATCTCTGGCCATTTAAAGTTTTTCTTCATGCATGGGTGTGAGCATGTATATACACACACACACACATGTTAGACACTCAGATATATGCACTGTCTGAACTTTTTGTCATCGTTAGGGTTTCTATTTTTGTGAAGAGACACCATAACCATGGCAGACCTTACAAGAAATCATTTAATGATTTAATTGGGGCTGGCTTACAGTTCAGAGATTTACTCCATTGTCATCATCGTGGGAAGCATGGAGGCAGACAGGCAGACATGGTGTTGGACCTAGGAGTGAAATGACTCCAGGCTGGTCTTCATTGTAACCCAGTCCCTGTCACCATGGTGCTTCCTCCTCAGCATTCAGTACTGTCGGCTCCCCCAGTCTGCACCCCTCTATCTGACTCCACTTGGGGGACTGACAACGGGGCTATGGAGGGGTTTCAGTATCAGGTGGCAAAGAACCTCAAAGGGTTCTGGAACAGCGTAGTAAAATGGATGAAGGAGTTGAGAGGACTGGAAAGCACTGCTCTTTCTTCCCAATCTTCAAGGACCATGCCCCAGAGCACCGGATGGGGAAAGAATGCCAAAGTGACGCCAGAAAGGACCATGCCCAGAGACTCCCGGAGCACAGGAAGGGATTGGCAAAGGCTCAATCCCTTCTCACTAGAGATGCCGGAGGCAAAGTCGTCAGCTGACTTATCCAGCTACCGTCTCAAGTCCATGGCTCTTGACTTGCACACCAATCTTTCTCCACTCTGCCCACTTCTGTCAAAGATCTGTTCTCCCCACTCTCTTTCCCTCCTCTCCCCTCTCTCTGTTGGGGGTTTGGGGTTTTGTGTGTGTGTGTGTGTGTGTGTGTGTGTGTGTGTGTGTGTGTGTGTGTGTGTGTGACAGGGTCTCAGGATATAACCCAGACTGGCCTAAAACTCCCTAGATAGCTAAACCTGGCCTCAAAGCTTCAGTCCTATTGAATGCTTGGGTCAACAATTAGGTCTTCACATTTAACTTCATGTCTGGCTGCAGGTTGGAGCCCACAGTTTTAAATCCATTCCCTCCTGACTAAAGGTTAGAGAGTTCAAACCTATTCTTGCTCCTCAAGGACAAAGGACAGGATGTTTGACCAAAGGTCTGGCTATTGGATGCTTTGCTCCTCAAAGGCCAGAGAACAGGATGTTTGACTTAGGGCGTGGTTACTGGGTGTTATGAGATGTAAGGAGGTAATAACAACACTTGCTTGTTCTTTGTATCATGGAAGTCTTGTGCCCTCCCCTTTTTGATTTGGGTGTAGAAGGACGGTGAAAAATAAACTCGGGGCTTTTTTTTTTTTTTTTTACAGTATTCACTGGAAGCCCTCCTGACTCTATCTTCTGTCTCTTGACTATTTCTTTCCTTAATCCACACTCCCCTTCTCAGGAACGTATGGACAAGTTGAGCTTCATGCATGTTCTTAAAATAAAAACAAATAAACAAATAAATACCTTTATTTTGGGGCTTCTTACTCCTGGACGGGCTCTCTCTCTACTAAGCAAATATGTTCAGGCAGACTCTGCCTGTGGCAGTCAGCTGCTGGATGACTGTAGGGATGTTTCTTAGTTGTTTCCAGGATCCCAGGAGAAAGTATAGATGGGAAGCTAAAATCTGGAACCTGGGCTGGTTCTGTAGGCAGGTTCCATGTCCCAGCTTTAGCTGAATTGGACCACCTCTCCTTCCTCATTCCCTTCTTCCTAAGCCATCCTGGCTCCTCCCATGAGCTCACCGCTTCTAGATACATCATTCCTTTATATGGTGCTAGGATCATTAGTGTCAAATTATTTTCCACACTGTGACCTCCTATCGTCAGTGTGAGTTCCCCCACTGGCTGCAGAGTTTGGGGTGAAGGCTACCTGACACCCTGACACTGGAAAGTGTTCTCCAGGGCAGAAGAATCTGTGGGCGGCACAAGTCACAGAGCAAGCATGCTAGTTAGTGTGGCTGGGAGTACGGGAGCCACCGTCCCATCTGGACAATGGGACTTTTATGTCTACCCCACCTCAGCTGGCAGTCTCTCTCCCACTGTCTTTCTTGGTTGGGCTTTGGTTTAAAGTTACCCTTTTGGGATTTGCTTGGTGTTTGCTTTCGCATGCCACAGGGGAAGTTTCTCTTTCCGAAGTGGACGGTACAGAGATGGGTCTGTTAGTGCCAGGCCCTGCAGAACCACAAGCCTTGGTGTTCAAAGGCTTCCCTAAACCAGCCTGTCAGACAGAGCCCAGTCGAACTTGCTTCTGGCCATTTGGAGAGGCATAATACATGGCAAGCTAATCTTAAAATTACTATTTTCTGTTGGGTTTGTAATTTTGACTGAGTACCCTTCTCCTCGCTGACCCTCAAGGTTTCCACAGAAATATCTGGAAGGAAAGTTGTTTGTGGGAGGTGCCTAATTTCTCCTCATCTTTATGTCTCAGTAACCATGAAGTCTGGCCACCACAGACAGCCCTGTCTCTGATTTACTCTGAATCTCAGCGACAAGTCAAATCCAATAATCTCAAGGACTTGCTGCTCTTTAACCCAGCAGAGGCAGGCCAGATGGTTTTGTTGTTTGTTAATAAAATACTAAAAAAAAATATAGGAGGAAGAGAGTTTGAAATCAGTGAAGGGCTTTAGGAACCCCCCAAGTGTTCTAATTCTGCCTTTAACACTCTGGGAAATTGTTCAAGGCTGGTTATTAGTTTCTATTGCTGTGAAGAGACACCATGACCACAGCAACTCTTAAAAAGAAAAATATTTTTAAAATATTTATTTATTTATTTATTTATTATGTATACAATATTCTGTCTGTGTGTATGTCTGCAGGCCAGAAGAGGGCACCAGACCTCATAACAGATGGTTGTGAGCCACCATATGGTTGCTGGGAATTGAACTCAGAACCTTTGGAATAAGCAGGCAATGCTCTTAACCACTGAGCCATCTCTCCAGCCCCTAAAAAGAAAAATATTTAATGGGGTGACTCACTTGCAGTTCTGAGGCTCAGTCCATTATCATCACAGTGGGACATGGTACTATGCAGGCAGACATGGTTCTGGAAAAGAAGCTGAGAGTCCTACACCTTATAGGCAACAGGAAGTGGTCTGTCTCATTGGACACAGCTTGAGCATACATAAGATCTCAAATCCCACCTCCACAGTGACACCCTTCTTCCATCAATACCACACCTACTCCAACAAGGCCACCTCTCTTAATAGTGCCACTCCCTGTAGGGGACATTTTCTTTCAAACCACCACAGCTGGTATAACCTGTCTTCAGCTATCTGCATGGATAACTAAGTACTTGAAGCCCTGTTATTTTCTGCTCTGGGAAGTTGAGGTCCCATAAATGTCCCCAACCCAGATTCTGTGCCTTATAGCCTCAGCCCTGGGGAGTCTTGTAAACCCATCCTAGTGAAGGTGTGCAGTACGGTATGTATTCACACGCAATCCCCTCATATATAAGCAAACTTGTACTCTATGAATGAACATCCGCATGGGCAAGGGTGACTTCTCTCAGGTACCAGTGCCCTTTCCTGGACTTTATCCTTGATCAGCTCAGTGTATAATTAATACTACTTATGAGAAGGACAGAAAGTAAAGAAAAGAAAGCAAAATACATTCTTCTCCTTCCTCAGCACATATTCCCCTGTAGCTGGGAAGAGAAGGAAGGCTAAGCTACATCCTTTCAGATCCCTCTCTCCCATCATCCAGAAAGGTACTCAAAGGCTATACACTGGTTGATACATTTTAGCTGACATTTTAAAGCTAACGATACTCATTGTTCTATTGCTGTGAAGAGACACCATGACTTGTCAACTCTTATGAAGGAAAACGTTTAAGTGGGACTGGCTTACTGTCTCGGTCCACTCAACTTGTCCAAAAGTTCTTGAGAAGGGGAATGTGGATTAAGGAAAAAAATCGACTGAAGATGGAGCCGGGAGGGAATCCCAGTGAATACTGAATCCACCCCAAGTTTATTTTTTATAGCCATTTTAAAAAGACTTTCTTTAAAAAAATCATGATACAAGGAACAAACAAGAGTGATTACTTCCTTAATTTTCAAAAATCTGAGAGCTATGCCCTAAATCAAACCTATTTGGAGCAAAACAGAAAGTTGCTACACCTTTGACCAAACATCCTGTCGTTTAGGTAAGACATACAGCAACTTCACGGTAGGTCAAGCATTCTGTTGTTTAATCTTGTAGGAGTAATAATAGGCTCAAACTCTCCCTCCTATGTCAAGATGGAGCAGAGCCACTTCTATGGGCCTCCACAGCTTACAGTTTAGAGATTTATCATGGCAGGAAGTATGTCAGCATGCAGGCAGACATGGTGCTGGTAAGGTGACCAAGAGTTCTACATCTGGATTGGCAGGCAGCAAGAAGAAAGAATGAGCCACAAGGCCTGGCTCGAACTTCTGAAGCCTCAAGCCCTCCCCCAGTGACACACTTCCTCCAACAAGGCCACACCTCCTAATAGTGCCACTCCCTAAGGGCCTTTGGGGGCCATTTTCATTCAATCTGCCACACTCATACAAACATACGTACAATAAAACCCATTTGGGGCACAATCGATGAATCTCTACAAACATCCGCATCCTCATGCCATCCCTTGCAATCATAACCTAGAACATTCTATCACCCACACACTTCCTGATGCTCTTTAGCTGATTCTCCCTTCCAACCCCATGAGCTTCTCTTCCTGCTATGGGGTAGTTTTTGCTCTTTCTAGAGTTTCATCTAAATGAAGTCATGTATTATGTTCTCTTTTCGTGTCTTAAAAAAGCCAGCACACTGTTTGAGAGAGCCATCCGTGATGAGTCATCCATGCTGAGGTGCCAATTTTCTCTATGGCTGACTAGACCTGTCTATTATGGATCCTGATGGATGTTAATATCCTGCTCTGTAAAGGGACTGTAATTTCCTCACACACTCTTCAGTCCTGGGTACTCTTGTCCAGTTTAGAGCATTAAGAATTTCCTAGGAAGCTGTTATGCAGTTGTTCATAATCATGAAATCAAAGGAATAAATCTGAACCGTTCAGGTCCGGAACACGGAGCTCAATAGCTATCAGACCTATTTCTAAGGCAAACGTTATTATTAGAGCATGAAGAGGTCCAGCCATGCCACCTAAATCTTGATTATAATGATGATACTTATTAACGTTATGTGTGGATGCAACACTTCAGCCTGCAGGGCATTTTCAGACTTGAACTCTGGCAGCATGGTGCATCCGCAAGGTTGGGGCTCTCCCATCCTCCTTCGTTGTTGCTCCTACATGGCTCACAGGGAGGGACAAGGTCGGTTCTGCTGCTACTTAGGAGACACAAGAAATTCTGCTGATAATTTTACCAATGAAACGTTGACCCGTGAGTCCACTTACACAAATCATTTATGTCCAGGTTTAGCTTGACTTCTAGGGGATTTAACAACTATTCCATTATGTTTACATCCGTTAATTTAAAAGGATCCGTGAAAAGAATCTTGAAAAAAAAATAAAGTCGATAGAACCTAAACACAATTTGACTCATTTTTGCCCATGTCATGAGGTAATTTTGATGATGGAAGATGTGCCACCCAGAAGCAATCCACTGGGTAGAGTGGCAGAGTAAACCTGCACAGTTAAGCTATGATGTCCATGCTCGCAACCACAAACGCAATTTTCCCCTCTCTCAAATTATTCACTTCCTTTTTAATAGGTCACGTCTCATTTCCCTTGATTTAGCACTGGGTCTGATACAGTTATGAGTTTGATGTGGGGGGAGGAAAAGAGAGCCGACAAGAGAGAAGTTGAGGGAAGTAAGATGGCCCTGTTCTTAATTTCCAAGCGCACACTGGAATTGCATGGCTCCTTTGATTGTGAAGGGTTTTGCTGTGTTTATAAGTCTGAAAGGATAAGAACCGCGCTGGAAAACACCCATTGATGAATAGCCCTGCTGCGCACGTCAGCAGGAGGAAGTATCAGAATGCACATTTCACCACAAGGTCAAGGAGAATATTTTTAAAACTAACCTCCACTGCAATGTGAAAAATAGACCAGTCCCTACATCTATCTTCAGGAATAATAAATCACAAGCAAATGTTTTAATGGCTTCAAACTTCAATTTAAAAAAAAAAGTCTCGGAGGCAGCTAGCATCCTCACTGGGAGCCCTGTTTACACTGGGTCTCTGCGTTATTATGCACCCACATTTATAGTGATGATGAATTTACAGGAAAGCATCATGTGACCACATCTTGTTAAATGACATAGGTAGAAAAAAACTACCAAGATGAAGAATTTGGAGCACTAGCCAAGCCTGGTTAGGACAGTCCTCAGCCCAAGAGGCCACTATAAAACACCCACTTCTACTTCTTTCTACGATTCTGTTTTACTTAAAAGCCTGTAAGACAGTCATGACCCCCAATTAGTATTTGTTTGGTAAATAAATATTGAGTCTAAATGCAGCTCACATCACTTGCTTAACATTTTTAGTAACATATTTTTAAGCCATCACTGCTGGCCTTGGTGGATAGTGGTCATTTGTTTTAGAAGTTAGGAAATCACTGGGTCTGGAGAGATGACTCAGTGGGTAAGATGGGCTCCTACAAAGGATTTGTTCAGTTCCCAGCACCAGCACTAGGTGGCTCACGACTGTCCATAACTCTACCTCCAGAGGATACAATGCCTCTGCTTTCTGAGGGTGCTCACACTCACACGTGCGCACGTGCGTGTGTGCACACAGGCACACACAATTAGAATTCCTTTCAGTCTTAAGAAGCTATCATGACTTTCAGTGACAATGAGCTAAACAATTCCTCCTTGTGGAGTCACATATCAGAGAGCTGATGTTTTTCAAGTGAGGTCCTTCTCTGTTAGCTGACAAAGTAGTAGAGAAAGTATTTCCCTACCTTGAACGATTCAAGAATGTGTGCATTGTGCAAAGGGAGGTATTCTGCTCACCCCAAAGTCAGTGGCTTGGGGGGTAGCCCCTGGCTATGCAAGGTACAGCTTTTTGATAGCTTTTGTCTCTGCCCTTCTAAATATATGGACATTAAAAATTAGAACAAGGGGCTGGAGAGATGGCTTAGTGGTTAAGAACACTGACTGTTCTTCCAAGGTACCTGGGTTCAAATCCCAGCACCTACATGACAGCTCAGACTGACTGTAACTCCAGCTCCAGGGCATCCAGTTGCCCTCTTCTGGCCTCTCTGGACACCTGAATATACACTTCACCCACACACATAATTTAAAATAAAAATATATAATTGGATATGTAATGGTCTGTCCTGTTCCTTTAAGAGACAAGCCCCACCCTCACCCCACCCCTGTCCACCACTGAGGCAAGCAGATTTTTCTTCTGCTTCCAGTCTGAGCCTTTCCTTTTCAGTCTCTCTCCCAAAGATGTAGCTATTGTCATGGCTCCTCTCCTACCCCCTCCCCAGTTCTCTTTTGTTTTTCCCTCTCTCTGCTCTTCCTTCTCCTCTTCCCTCTTTCCCTTCCATAACCCACTAAATAAATATCCAACCTCACTCTGCATGACATGCTTATCTGTCTGCCTCTCACCCACTGTGGCTGTCTCCCCTCGTGGAACTGGCTGCCCTGCTGAGGTCTCTCACCTGCCACAAGACTCCCTGCCTGGGATCCACTGGCCCTCATGGCCTGCAGGCCACTCAGGGGCTCCCTGCCTGGGACTGGCTACCTTAGTGGCCAGTTATGGTCTCATGGCCCACTCCCCACTGCTGCCACTCTGGGACCTGCAGTGTTTCTGCCACTGTACCTGTCAGGGAACCTGCAGCATTTTACTTAAACCATAACATTGGTGCCTGAGACCCAGGAAGCTCTCCAGCCCCTCTCTTGGGGTTGGGATTCAGAACCCGGTATTTTTTCCACAACAACCACGTATTCCATCTGCCTGAATGCTGACCTCTACTCACACCAGAAGCTTCAGTGATGAGTTTTCCCCTTCCAGCCCCCAACCACAGCCGTCAAGGCTACAGTTGAGCCCTTCACTGCTTTCCATAGCTAAAAATGTGACTGGGAAAACATGGAGTTGGTCCTCCCATGCTTCGATTTTGGGGCTTACAGTCCCTCAGATTTTTCTTTCTCCCTTTTTCCTTTTCTTTTCTTTTGGAACATTTGTCAGTGCTCCCCACCAGCTTCTCTGGCTTCCGAGTCACCTGGACCAGAGCCAGTCAGGATTTAACACCCCACCTGTAGAGAGGAGACATTCTTCTACAGGCCCTGCTGCGGTGTTTGTTTGCTGTTTTTGTGGGTTTTCACGTTTTCAGCTATGGTATAAACCCTCAAACTATGTCCTGCCAACTACCCTTTTCCTCAAGTGTCCCTGCCACTGCTGCTGACAAGATTTGTTGGATCCACGAGGCAGCTGTTTTCAATTCCAGCCTTTTGCTCTCTGCCGCGGCTTGTGGTGGCTTGGCAACAGGGCGATCACGCCCCTAGGTCCCTCTTCCAAACAACATGTGGCGGCTGCCATTTTGACTGAGGTCAGGTGACTTCACTGCCATTTTAACTGAGAGCCAGGTCAGGTGACCAAGTTCTACCATCTTTACTGGGGTATTCCCTGCCTGGTTCCCTGGTGTTAACTGTGTTACATAGGTGATCTTACCACCATTTTAATTGAGGTCAGATGACCTTACCACCATCTTAACGGAGGTCAGGTGACTTTACCGCCATCTTAACTGAGAGCCAGGTTGGGTGACCAAGTCCCACCATCTTTACTAAAGTATTCCCTGCCTGGTCCCCCGGTTTACTTATGTTTCTGTCTTTAAATTCCTCTTGCTGACTCTGTTACATGTGTGTTTTCAACAGTGGCATGCCTTTGGTAGGGCCCACCAAGAGCATCCACTTTGCCCAATTTTTGTTCAGTGTGTGTGTGTGTGTGTATATATATGTGACTTAAATACACCTATGTTTATTGTTAAGTGTTTAAATGTTCTAATTGTCTGTTCATTGTATCTCATTCCAGACTACAAAGCAATTAAGTCTCGTGTTTTAAACTGGTTTGTACTTTTAAGTCTCTTAAAAAAAATACTTTATATTTAATCCAACCCTGCTTTATCTGTTGAGACCCAGTACAGTCAAGCTTGGTCCCAACTCTCCAGGCATATTCTATACTGTAGTTATACCTGATAAACAACCCCCAATTCCTCAGAGATCTGGGGAATATGGCATTTAAATGCTTGGTTATTAAAAGAAAAAAACTTTTCATAACAAAAAGAGACAGGTTGGCTCCTAGCAGCAGCACTCTATTTCCTTCAAAGAAGACAGATGACAGATGGGCACGGAACAACATCCATCTACAATTTGTTTCAACTGCCAAGCACTGACAACTGGGCAAAACTGCCTTTCATCAAAAATGAAGCTCACCAGTGGACAGAATTGGTGGAATGGACTGCCTAGCTGCTCAGGTCAAGCTAGGCCTGTCTTTCTACAGATTTCTTAGCCCAAAGGATGTTCTGGAGCCTGGCATGCCCTGTGCTAAGCAGGGAAAAGAAAAATACAACCTTCAGCAACCATGTAAGACCCTGAGGAGTAGCTCTAGGTGCCAATTCTGTGGTTTTTTAATCAATAACTCAAGTAAAATTTTGTCCTTCTCGGAGATCTCTGATGCAGTTTGACAACTTAGAGGTTTTGTCACTTTAAAAGGACAACCTCACCAAACAAATTTCAGCAAAATACAAATACAAGTTATTAAGGTATGTATATGCAAGTTATAAATACAAGTTACTCAAATTTTTCTCTCACGCTATCTTCCATAGTCTTAAAAATACTTTCATTGTACAAAAAATATCTGTCACAGTCATTCAGATATGAATAAAATGCACAAGTCTAAAACTTTTATTTTCACAAACCCAAAAAATTCTTGTGAGTTCCAGGGAGCCAAATTGAAGGGTCCACCTTAAACAGGTCAGATACACCCCTCTCAATTCCTTGGTCTTAAAACTTTTTATCCTAAACTTAACTTTATCCTCTGTTCTGCCAATA
Organism: Alexandromys fortis; assembly: GCF_014885135.2. Classification (NCBI taxonomy): domain Eukaryota; kingdom Metazoa; phylum Chordata; class Mammalia; order Rodentia; family Cricetidae; genus Alexandromys; species Alexandromys fortis. The sequence goes on from NW_026067964.1 coordinate 1,628,178, forward strand.
CCTTAAACAGGTGTAAGAGACACCAGATATTTCCATACCACAAACACCTGACAGGAGCAAAGAGACCAGCTACCCCAGGATGTGATCAGCACCCAGCTTTCTCAGGTTTCTCCCCCCAAGACAATGCCCACAAACAAGCAGGAAGCAGTCTTGAGAATTCACGATTCCAGTTCCTTTAACCTGTTGAGACTCAATCTCCCTGTGTACCGCTGAGGCAGGAGGATCTTTTTTCTGCTTCCAGGCTGAGCCTTTCCTTTATAGTCTCTCTCCCAAAGAGGTAGCCGCTGCCGTGGCTCCTCTCCTCCTCACCTCTCTTTCTCCCCCACCCCCCCTGCTCCCAGCACCGATCTGGATGCCAGAATGCAGATGGGCAAGTCTCTGCCTTCACTGTCTTTCCTGCCTCAGTTTATCAGCCTTGAGCCTTGGCGACCACACATTTTGGTCCCCACCTTACTTCCTGAATATCTTGTTTGCAAACCTCTCTCACACTGAGAGAAACCTAAGCCTTCACGTTGGTTCTTGTTCTCTCCGGTGAGATGACTGATGTTCCAGCATGGCACGAAGTGGGGAGGAGTCCAGACGAATGAGAAAAGACCCATCATTGGAGCATTCTGGGTGTGGTAAGGATTGCTCAAGGTGGGGCACTCTGAAGTAGGTGAGCTGGGGGATATGGTGTGTCTTATTTAGAGCTGGAGGTGGAAAGAGAATTTGGGATTACAGAGTGTTGATCACCAATTTTGAAGAGGGTTCAAATGCCTGCAGCTTAAAGTATTCAACCCCACGATGCCGTAGTCATCCCAATACTGCAAAAGTTTGAGGTTAAAAAAAAAAAAGTAACCAACAAAACCCAGATATGTGTCTTCTGTCAGGGCCTCTCTGGCTATCATAACAAAAGGACTCACTCAGGAATGATTCAAGGATGGCTCTGCTCAGTGTTTGCTCAGAAGTCACTTAAACTCCGCTTATTTGGTTCACGAGTTGAGGACAGGATGGAAGGATGGAACAGTGAGCAGACCCCAAGAAGAGTTAGGGAGCATCTGTATCAGCACAGGAGCTTTTGGAAAGAGGATGCCGAGGCAGGGAGTTACTTCCGGCTGCACGAAGGTGTGGGTATAGGCATGCCTTCCCTGTCCCACACCCACCTGACCCCTGGTCTGCACCCCAGCTTCGTTGCTTGGCCGGGTGAAGCCTGCAGCTCAGTATGTGAGCTAATACATGTGAGTTAAACGCCACTTAACCCCTACTACCAGGCTACCAGGCAGGGGTCAGACCATTCTAGCCCAGGGAAGGTCAAGTGGGGCTCAGGTTTTCAACCTGCCACGGAGCTATTTATAGCTGTTGTTACTTTCATTTCCTCTCAGGTAGTCAATTATGTCCTTTATCTCCCTGGTTTTCTGAAAAGAATAATTGGCTCAAAAGGCCGGATTGTCAAATATTTATGGAGGGTGGTGCCTGTGGCTGTGTGGCAGCCGCGGAAATTAGAAGGGGCCATTGAGAGCCACAGAACCAGGAAAGCGGTGACCGGAAGCCTCTAAGGCGCCCTAGTTCAGTTGCTGCAGATGTTTGCAGGGATAGAGCATTTTCCTAAGGCTGGAGCAGACTAGTAGAACTCAGTCCCAGGATGTCGAGCCTCAGGGTGGAGAATGCACACCCTTTCCAAATCAGGCCAATAATTCTCTTAAGAATAATTTGTAGGCCCAAGAAAAACACGATTGCAGGTTGGGTTTGGCCCGGGGTCAGCAATTCAACATTCTTGGGTGGTCCCACCCCTTGCACAGTCAGAAAACACTCAGATCCTGGGAGTGAACTTACCCCTTTAGTAACCAGATGGTGCTAGGACCCAGGCTTTCCAGTTAGTTGGCTGGGGCCTTCTGCTTTGCAGTTGTGCTGAGAAATTGCCCCATGGCAACCCCTCTACCCTTGCCCTCCTTGGGGAATATGATGTCAATTTGACTGAGAACAAATGGTACCTCTTCAAGCTATGCTTGGTCCAAGAACAAGTCAGTCACAGACGTGTCTCTATCCCGTGTGTGGAGCACACCCCCTTTGAACGGTCCTGAAACTACTCCCTGAAGCTGACAAAGGACCTACAACATCCTTTGTGAAGTGGGGTCCCAGAACATCTCCCCACTGTTAAAAATCCTACCCCCAAAAATGATTCATAGAGCCTAGCCCCTCTTTCTTACTCTGTAAAATCGCTGTCCTTTCTAACCCCTGTCAACCAGGGCCAAGAAAAATGCCACCTGCAGAGGGTCCCTTACAGTTGATCTAGAACCCTGGGCTCCTGGATCTGCATTTGGACACTGCCCCATGAAGGAGCACTGAAGCCTGAGATGATTTTCCCTGGGACTTTCTGTATGGGATAGATGAACTCTGTCCTGGTCATCCGCAAATGTCATTCTCCAGAAGCCACATGTCTAGGGTGACAGCTGCCCTGGAGCATCTGGAGAGACACAGGGACCCTTAGGGACATAGGGCCAAACTTTCGACCACCGACATCCCTGCTCTGAGATGGGCACTCAGTACTTTCCTAGGCTTCACCCCCAGCCACTGCTTTTCACTATGTCTCTGCTACCTTCGGAGCTATGATTGCTCCACCTGTCCTTTTCCAACCACGGGAATGAGATCACCACCAGTGGACTTTACTCAATATTTTCTCTGTGGCTCAAGTTCCAGCAAAAATCTAGTGGGCAAGACTCTCACTATCCCTTCCCAGTGGCAGCAGTAGGGTGCTGTGATTACAGCAGCCATTGCTTACTGAGTGTTGACTGTACCCCAAGTACAGAGCTAGGTGCTATAGCCTTCTTCCCTAACCCTTCAGTAAATCATGCGGGGCAGGTGTTCTTATCCTCTTTTTGTGCTAGTAACAAAAATCAAGGTCCAGAGAAGCTAAGCAAATTACCTAATGCTACATAGAGGCAGAATTTAAATTGTCCCCAGAGATAACATGTTAGACCCTTTGTTGACTGAGATTTATGTCCTGCATGGTCCAGTTGTCATTCAGTCCCAAAGAAACTACATTAATTATAAACTGGTTGGCCTATTAGCTCAGGCTTCTTATTAATTCTTACATCCTCCATTAACATAATTCTTGTCTGTGTTAGCCACGTGGCTTGGTACCTTTTATCAGTGAGGCGATCTCATCTTGCTTCCTCTGTGTCTGGGTGACAACTGTAGACTGAGCCTTCCATCTTCCCAGAATTCTACTGTTCTGGTCTCCCCACCTATAATTTCCTACATGGCTACTGGCCAATCAGCATTTCATTAAACAGGTACAAGAGACAAATCTTTACAGGGGGCAAGGCCATTGTCCCACAGCAACCTTTTAACCTCACCCTGGCATGGGGTTTTCTGCCTTTTACTTTATCCTATCACAGCAGACTCCACTCCCAAATCACTGGCCTCTGCTAAACCCCTGGGGTTCTGAAATAAGCTTTGAGGGAACAATGTCGGGGTTCCAAAAGTTTAAGTCCTTCTCAAGTCCAACCTAAGGTACCTTGTGTGTATAGGGCCACTCGTGGGACATCAACTGTATCCACCTACTCCAAGCAGATTGAGCCCAAGATAACCTAGCACATGCTATGCGTCTACCCTACCACTAAATCACCCCCCAGACACAAGTAATGTTATTTTGATTTGCCCACTTCATTGTTTTCTAACAAGGAAATGAATTTGATTCACTCAGAAGTGTTCTGTTGACTCTTGGAAGTCACTGGCTTTGTAATACTGACATTAAAAAAAAAGATACAGGATAAATGGACAGAGCCCATCTCCACGTAGCTCATGTCCAAAGAGGGGAGTTTCCGTTTCTGTAACAGCTTATTTTTGCCTTTCACAGCGCCTTCCAGGACTTCACCCCAACGTTGCTGTTGTGGGGTTTGTAAGCATTTTGAACTCAGGACGCTGTGTCTGTGTTGGGGGGGGGGGGGGGCTGACATTCATACTTGAATGCTGTGCAACTCTTAATTCTTTTTTTGTTTTGTTTGTTTGTTTTTGTTTTTTGTTTTTTGTTTTTTGAGACAGGGTTTCTCTGTAGCTTTGGAGCCTGTCCCGGAACTAGCTCTTGTAGACCAGGCTGGCCTCGAACTCCCAGAGATCTGCCTGCTTCTGCCTCCCGAGTGCTGGGATTAAAGGCGTGCGCCACCACTGCCCAGCTGCAAATCTTAATTCTTGTTGACAGTGGGACTCCCCCTCCTGAGTGAGGGCCAGGGATGGGCAGTACTAACAGTATATACTCTGCATGATGCTCTGGTTTCTCATCATAAATAAGCGGAGAGTCTTCACAGTCCTGAAGGCTAGGAGCCCGAGGTGTTGGCAATGAGGCTGGTGTCTTCTGGGGGCCATGAGTAACAGATCTGTTCTAGGCCTCTCTCCTCAGCTTGCTGCTGGCTGACTTTGCCATGCCCTGTGCATCTGCTCCCCCCGTAGTCTCTCTGTGATCTTACTATCTTCTCATGAGGACACCATTTAGGTCAAGTTAGGGCCAACATAATGGCCTCGCTTTAACTCTCACCACCCTCTAACAGGCTGATGTGAAGCAGTGGAGGTTAGAACCTCACCTGTGAACTCAGTCAAAGGGTGACACAATTTAGCCCATACCAGACGGGCTTCCCCGTGGAGTGCCTTGCACATGTTCAGCAGCATGCCCTCCATCTTCCCTGGGCTTCAGGAGATAACACTGCAGCATTCAGAGCAGGGAGCCCCCTGATGTTTCTAGGTCTATGGACGCGTGTTAAAACTGCTGTTGTTCTACTAGCCTTAGCATCCTGAAGTTAACATATTTTACCAACCTTAACTCAATACCCATTCAATAGCCCATGATTCGGTCTTTATCCCTAATTTCCACACCAGAAAACAAACAACAACAACAACAAAAAAAAGCAGGTCATTTGCTGAAGGTCAGTTGCTGTTGAATGGTAGGGCCAGAGCATGAGCTGAAGTAATTCATGTCTCTGTTACATTTAAAGGGCTTCTATTGGGGGGAGGGGCAGCCTTTAATTTCCAAAGGCTTTGATTTGATTACCCAGTGTGTGTGTGTGTGTGTGTGTGTGTGTGTGTGTGTGTGTGCGCGCGCGCGCGCATCATGCACACACATGCTGAGATGACGTTAAAAAATCCTGTTTTGGCCGGTCAGCGGTGGTGCACACCTTTAATCCCAGCACTTGGGAGGCAGAGACAGGCAGATCTCTGTGTTCGAGGCCAGCCTGGTCTACAAGAGTTAGTTCCAGGACAGGCTCCAAAGCTACAGAGAAAACCTGCCTGTGTGGATGGATTCTTGTTTTTATGAGTGTTTTTATTTGTTGATTGGTTGGTTTGGGTGGGGGTGGTGAGACATTGGGTTCCCACACTGGTCTTGAACTTATGACTGTCTTCCAGGTGCTGACCTCATTTTTTTTGCTTGCTTGTTTGGTGGTTGTTTGGTTCTGTGTGTGGGGTGGTTCGAAGGATTCCTGGGAGGTAATCCATTCTTGGCTTTTTCAAAGGTGAACACCTGAGTAGGGGAAGATGGCTGAAGGTCTCACAAGGAAGGAATGGGTGCCGTGAGCTTGGGGTTGTCAAGAGGAATCCCCAAGACTTGGAGACACTGTTTCCTAAAACACAGTTATCTGTACACTCTTGGGTCCACCCACCCAGGGACCTTGAGGTAATAGAACCATATACACTGTTCCACTGACTCATATGACTCTGAACTCTGCAGTGACAGCCCCTGCCCTAGCACAGGGAGAGAGAGGGAGAGATGCTAGGAAGCTCACCTCTAGATGGACAGTGGCCTCGTGCCCAGAAAGCCCAAAGGTTCTTCCCTAAGGGAGGATGTAGAACCTCCCCATAACAACTGGTTCTGGGGTGCTCAACACTGAAGAAAAGAGATACACACACCAAGTTTATTTTACCAAGGAAAAGGAATATGATATTTCTTGCACTCTAAATATCAGAGAAGTTCATATTATGTTGATTCTGTCTCCTTTCCAATCCTCATTGTTTTTCATTTGAACTCTGAGGTCCCTTACTGAGCATGACAGACTGGTCAAGAGTATACAGAAGAGGGTGCAGAACTTACTCAAAGCAGCCCAACTGATTTCAGGTCCCATCACATGACCTACTTTAGATACTAATACTTTATATGCATTTTGCTACCTTCTCTGTGTGTGGTCCATTTGTCCAAACCACGAATCGAGCTCCTCCTACATAGGGGTCAGACCTTCTTTATTTTTTAACCCATGTCTTATAATGGTCAACACAGAGCTTAGCACCTAGAGGGTGCACACAGTATGAAGAAAAATCTGATTTATTTTGAGTGATATTTGTTCACAGAACTATTTGGGTGGGGGTGAGGGGAAGCTCCACAATGATAAGTCTGTGCTCTTCCTTCTCTTCTGCACTCACAAACATGCGCGCACACACACACACACACACACACAAACGCACGCACGCACGCACACACATACACACACAAACGCACGCA
>NW_026067964.1:1635542-1651687 GCF_014885135.2 Alexandromys fortis
AAATAAGCAGATAAACCAAGCAGGGGTGATGCATGCCTCTAATCCCAGCAGTTGGGAGGCAGAGGCAGGCAGATTTCTGTGAGTTCGAGGCCAGCCTAATCTCAAAGTGAGTTCTAGAACAGCCTGAGCTGCTACAACAGAGAAACCCTGTCTCCAAAAATAAAAAATTAAAACAAAAATTAAAAACAGAAAGAAAAAGGAAAGAAACAGGCAAACAAACAACAGCAGCAATAACAACAAAAAAAAACCCCAAATAAACCAGAACAAAATAAAAAACAAACAGAAAAATAACAAAGAGAAATAGGAGAACCACACACACGCACACACACACACACACACACAAAACCCATAAAAACACAAAATTGGAAACCATAATATATAAACAATCACTAGTAAGGTTTAAAAAAAATGCCCAAACAACACATTGCAAGACAAAAATTTCTCCAAAAGTAACACTGAATTAGTTTGTGACCATCTACTGCTGGGCATGGGGCCTGCCCTTAAGTGTGGTTTGTATACCCAGTGAGTCTCCTCCTTTTTCCCTTGCAAGCAGTTGACAGGGATGTAGATATTTCCAACTACGATGTAGATTTACAGTTTCTTTCAGCACTGTCTGTTCTTGAGTCCCACCATCTACGGTTCAGTGGGTTATTCCATATATTTCTAGGTTGTTTTCTTCCTGGATTGACACTTGTGTTGTCTGCAGTATCACTCTAGTCTTTGCTCAACAGTCTACTTTAGTTAACATTAACACAGCTACTCCTATTTTCATTTGATTGATGTTTGCATAAATGTCTTGCCCATTTTCAGACTTCCCCTATAATTACATTTTAAAATAAATACTTTAACTTTCCTTTGCCATTTTGTGTGTATGGGCGCTTTGCTCGTATGTTATAAATAAAAGGCCTGAAGAAGGTATCGACCCCCTGAGACTAGAGTTACAGATGTTTTTTTCCCTGTTATTGAAAATAGCTTCTTTTCTCATACAATACTTCCTGATTACAGTGTCCTCTCCTCCTACTCCCAGGCTCTCCCCACTCCCATATATCCCTTTATGTTCCTCATTTATGGTGTAAGTAACTCAAATGTTTCCTCTATAAAATTTAAGAACGTATCAGACAACGTTAATTTTCTCAGCTGTTGTTGATAATAATAAAAATAAGCATAATCCAAAAATCCGAACTATGGAAAGTGCATTTTGTTCGCCCATGTGTTTGTTTGGTGTGTGCTCTTCCACCCTGGTACGCCGCCATCCCCTCATGTATTTCCTTCTGTCTAGGTAATTCTTTATAGTCGCCCTTCTACAGCCATGTGGCGGTGACAGACCTCTCGGCTTCCCTTCAGCCGGGAATGCCTCTCTTTCCCCTTTGTTTCGGGAGGTCATTTTTCCCTAGGCATTAGATCTGGGTAGGCAGTTCCTCCTTCAGGAAGCCATTTTGCTCACATCCCATTGGCTACCCCTGGCCTTCCATCTTCCCTCTGAAAGCAAGCTGTCTTTTTCCCACTCGGCTGCTTTCAAGAGTTTTGTCTTTAGTTCTTGGGGAGTCTGAATCTGAAGAAGCTATTCACGTACTCCTGTTTCAGCTCTGTGTGGACTGGTTTTCTGACTCTGTAGAGTTACCTCACTGCAAATGTGAGAACATTTCAGCTGTTATTTCTCCAGCTCCTTTTCACATGTTCTTTCTTTACTCTGCTAATGACTTGAAAGTTAGGCGTCTTCTTCCCACAGGCCCGGAGGCTGGTGTTTGGTTGAAAAACAGTATTGTCTTTTCTTCTGTTTCCCCAAGTTGCAGCTTGACTAGTCCATTGGCTTGAGAAAGAAGGCTCACTACACCCAGGGACAATTTTAACCTACTGACTTTTTCAGTTCTAAGACTACTGTGAGTGGAACCACACAACATCCGGAGTGAGCCCTCACGTTCTGAGCTGGCTAGCCTTCTTCTCCATCTTCTGGAGTCTGCTTGTGACCAGTTTTATGGTCACATCCAAAACCACTTGTGAACTTCTTTTAAGAACTAACATAACCAAAAGAGTCATTGTGAGGATTGGAAATCCAACTACAAAGAATCGCGGCGTTGTGGTTCAAATGAGAGTGGCCCCATGGGCTCAGCTACTTGAGTCCTTGGTCCTCAGGTGGTGGAGCTATTTGGAAAAGATTAGGACATGTGGCCTCATTGGAAAAGGTGTGTCACTGGGGATGGACTTTGACATTTCAAAAGACTTGTGTCGTTCCAGGTGTGCTCTCTGCCTTCTGCTTGCTGTCCGAGATGTGAACTCCTAGATGTTCGGGTCACCTTCACTCCACAGTCATGAACTCTGACTCTCCGGAACTACAAGCCTAAGGAAATGCTTTCTTTTATGCATTGCCTCGGTCATGGCATTTTATCACAGTAATACAAAAGCAGCTAGTATATATGGTTCTATAGGAATCCAGAAAAGATGGTTGGAGGGCCAAAAGGAATTCTTCAAATAGAGAAAGACTCGATGTCACTTTCACCCAGTGTTATTGTTTCTCTGAGGATCCTCTTTTGGCCTGTGATAGAAATGGCAGGTGTTAAAAAGTTGTCACCAAGCTTAGAATGATCTGATGGTGATAAATGGAGACTTTGTTACATTTAAGCAACAGTCTGAGGTCTTAGATAACTCTGTTGTTATATTTAGCAACAGTTTGAAGTTTTAAATAACTCTGTTGCTATGAGAGAGAATGTGAATTATTTTAGGCCAGGTGTTAAACCAGAGCGCTCTGCTCAGCATCCTAACCAATGACATCACTTACCGTTACATGCACGTCAGGAATACACATTGAAAGTCAACGAAGGTGGGCTGCAATAAGAACCCCGTGGGTACGCTCACATGGGACCTTGTTACATTTGATTTAAACTGGAAACAGACAGGCTGACTGGATAGCTTAGTGAGGCTCCATGACATAGCCTGAGTTCCAGGAAGAGAAAGTGTTGATCAGGAGCATCAGCTTACGTTTTGAGATCCAAAACAAGTATTTCAGGAAGGATCATATTACATTCTGCAAGTTTTGAAATAAAATCACTGTTTGGAAAACCTCTGTCCTTAAAAAAAAAAAAAAAGAAAAAAGAAAGAAAGGAAAGAGGGAGGGAGGGGGGAAATAGGAAATGAAGAATTAATTTTCTTGCCCAAACAGAACTGTTGTGGTTTTGAGGCATCAACTAGATATTCCCAGAGACTGTAAACCTTTGGTGAACAATATGTTCTTATGTCAATACATGAGTTATCAGCAAAGATCTCACTATTTGGGAAGAGCAAAACCAAATGCTGTTCAGCTTCAGGCCAATCAACTCTGATTTTGTTTCATCTGCTTCTGTTTTAAGATCTTACAAAATCTTACATCTTGGAAATGCATGACACACAAGGTCCCAGGGTCTATATTCCTACACAGGCATCTATGTGATAAACTATGCCATCAGTTCAAAAACACGTGCGCTAATCAGTTAGTTTTACTACAAAGAATTTTTCCTTCTGGTTCTAACAAGTAGTTCCTGTAAGACTGAAGCATCAAGGGAGATCCTGGCATTTCAAGGCTTCAGGAGGCAGCTCCTTTAACAATTATCAGCTCCTGCTGCTGGTCTGGTTACGGGACCCTAACATGTTCACAAGGGGCAGTGACAAAATTTGACCTTAGTTTTTGTATTCTGAAAATAACTGGATGAGTGAATACCCAGTTTACAGAGGAACAAATGTATATTCTGAGAGATTAGACAATAGTGCTAGGTCAATAACTAGTCAGAAATGGAACTGAGATTCAAGCCCAGTCTACTTCACTGATTATAGCCCAGCAGTTCTTAAAATAGCATACTCTGTTCTTCTTGAGAAAGAGCCCATTGTGGAATATTATTTTAAGGTGGATTTCATTTGTTTACACTGTGAAACAATTGTTTCAATGATGCAAAGATGTTTTGCATTCTTTTATGTTGCATTTGTTTAACTCTGTGAAGCTGTGATACTTTGCCTATCTAAAACACCTGATGGTTTAATAAGGAGCTGACAGTCTATAGCAGGCAGGAGAAAGGATAGGTGAGGTGGGGCCGGCAGGCAGAGAGAATAAAGAAAAGGAAAAACACAAAAGATGAAGTAGTGAGAAAAGAAGAAGGGGTCAGCCACCCAGCCATACAGCCACACATAGAACAAAAGGAAAGAAAAGACATGCAGAAATAGAGAAAGGTAAAAGCCCAGAGGCAAAAGGTAGATAATAAAAGCTGGCAAGAAACAAGCCAAGCTATGGCCAGCCATTTATAAGTAATAATAAGACCCTGTGTGTTTTATTTGGGAGCTGGGTGGCAGACCCCTGAAAAGAGAACAGAGTAAAGAATAAAAACAACCAACAACATTTTGACACCCAATGTGGGGCTTGAACCCATAAACCTGAGATTAAGAGTCTCACGCTCTAGAGCCCCACGCAAACGGTGAGGTAAGGTAGGAGTCACCAGTGCTAGAGGAAGCCCAGTCAATCAGGAAGCACCAGCAAGGGCTGTTTTCAGGGCAAAAAGTGCTAGGAGCTGTACAGAGACAAAAATGAATGGAAGGCTAGTCAGTGAACTATGGAGGCTGAATAGTTCCCCACGGCCTGGATGATGTACACAGTTTACCAAGGGTAGCGTGGTGGGAAAGGACAATGCTAGAGCCAGTATACTGGATTTTTATTTCTTACTATATGACAGAGCGCTGGCTTCCTCATCCCTCAGAGCATTGCTCATCTACAAAGGGGGCATCCATCCACTGAGTTCATAGGCTCAAAGTGAAGACCAGAACCTAAGTCAGTGGTTCTCAACCTTCCTGCTGGTTTGATCCTTTCATACAGTTCTGTATGTTGTAGTAATCCCTAGCCATAAAATTATTTTTTTTGCTACTTCATAACTGTAATATTGCTACTGTGTGGAACTGTAATGTAAGTATATGTGTTTTTTGATTGTCTTGGGTGACCCCTGTGAAAGGATTGTTTGATGCCCTCCCACAGGTTGAGAACCACTTAGGACCTACATGATGAACAGAGCAGGAGGCTCTGTTGGTGCAGCTGATTGGCAGAATGCTTTCCTAGCATACACAAGGACCTCGTGGTTGTGTCTTAAACAAAGGAATGTTTGCAAAGCATCCAAGTTTTTAAAAAAAATGGCCCATGGGAATGTTTTCTGTTATTTCCTTTATGTTTTTTAAGAACTCAGCAATTGACCTCAAACAAATACTTGTTCATTAAAAGGCAAATGATACTTGACCTATTACTAACATTAAGAAAATTTCAATAGGTGGGCCAACTCACTCCCTTTAGGAGCTGATTCAAGAGTTAGGAACTTCACTAAGGGCATGAGATAGAGGGTAACAGATGAAATCCCCACCATCTGCCTAGCCTGACTTCTCTCCCAAGGCTGGGTCTACTACTCTTGGCGAGTGGTCATCAGTCATGCCAAGTGGTATAAAGGATAGAGTCTAGAAAGCAAGGCTGTGCAAGGTCACGTCCCTGAGCCACTGATTGCCCATATGATAGAACTGATCACGTAAGTCAAAAATGAAACTAAACAACATTTACTGAATTCCTTAAAGGCTCCCCTAGACTAAGAACTCCTGGAGAAAAGAACCAGTTTCCTTGGGTCCCTCCTTCAAAGACGACCAAACTGCCAACACTCAAACAGACTTCTTGCATGTGAAATGGAGGTCATTTCTCCATGCCCAATCAAACAATGTCACTTCTGTGAAACGTCTTTGGGAGTGTAAAATACCAAGTAGGTCTGAAGAGTTCATATCTGCTTATTTCAGGTCTGGGAAGGAAGAAGGAAAAATAAACAGCGGAAAAGATGAAAGGGGACTGGGGACTGGCCAGGCTGTGGCTTTGGAGGCAATCTGAAGCCACTCCAAGGCGAGGGAAAGAGATTTAAATTGCTTTGGGAGTACAAGGGCTGCTCTCTGCATGCTTCCCACACAGCCTGGCAGTCCTCAAGACCTCAGCTTGGATACTGCAACCAGCATGGGGTCTGGAGAATACCGTGCGCCATAAGTTACAGCGTGAGACTGCATCGAGCTGTCATTCAAATGCGGTTCTTGATAGAGTGATATGCAAGAGGCCCAAGACCCAATCAAGCAACTTTAAAAATAAACGACTTAGGATACTTTCATTTTGTAAAATAACAAGAGCAAAAGCACGGGCAGAAGGGAGACTAACAGACTAAGAGAAGATAGACCAATTAATCAGCAGTTGTTCATTTTGGTGAGCCGGTCTAAGTCACTGTCTTCTTTACACAACCTTCAGGGAACTAGTGTTGGTTGAATGTTAGAAGTAGCCATATGTGCGAACGTAGTCTTTTCTCCCCATTGAGTCTAGCAACAAAGTCAGATCTAAATAAATTGTTTCGGGCATCAGAACTCCAGGAACCAAATCCGATTCAGTCATGAAGAAGTCGGGGAGGTGTTCCATCCAAGTCCCGGTTGCCAAAATAAGACCTGCCACATTCAGCTGCAGGGCTGGCCTGGCCTCTTTCTCCTTCTACCACGATCGCAGATGCCTGGTTCCAGTCAGGCTCGGTCTCCTGCAGCTGTGTGTGCCGAGACTCGCTGCCACCCTCCTCTTCTGTGTAGCCGTGCCTAGGCTCTGGTGGCCAGGGCACCTGAAGAGTTGGCTACGATTCACCCCCTTCTGGTTCTTTTCTTGTGTTCTTTTTCTTTTCGCTCCCTTTACAGAAATGCAAACAGCTCTTTGGAGTTCTTGTTGACACTTCTGATTGCACGTTGGAAGTGTCCAGGGAGCCTTGGTCCTGGCTGGCTGAGTGAAGCGGCAGCTGATTGGAGGATCCTTGGGCCTAAACTGGCTGGGTTCCCTCACCTTCTCTCCTAATCAAGAGGCCTGGCTGCAGAAGTCCCAGCTGGCATCAGAATAGCAGCCAATTTTTGGTTGACAGAAGACATCATTTCTAATCAGGGGAGAACAGAAACGAACACAAAAGGTCTCTTTTCTCCTCACAGGGTTGAGTATCTGCCTGTGGGTTATGTCCGTCTGTATTTGGCAGGGCTGATCTTGGAGAAGGCCTGCCATTTGGGACCAAATTCTCAGTCTCCTGCCTTCTCCAAATGCCAGAAGCGCTGGAGAAGTGTTCTGTTCCAGGGGGCAGTAGCATGCCTCCCCCTAGGGCTCTGCACCGGGCTGAGGGGGAACCCAATCTCAGCAGACTGTGGCCCAGCGGGCTCCTGGGAGCCACAGGCCCCACATTTCCCCAGCCCCAGCCTCCTTTCAAAGGCCCTTTATTAAGCCACCAACTATTTGCTGTTGAGACATTTAGGATGAAATCATTGTGTTAAACAAATAAACGCAGCTTCATCCAGAGTTCTGGTCTGGGAGCAGAGAAAGAAAATAATTTCTGTCTGCTTGCCACAAAAGCGGCTGGAAAGGCCCAAAGAAAAATATTATTTTTACTCCATTGTGTGAAATATTGTCCTGGAGGATCTGACGGCCTGAGCTTTTGAAGAGTTTGTGCTGGCAGGTTTCATGGGGGCCCCCGGGTCGGCCTCCTGGGATTGTTTTCTGCATTAATAAACTTAGCATGATGTGTGTTAAAAGGAACGTTCTGTTTGCTTTGTAAATAAGGGATGTCAAACAAGAAGCAGAAGCCTTACAGACACTGGGGGATGTGTTCTCGGAAAGGGAGAGGGAGAGGCACCCTGGAAAAAAAACGGGCATCTCCCCGGCTCCCTGAATGGAGCTGGGGCCTTGTTGAGAAAACAAATCAGGGCGTTTGAGTCCAAACCAGGCAGTTTCCTCCCTGATCCTGGTGGGAAACCTGCACACTTTGCCCCGAACCAGCAGGATGCAGGCTTGGGAAGGAAAGTTCTCAAGTGTCTGTCAGCTGTGTGGTGGGGGAAAGCCTCCCGCCCCCCTCCCCAGTCCCCTGCTTCCCAGAGAACTTTCTGGCTCGTCAGGGTCCCCCAGCCTGGGCAAGCAGGAGGGGTGGAGGGCAAAGCTATGTCTTAGAAAACCATACTATCTCTCTCCTCCCCCCCCCTCTCTCTCACACACACCTCTTCCTTTCTCCCCTTCCCCTCATCCCCCTTCTCCCCCCACCTTTTTTTTCTCTCCAGCATCTTTACTGCAGCCTGGAGCTGGTTGCCCATGTCAAATTCCTGCGGAGCCCAGAGGATGCTGACACCGTGGGAGACACATCACCCTGGCCTGGTGATCCTTGCCTCCGTGGGGGAGCCTCTGGGAGCAGGGCAGGATGTGTGGAGTCTCTGGCTCAAGTATTCGCTATTTTCACAGGTGCCTGGCGTTGGCCCCGAGGCCCCTCCACCGTGCTGTGGCTATCCTGTTCGGGCCAATGCTTTTGAAGGCTCCCAGACCTCCCAGGTGGCTCGCCTCCACCACTGCCTGTGCTCCTCGCCCTGGTCCCCACCTGTCTTGGGTGGCCTCCACGAGCCTCCACTTCTGCTCTGGAAATTCCTGGGGTTCTCACTACTCAGAACTTCACGTGGTTCTTTGAGGTTTCAGGTGGAGGGTGGAGGGTAATGGGTGTCACAGACCCTGGAAACGGTCAGATAGGACCCAGAATTCGGGGCTGGTACCAACAGACTCACCTGGACGGCTCCTTCACTCACCCTCCAGGTAGTTTCTGCCAGTTGCTCTGGGGAACTGTCCACAGGTCAAAACTTTTGGCCCCAAGTGTCATCAACCTTGTTGTTAAGACAGGATTTTCCACTGAACATGAAGTCCTTGGATTGGCTAGACTGTCTGGCCAATGAACTTCAAGGATCTCTCTACCTCTACCCCCTTCCCCCAGGTGTGGGGTTATGGACCCCTTTGCCCTACAGTACTTTTAGGTGGCTGCCAAGTATCCAAACCCTATTCCTCATGCCTGCCTAGCGGATACTCCCTGCAGCCTAAATCATCTCAACACTTTTCCACATGTTGTTGTCTACAGAGGAGGATGAGGGAAGGGTAGCGTCGTCACCAGTGGGATCCAGCCACCGCCTTGATTTCACACACTCATTTCAGAGGCGTTAGGGAGGTGTCTAAGGCCCCTGTCTGAGTCTCTGAAGGCTGTCATCACAAACAGGGTGACTTCAACAACTGACTTCCTCAGAGGTCCAGGATCCAATGTCCGAACCCAAGTCGATGGCAGTATTTGACTTGTAGCTGCTTCTCTCTGTGTTCGGTCTTCACATTGCCGTCTCCTCTGTGTCCGCCTCCTCCTCCATCTGTGCTATCCATCTCTGTCTCTTTCTTTTGGCACCTGTGAAAGTATTTAGTTTTCCCCGTGTATAAACCATGACAAGCCCCTCTTCCTTAAATCATCATGCCATTTGCCATGTGAATGTGACATTCACTGTTGCACCATACACAGACTAGTCACAGATTCCTTCAGTTAAGACATGGACTCGGCTTTATGGGAGCCTATGACAGGCCCTCTGTCACTGTCAGAGCCAGGGCTGAGTCTTGGGTTGCTTGATTTCCCATGGGCAGGCTGTTGATTTCTGGCCTCCACACACCTGCACACAGATGTGCCTGTTCATACACACACACACATACCTGTGCATCAACACACACACACACACACACACACACACACACACACACACACTACTATAAAGCTCCACACACCCATGCTCCTTTTTAGTTAGAATGAGTGCACTCATTCTTCCTGAGGGGATGAGAACAAACATCATTTATCCCAGACAAAGCTCCATCAGCAGACCAAAGAAGGGATTGCACACAGATCTTTAGTCAGCCGAGGCTGCAGGGATTACTTACAGAAGCATGGGCAAGAACTACTTCCTAGATGCAAAATTCAAGATGTCATTGTTTTTTACCGCTGAGTAGTACTCTAATGTATATATATTCCATACTTTCTTTATCCATTCTTCCACTGAGGGGCATCTAGGTTGTTTCCAGGTTCTGGCTATTACAAATAATACTGCTATGAACATAGTTGAACAAATGCTTTTGTAGTGTGATAGGGCATCTCTTGGGTATATTCCCAAGAGTGGTATTGCTGGATCCTGAGGTAGGTTGATCCCGAATTTCCTGAGAAACTGCCAAAATGGTTGCACAAGTTTGCATTCCCACCAGCAATGAATGAGTGTACCCCTTACTCCACATCCTCTCCAGCAAAGGCTATGCAAATGGATGGAAATAGAAAGCACTATCCTGAGTGAGGTAACCCAGACCCAAAAAGATGAATATGGTATGTACTCACTCATAAGTGGATTCTAGCCATAAATAAAGGG
This sequence comes from Alexandromys fortis, assembly GCF_014885135.2. Classification (NCBI taxonomy): domain Eukaryota; kingdom Metazoa; phylum Chordata; class Mammalia; order Rodentia; family Cricetidae; genus Alexandromys; species Alexandromys fortis. The sequence goes on from NW_026067964.1 coordinate 1,645,776, forward strand.
AAATTGAGCCTATAATTTGTGATCCTAGAGAAGCTAAATAAGAAGGTGAACCCAAAGAAAAACATATAGTTATCCTCTTGGATATTGGAAGTAGACAAGATTGCCAGGCAAAAATTGGGACTTGGGGGTGGGTGTGGGGTGGGAGTAAGGGGAGATGAGGAGAGAGAAGTGAGAAGGGGAGGATGGGGAGAGCTTGGGGGAATGGGATGGTTGGGATGGAGGCAGGATGGATATGGGAGCAGGAAAGCGCATATCTTAATTAAGGGAGCCATTTTAGGGTTGGCAAGAGACTTGACTCTAGAGGGGTTCCCAGGTGTCCAAGGAGATGTCCCCAACTTGTTCCTTGAGCAGCAGAGGAGAGGGTGCCTGAACTGGCCCTATCCTATAGCCATACTGATGAATATCTTGCATATCACCATAGAACCTCCATCTGGTGATGGATGGAGATAGAGACAGAGACCCACACTGGAGCACTGGACTGAGCTCCCAAGGTCCAAATGAGGAGCAGAAAGAGGGAGAACATAAGCAAGGAAGTCAGGACCGCATGGGGTGCACCCACCCACTGAGGCGGTGGGGCTGATCTAATGGGAGCTTACCAAGGCCAGCTGGACTGGAACTGATGGAACATGTGATCAAACTGGACTCTCTGAACATGACTGACAGTGAGGGCTGACTGAGAAGCCAAGGACAATGGCACTGGATTTTGATCCTGCTCCATGTACTGGCTTTGTGGGAACCTAGTCTGTTTGGATCCTCACCTTCCTAGACCTGGATGGAGTGGGGAGGACCTTGGACTTCCCACAGGGCAGGGAACCCTGACTGCTCTTTGGACTGGAGAGGAAGGGGGAGGAGGAGGGGGGAGAGGGGGAGTGGGGGGAAGGGAGGAGGTGTAAATTTTTAATAAAAATAAAAAAATAAACTACTTCCTGGAGCATGGCTGACTCAAAGGCAGCAGCATCACCAGAAGGCCCATCCCAACACTGGCAAGAACTAATGAGAGCTTCATGCCTTGAGTTCCCTGCTCAACCTGCAGGCAACTCCACCAGAGAGAGCATCTTCTGTCCCAGTGACTGCTCACAGCTTATGCAGTTTGGGAAGGATTTTATAAACTTAGCTAGTTCCCCAAGTCTTAGAAACCTTCCTTCTCCCTCCAAGGAAACCGTTTCAGTTAAGAGGAAATAGCTGCAGGACAATAAGGGTAAAAATGTACAGCAGATTCGTCATTAATACAACCCTTCCAGATTAAAGAATAAGATTGCCAGCCAACAACAGGATAAAGGGACCGGATGCTCCCTCGTGGGCCACAGGGAACAAGTGGGTCACACTGGGAAATGTACCAAGACTGGAGAGGGTGACAGAATAAGTTCAGAGAGATACACGAGCTTTGGAGTCACAGCCAAGAGGCTTCCTAGGAGCTCACGATGCCACCTAACCCTCAGCAGTTCCAACTTGCTGCTTGCTGTTGCTCAGTGCTGGGCTGTTTTAATATAACTTACCTGGTTGAGTGGGATAAGTCAAGGAAAACCAGAAAACGTTATAAGGATCCTGAGAACTGCCAGAAATGAGAGTCTGTGTCATCTGAGGGTATTTAAAGAGTTCATGTTGTTTTTGTAAATACTCTGATCCACTCTATCCAGTATCAAGAGGAAAAGTCTCCATTCTTGAGCATACTCCCCAGCACGCTGGATTGCTGACCTCCCCCCCCATTGCCGTTTTTGGCAAGCAACAACCATCTCAGATCTATCTTTTATTAGTTTTAATTTTGTATGTGTGTGAGATGTGTGTGTGTGTGTGTGTGTGTGTCAGAGAGAGAGGGGGGGGGAAGGGGGCTCAGAGGTTAAGAGCACTGACTGCTCTTCCAGAGGTCCTGAGTTCAATACCGTATACATAATAATTAAATTTAAGAGAGAGAGAGAGAGAGAGAGAGAGAGAGAGAGAGAGAGAGAGAGAGAGAGAGCGCGAGCATGTGCAGCTGGGGGCATCACACTTGTTCCTGAACTGGATTTAGAGGTGGAGTGAGACTCCTGACATGGATTTTGGGAGTCAAATTTGGGTCCCCTGGAAGAACAGTACATGCTCTTAACAACTGAGCCGTCTGCACAGCCCTGAAACATCTACTTTAAGCAGTGACTTTCATCTCCCCTTGGAGGCTTCCACAGTGTGGACCCAGCTCCCAAATGCACATGTGCTGTCTATGACTCTCCCACCAATCCCCAAGTGAGCCACCTACAAAGGCCTGTAGCTGTCACTCCTGGGGAAACTCTCATTACAGGCTGCAGCCTCTCGCCTACCCAGAGGGAGCTTCAGGGCTCTGGTGTGCTCTCTAGTTCCAAAATGCAGCTCCTTTGAGCCAAAGGGACCCCTCACACCTTCCCTTCTAACAGAAAAAGCCAAGAAAGGAGGGGAAGGAAACAGCCTTAGACAACTCGGGGATGGACCCACAACTTCCCTACCTCATCCGCTTCTCTCGGGGATGGCTTTGCATCATCTCAACCCACTAACATGGAATGAGAAAGCCTCATTCTGCCTGAGAAGAAAGTTCAAGACTGCAACTCGAAGAAGCTTGCCGGTTAAGGTCACTGTGCCCTCCACAGGGATGGCAGTCACCCTGGCCCCAGCACCTTTCCAGAGCTTCACGCTAAACAGCAGTGCAAATCCAAACCCACACCCAATCCAGCGTGCCCTCTGTAGACAGTGCGTGGCCAGAGCAGGATCTACTCAGATTCCGAATGTTTAATTTCTGAACGTCTTTCCTTTGCTGATTAGTGTGACTTACTTTCTTTCCCTCTTGGACGTGACCTCTATTTAGTTGATTGTCTTTTTACATCGATTTCAAAAATGTAACCAAACAAGCATTCACACGGCACCAGAAAGGAACTCGGTGGTTTCTAGGCTACGTGTCATGTGTTCCACTTATGGTGCTGGTACCTGGTTTTCTTTACATCATGGTCTCTACCTGTAGGTAACCACAGCTCAGCCTTGTAAGGGAGTGGTCAGCTACAGACAGCATCTTCAGCTGTAGCTCCAGCAATGAATAGAATCTGATCATCTCAGAACCAGGGTTCCTGTGGGGATTTAAAATGTAATACAACATCTTTCAACAGCTGTAGGACCCCCAACATGCACCACAGATTGGTGGTGGTCAGAGAATGCCCTTGGGAGAGAGTGGTCCCAGTACAAAGCCATCGGTTAAACTGTTATACTGCTAATATTTTTCTCTCAATTGAGCTATCTGGGTATCTGTAGGTTTTTAGTTAAATGGAGGGAAGTTCAGACCCAAGCAGCTTCCTACAGGAAGCTGCCCAAGATATGACCCAGACCTCAGTGTTCAAAAGGTGTTATTCAAATAGCCAGAACCTAAAAATAACCTAGATGCCCCTCAACCAAAGAATGGATAAAGAAAATGCAATATATTTACACAACGGAGTATTACTTAGCTGTTAAAACCAATGCCATCAGGAAATTTGAAGGCCAATGGATGGAACTAGATAGAAAAAAAGTCATCCTGAGTGAGGTAACCCAGTCCCAGAAAGACAACAGTGGCACATACTCACTCGTAAGTGAATATTGCCCATAAAGTAAAGGACAACCAGGCTACAATCCACGCCCTAGAAAGGCTAGGTAACAAGGAGAACCCAAGGGAGGAAGTGGACACATGGATTTCCCTGAGGAAAGGAAATAGAAGAGATCTCCTCGGCAGACTCAGGACCAGGGGGAACATGAGGGTTTGGGTTGTGAGGGTAGATGGAGAAGGAGAGTATTGAAAGAGACGTCTTGGTGAGTAGGTGTTTTGGGGTCAGGTAGAAACCTGGTGCCAAGGAATCTCCCACGAATCCACAAGGATGACCCCAGCTAAGACTCCTAGCAATAGAGCAGAGGGTGCCTGAACTGGCCAACCCTTGTAATCAGATTGGTAACTACCCCAATAGTCATCAGAGAGCATTCATCCGGTAACTGATAAAAACCGATGCAGAGACCCACAGCCAAGCACTGGGCTGAGCTCAGGGAACCCTGTTGAAGAGAGAGAGAAGGAGTGTGTGTGTGTGTGTGTGTGTGTGTGTGTGTGTGTGAAGTTCATCACAAAGGAACCCACAGAAACAACTTCCCTGGGCTCCTAGGGGCTCACAGATTCTGGACTGGCAGCTAGGGAACCTGCATGGGACTGACCTTGGCCCTGTATATATGGTGACAGTTGTATAGCTTGATCTTCTTGTGGGACTCGTAGTGGTGGAAGCAAGGTCTGTCCCTGACACTTTGGCTGACTTCCAGGAACCTATTCCTCATATTGGTTGCCTTGCCCGACCTTATACAAGGGGAGGAGCTTATTCCTACTTCAACTTGGTATGCCATGCTTTGTTGACACCCATAAGAGGCCTGCACCTTTCTGAACAGAAACAGAGGAGTAGTGGGTGGGGGGGGGTGGCAGTAAGGAATGGAAGGAATGAAGGGAGGGGAAACTATGATCAGGATGTAAAATAAATTAATTAATTTAATTAATTATATAACAATATATAATATAACAATATAATAATATAACAATAATAAAAGGTTTTCTTTACTGAGAGCAATAGAACAGAAGCAAACTCTCTTCCTCCCCCGCCTCCTTCTTCTCTTATTTCTAACTTATTTTTAAATTAATGTATAACATATATAATAAGTTCACTCTTTATTATACATTAACACATATTTTCAACATAGAAAATGCACAGTCATCAAACCATCCCTATGATCAAAACATTCAACAGATACATCATCCCCTCTATCAAAATATTTCATACTTTTCAATCAATTTCTTTTCTCACTTCCAGGCTCTGACAACCTCTGCATTTTGTAGACCATCCTTTAAATAAAACCATTCCATCCGTAGTTGCTTGAGTCTACTTTCCTTTGGCGTAAACCACTGAAGTTCATCCATGTTGTTGGAATATGGGAAATTTTTTCTTTTTTATTTCTGAATGTGATTCCACTGTGGGGTTATCCCCAGCTTGCTTATCTTATTGCCAGTTGAAGAACATTTTTCTCCCTTGGTTTTGTGATAAGCATGAAGCGGCTCTGAACATTCACATGTAGCTGTTAGCAAGGACATGCTTTCTTTTCCCTTGGGTAAATACCATACAGGAAGACCGTGGCATCCAACAGTAAGTGCATGTTTGACTTTGTCCAGAGTGGGTGAGCTATTTTCCAGAATGGCCGTGCTATTTTGCATTCCCACCAGCAGCGGATGAGAGCTTGAATTACTTTCTGTCCTTGCCAGCACTTGTCATTGTCAGTAACAGTCTCATTTGAAATACTGACAGCCTTGTTATTTAGAAAGGAAGCCACGCCAGTAAGATATGCAACTTATTTACTTTGTCTTTTGACTAAATACTTGGATCAGAACTTGACCTCAGAACCCTGGACAATCCAGATCAGGTTTAGCCTCATGTATTCACTGAGCCCGATTTCACTCCGTCCAACCATGTCCATGGATGTCAGGAGGTCCAACAGTCTAGGAAATATGGAAACTGAAACCAAAAATCCAACAGTCACTGGAGAAAACAGACAGACTTGGAGCTCCCTTAAAAAATGTATCCCCAAAAGATTGTCACTAGTCAGTGATTTGGCAGCTTGCTGCTAAGCTCCATTCCAAGATCTGTCTTTATTTGGTCCAAATCAGAGCTGTGTGCAAACATCTTCCCCCAAGGCATCCACAGAAAACAATCGGCTACAATTATCTAATGTCACAGATGCTGAAGGCAGCACTTCCAGTCTCAGCTAAGAGGTATACCAAGAATCTTCAAAAGCCATGTAGGAGATAGAGAAGATAACCAGGAGTTTAGCATCAGCTTGGGAAGAGACCTCATCTCTTCCCACCAAACGAAACAGCAAACAAACAAACTTAAAAAGAGAAATGCCAAGAGAGCCATTTATAT
>NW_026067964.1:1651876-1693331 GCF_014885135.2 Alexandromys fortis
AAGAAAGAAAGAAAGAAAGAAAGAAAGAAAGAAAGAAAGAAAGAAAGAAAGAGGAGCTGTGGGACAATGTTGCAAGGAGCCACTTGTTCATCCCGGCCACCCAGAACTGAAATAATCACACAGAAACTGTATTAATTGAAACACTGCTTGGCCCATTAGCTCTAGCTTCTTATTGGCTAACTCTTACATCTTAATTTAACCCATTTCTATTAATCTGTATATTGCCACATAGCAGTGGCTTACCGGCAAAGATTCTAACTGGCATCTGTCTCAGGCAGAGGATCCATGGCTTCTCTCTGACTCTGCCTTCCTCCTCCCAGCATTCCATTTAGTTTTCTTCACCTACCTAAGTTCTGCTCTATCAACAGGACATGAAGGGTTTTTTTTATTCATTAATGGGAATCACAGCACAAAGAGGGGGCTCCCACAATGTCTTTTATCCTGTCACTTGTATTATTTTTAATAAAATACTGATTGGCCAGTAGCCAGGCAGGAAGTAGAGGTGTGGCAACAAAAACTATGGGAAGAGGAAAGTTTCAGTCTGCTGTCATCACCCAGACGCAGAGGATGCAAGATGTGACTGCCTCACTAAAAAAGGTGCAAAGCCATGTGGCTAACACAGATAAGAATTATGGGCTAAAATAAGTTATAAGAGTTAATAAGAAGCCTGAGCTAATGGGCCAATCAGTTTATAATTAATGTAGACCTCTGTGTGATTTCTTTGGGACTTAACAACTGCAGGAACCAAGCAGAACAGAAACCTCAGTCAACAGAAAAAAGCACACAAAAGCCAGAAATTCTTGCTTCTCCTTAACTTTCAGGATCTGGGATAGCAGGACATGGATGCTAAGATAGAGCTATCATGTGCATTAAAAACATGCTGCAACATGCCATGGGCCCTATTAGAAAAGATGGGAAATTTAGTTGTTGAGACATCCGGTAAAGTCTCTTTACCGTCATTAAATTTCGAAACTTACAAGTGGACACTTCAACGGCCCAGATGACAAAAAAAAATATGTATTTTATACAAGTTAGGAAGTTACTAAATAAAGAAGTAACAGCAACAAGGATGATTACAGCATCATAGTCACTAGGAGAAGGAAGGATCTGATTCTAGGATTTGACGGTTTGTTTGTTCCTCATTGCCAGGAAAACTTAGGCGCCTCACAAGAGACTGAGAAACTCTGGCCTAGACATAGGTGGAGGAACAGACAGTGACAACTTGCTGTAAGGAAGCCAAGATATTGGAGTTGGAAGATGGAGACACTGTCAGCTATGACATGTTCAAATATTAGTAACTAAAGGAAAACATGGCTAGCGAATTAAAGTTTGAGAATGACACCTCACTAAATAGATGACATCAATAAGAAAACAGGAAATAACAACAGAGCCAAAGAGAGACTTGGGATCAGAAAAGACTGATAATTGAAATATGAAATAACGAGGGATTTATTTTAGTCAGTGTTCTCCAAACCCCAGAACCAATCAATCTGCCTGTCAATCTATCTGTCAGTCTGCCTGGCAGTCTGTCGACTTATGTTTGCTTTCTGCTCTTGCGGAAAATGCTGTGGCCAGAACCAGCTGAGGGAAGGGCAGGGTTTCTTTCAGCTTTTTGAACTGGTCACAGCCCATCATTGAGGCAAGTCAGGGCAGGAACCTGAAGTAGGAACCACAGAGGAAGGCTGTTTGCTGGCTCTCCGAGACTCCTGCTTAGCCAATGTGCTGGCTAGTTTATGACAACATGACACCAGCTAGAGTTATTTGGAAAAAGAGAACCTCAAGTTAAAAAAATAATACTCCCATCAGACTGGCCAGCGGGCAAGCCTGTGGGGCACCTTTTAAGATTTATGGTTGATGTGGGAGAGCCTAGCTTACTGTGGGCAGTGCCATCTCTTGAGCTGGTGGTACTGAGTTCTATAAGAAAGTATCTTCATGGCCTGTACATGGGTTCCTGCCTCCAGGCTCCTGTCTTGAGTTCCTCCCTGTTCCTCCTAGGTGATGGACTACAAACTGTAAAATGAAATAAGCCCATTTCTCACCAAGTTGCTTTTGGTCCTGGCGTTTTACCACAGGAATAGAAACTCAAACTAAGATCACTTGATCTACAGCATGGTTCTGCCTGCTTAGGATGGCACCACCCACTGTGACCTGGCCCCACCTACATCAACTAACAATCAAGACAGTACTCCACAAACACACCCAAAGACCAGACTGATATAGGCAACTCCTCCACAGGCTTCCTTCTGAAATGACTCGAAGCTGTGTAATGTTGATAATGAATGCTAATTAGGACTCTGCCTGTCAACCATCTACCTCAGATCTAGATCCGCACTTTGATATAGAAATTTATGCATGTAAATAAAAAATGTAAAAAAAAAAAGATATGCGAATTTACCTTCCTTTCACTTTCTTACTCTGTTCAGATCCTCAGCTGACTTTTCTGTGCCTCCACTCACCTTGGGTAAAGGCAGGTTATCCTTACCCAGTCCATGGATTCGGACTCCAGTTGTTCCTAGGTGCACTCCCACGGGCATAGAAATAATGCTTTCTTGGCTATCTGAGGAATTCCATGACCTAGTCAAGCTGGCACTTAAAACTGACCACCACAGGACCCACATTAGACTTCAGGTAACAGAAGAAAGGATCAGGAAATCCAAAGACTCACCAAATTAGGCCACCCAGTCCAAGGATGAATACAAACCCATAAGCATTAGAAATCTGTAGGCTACCACAAAGCAAACCCATGCCTGCATAAGGATCTTTAGAGACATAGGAGAGAAAGCAGAGGAAAGAAAAATAGGACCAATGATGGCTGAAATGCTTCTGATTGGATGAAAAAATTAACCTGCCTATCCAAGAAGTTCAACAAACTCCTAGAGGACAAACACAGAGTTCCACACCTGGAAAGGATGTTTTCAAACCAACAAAACACAAAACACAGACTCTTGAAAACAATAAAAGAAATCAGTTCATGCATACGGCAGACGCTCCTAAGACGATGGACATTTTGATTAGTTTAGCTAGCATACAAAACGGTGGCGTTCCTTGCGAAGTTTTCATAGCATACATTGTCTCTTGCTCATATTGCTCCTCCTTCCCCTCCCACCCCATCCTTCCTCCACTCTTGCTGGTCCTCTTCCTCTAAATAGTCTGCCTCCTGTTTTTCTACCGTATGTCTCTGTGTATATAGTTAATCCTGTGTTCTGCGCAAATGGCAGTTTAAATGAGCCATCGGCTCAGCCATTGGCTCAGGTGTGTGAACACTTGGTCCCCTGTTAGTGGTGCCGCCGTTTGAGGGGTTACAGGACCTGTAGCAGACGCGGCCTTGCTGGAGGAAGTATGTCAAAGCGGTAAGTCTTTGAGTCCTGGCTGGGCTCCACTTCCAGCTCATACCCTCTGCTTACTGGCTGCTGTTGAAAAATCTTCTCTGTTAACGTCTTGTTCTGCCACCTACTGCCATGCCTCCCTGCCATTATGGAGTCTCTCCCTGGAAGGGTAAACCAAATGAACTCTTCATTCTTTAAGTTACTTTTTGTTCTTGGTGCTTTATCATGGCAAAAATAAATAAATAAATAATCCAGTATATGAGGGAAAACGTGTGATATTTTATGTTTTTCTTCTTATTTCCCGCTCTAATCCTCTCTGTTCCTTCTTCAAGGCCTCTTCCTCTTCTACCCCATAGTCCTCTTTCTACTTTCAGCGCACACACGTGTATGGGTCTTTTGCCTGTATTTCCTGTCTGTGCACCACATTTGTGCATTGCCTGTGGAAGTCAGAAGAGGGCATTAGATCCCCTGGGACTGCAGGCCATTGGCTGTGTCATTTAGGTGCTGGGGATTATACCCGGGTCCGCAGGAAGAGCAGCCATCTCTTCAATGCCCCATTTAGGTGAGATGAAATCGGAATACATTGACAATTTTGCATTTCCCTGGTGGCTAAGGTTGTTGAATTTTTAAACAATATGGTTCATTTGTATTTCATCCTTTGAGAGCTGCCTGCCAGTCCATTGGCCCTCTTATTGATTGAATTATTTGTGGAGAGGTGCTGTTTTTTTTTTAGTTCTTCATATAGTCAAGGTATTAGTCCCTTATCAGATGTATGGTGGGCAAGGCTTTTCCTTCCCGTCTGCAGCTGGTTTCATCACTCCATTGGTCACTTCCTTTGCAGTGCAGAAGACTTCCATTCTCTCGTCAATTCTTGGGTAATTTCCTAACAGCTGGTTTCTTATCAGGAACCATACATGACAGACAGAAGCAGGACGATATAGTCCGAGTGTTAAAAGGCTATCAGCCCAAACTATTATTTCTGAGAAAGTAACACTGAAAAACTAGAGAAATTAAGATCTCCTTAAATCAACAGAGTGAAAATAACTTACAGCCATCAGACTTGCCCTTTGGGTGGGAATTATAGACACTGGGTAATAACTCAAATCATACAAAGAAATGAAAGCCACACAGGGCAAACGAGGGAGGCAGTGTGTAATAGTTTCACTTCTGACTTCTTCTCCCATATGATTTAAAGGGCAGCGGCCCAAAGCAACAGCTCTAAACTCATCTGTGGGCTTAGAATGTATCAAGATACAATATGATGACAATAATAGATCAAGAGAAAAAGATGAAACATCTATAGTGAAGCAAAATCATCCCGTATTGTTGCAATGAAATTGTCATTAACTTAAACCAGGTTGTTCTAAATTAAGATGTTATTTGTAATCCCCAGGGAAAAACTAGAAAACAAAAACAAGCAAAACTGAAAACCACAAGTCAAGGTGTTGAAGAGATAGCTCAGTTGGGAAAATGCTTGCTTACATAAGCAAGAGGCACTAACTTCCATCCCCAGCAGCCATGTCAAAAGCTGGGGATGGTGTCCTGTGTTTATGCTCCCAGCCGTGGGAAGGTGAAGACAGAACCCGTAAGACAGGAGACTCACTAGCCCGTCAGTCTAGCTTCATCCACAAGAATCAGGTCCAAGTGAGAGAATATGTCTCAAAAAAACAAAAACCAAAAACAAAACCCAAGGTGGACATCTCCTGAAGAACAACATCCAAGGTGGACCTCTGGCATCAATAGGCATCCATGCACGCGCACACACACACCCCTGCCAAAGAAACAACCACGGAATCAGAATGGTATAATAGAAAATATCTGTCTGACGCCAAAGAAGGCACTGACGAGAAATCAAGGACTAGAATAGGAATACACTCGTAAGCGAAAAGTAGCAGATGACAAGTGTAAATTCCACATTATCAACAACATTAGAAGCAAGATGTTAAAACTCCAGTCTATAGAAAGAGATTAGCACAGTGAATAAACAGACAAAATCCAGAAGCCAACTCTAACCTTCCTACTATTAACAGAGGAACACATTAGACTTTAAAGACAGAGTAGAAGCAAATTTGTGAGGAAAGATATCATGCAGAGATCATCAAAATATGAGTAGACTGGCTATAATAATAAGGTAAATATTATTGCTAAAAACAAGAAAGAATATTTACAAATGCTGAAGGGAAAAAGAGGACAGGAAGATGGAGGGATATGGGTTGTGGGGTTCCCCAGGAAAACTGGACGGAGGGAGTGGGGATGGGATGATCAAAATACATTGTACACACATACAAATTTCCTAGGAATAAATAAAAATAATTTTAAAAATGACTTTTACAAAATAGAAGCAGTAACTCTCAACCACCTCATATTATAAGCACAATACTATACTGCCACAAAATTAAAAACAGAAGAAAAATGAAGAGTTATACACCCCTGTGCATACTGATACAAAAATGGTTTTTAAAAATATCACTGAACTGAATCTAGCAACATAATTTTTAAATAGGACTATTAACATAACCAGGACTAATACTAGGAATCCAAGGTTATGTCAACATAAAGAATAAATCAGTGTAATGTAAAAGACAATGAAAGACAAATAAATACATCACATCTACCTCAATATCTGCGGCAATATGTAGTAAAATTCAGCTCTCTTTCATGTCAAAAAAAAAAAGAAAACAAAAGCAAATTAGGAACAGAAAAGAACTCCTTGCACAGGATCTATGAAAGACCTACACGATGCCATCTAATGGTCAAAATGAGTGCTTCCTTAAAGATCAAGATGAAGACAGGGTACCTGTTTCAACAGAGTACTGGAAGCGGTAGCCATAGCAATTAGGGAAGAAGGAGAAATAAGCTGCACATAGGTTGGAAACAAAAGGTAAAATATTTATAGTGACAGACAACCTGATTTGGTAGATAGAACAGCCCTAAGGTGGGAGGTGGGGAGACGGCTCAGTCCATAAAGTGCTGCAGAGTCTGGATCCCAAGCCCTTATGTAAAAATTGGGATGAAGCAGCAGCATGCATCTGTAATCCCAGCACTAGGGAAGTAGAGACAGGAAGAAATCCTGGGAGTTCATTGGCCAGCCAGTCTCGCTGAAACGATGAGCCCTGGGTTCAGTAAGAGACTCGGCCTCAAAGATGATAGTTGCAGAATGATAGAGGAAGATGCTGATAGCAACCTCTGACGTGTGTGTGTGTGTGTGTGTGTGTGTGTGTGGTGTATGTGCATATGTGTCTTATGTGTGTGTTGTGCACGAGTTCAGGCACAGAAGAGGCCATCAGATTCTCTGGAGGTGGAGTTACCAGCAGTTATGAGCTGCACCATGTGGGTGCTGTGAACCAAGCTCAGGTCTGCTGCAAGACCATCAAGTGCTCCTAACTGCTGAGCCATCTCTCCAGCCCCTCCACACTGTTCTTTATGAGTGTTCTAATTTACACTCCCATCAAGAGGGCACAGAGGTATCTTTTCTCCACATCTCACTGGCATTTGTTATCTTTGGGGGGGTTTTTGGTTTGTTTTGTTGTTGTTGTGTTATTTTGTTTTGGATTTTTTGTTTGTTTGTTTTGGTTGTTCTGTCTTGTTTTTGATAGGAGTCATCCTGACCAGACTGAGATTGAATCTCATTGTGGTTTTGATTTACATTCCCCAATGATTAGTTATGTTCATCTTTTCTTTGAGGAATGTCAGTTGAGGTCTTTGGCCTATTTTAAAATTGGGTTTTGTTATTAAATTGTTTGAGTTCCTTATATATTGGATGTTAACTTTTTATGAAATAATAGTTTCAAATACATTCTCTCCTCCTGAAGACGTCTCTTTTCTCCACTGACTATTTTCTCTGCAGGACAGAAGCTTTTCAACTTGAAGGAATCCCATTTGCCTAGGTTGCTTTTATTTCCCATGCTTTGGGGGCTTCTTCTTTTTCCTAAATCCATGTTTTGACCAAGGTTAATGCTATTTCCCCCCTTGGTTTTTCTTCAGTTGTCATGTGGTTTGAGATCTTATGTATGTAATCTATATTGTATTATTTTTGGTACAATGACAGGCCAGAGTGTCAGCAAAGCTGAATATTTACATTCTCCTGCTTCATTCCATATACCAAATAACTCAAAATAGTCTTACATATAAGCCATGGTTTCTTAACTTTAAAAGGCACAAGGTATTTTTTGAGTATGTGTTGCGTATTCAAAAAGCTATTTCCAAAATAGCTTTCAAAAGCTACCACTGAGAAAAATGAAAAGAACCTAAAGTGTGGGATTGAAATATCTGGAGGTTGTTTTGTAAGGAAATGAATCTAGAACATATAGAGAAGATATAAATGAGTTCAAAAAGCAAAAACCAATCTGATTAAAAACGGAGAGATTGCTCAGTAGTTAGGAGCACTTGCTGCTCTTCCAGAGGACCCAAGTTCAGTTCCAGGTGCCCACGTGGTAGTTAACAACTGCCTTTTACTCCAGTTCCAGAGCATCTGAACCCCTCTTTTGGCCTCTGAGGGAACTGCATACATGTGGTGTGTAGATATACATGCAAGCTAAACACCTATATATTGTAAGGACGGATAGTCAGTTTTCTTCGTCATAACAAAGAGCTTAAGTCATGGGTCTGGGAAAGGGACTCCTAGAGATGAGGAAGTGCTGAGATGGATAGGAAGGAGATAAGAGAGCGAGCAGAATATAATGTATGTTATGTATAATATCTACTATATCTATACAGAGTATAATGTCCATGCATGAAATTGTTAAGTAGCTGAAATAATTTTTAAAAAGCCTAATAATAGCAGAAGGGGTAAACAGAGGCAATAGTTTGATGGAGGAAGGTCATTGGTTAAATAAAGAAACTGCCTTGACCCTCGTAGGACAGAAAATTAGGTAGGCGGAGTAAACAGAACAGAATGCTGGGAGGAAGAGGAAGTGAGCTCAAACTCGATAGCTCTCCTCTCTGGAGCAGACCCTATGAAGCTCCGGCCCAGGATGGATGTAGGCTAGAATCTTCCCAGTAAGTGCACCTAGGTGCTATACACATTAATAGAAATGGGCCAGGCAGTGTTTAAATGAATACAGTTTGTCTGTTGTTATTTCTGGTGTAAAGCTAGCCATGCAGGAGCTGGACGGGATGAAAAGCAGGCCCGCAGCTCCTACAACAATAGTTCAGTGGTAGAGACTGAAAGGAACTAGGTGGCCTACTCTCTTCAATCGCACCCAGAATGACTTAACCTCCCGTTGGCTCCACTTCCTGCAGGTTCTGCCACCTCTCACAGCACCGGTGGGCCTTTACAGCACATTCCAGAACAAACTGCTGCAGCGCTTAACACGAGATCCCACAAGCAGAGAGCAGTAAACTTAGCCAGTCAAACATCACTGGTGCAGATCTGGGGCTACATCCATAAATGAGATTTGATTGTACCCTCCAAGGGACCAGCTGAGGAAGGAAGGCAAACACCTAGGTTTAGAAGTAAGTTAGTGTGTGCAGCTATGGTGAGACCAGTGAGTCATGAGTCCCCTTTTGCTCTTCCCAGCCTGTGCTTCCTGGAGGCATGAGGTGAGGGTCTGCTGGGTGAAGAAGTTGTGTCCTCCAGCACTGGCTCCTGCATGCTTCTAATCAAGAGGAGATTAGAGAGACAACTCAGTGGTACGGTGCTTTCTTAGCATATATTAGGCCCTACGTTCAATCGCTAGTATGGACAAAGAGGTTGAACGTGGTTTAAAACTTCCTTTTAAAAGATTCATGATATTGGATGTTTTAGCGGATGACTGCTAACAGAACGAAAACTTTAAAATCAACATATTTCAACAGCAAGGGGCCACTCTTAGCTCACTCCCTTTCCTGGTAACCTCTTTATTTTGTCTTAAAAACCCTAATAAAAACACCACGTAATTTGCTCCAACGCTGTGTTCAAAGCAAGGCTCGAGAGGTTTAGTTAGACCAGCTCATGTACCGCCTTCATTATTTATGGGGCTAAATGCCCCACAAGGGCAGCATTAGAGGGCCCACTTCTCTTAGGTCATGTGTTGCTCAGAATGGTTCCTGGAAACCCAGTTGTCTTTCCCTAAGACCCCAGGATGTCATGAACAAAAATATACATTGTGAAAGGCCTCCACCTCCCCAGCCCCGTTCAAAAGGAGTTTTCATGTAGCTTTCCGTTCTTAACGTTGAAATATTTCTTTCCACTGATGGTTCTTTGACCTGGCAAATTGTAAAACCTTGGTATTTGGAATTGTTTGCTAATGTTTTCTTAAATTATATCCTCTTGTGGGTCCATAAAATTTGAAGTTATTACAAATAAATAAATGGGTTTTCTCCTCATGATGTAAACCATCTTTCACTGAGGTCACCGGGGGAAGTTTGGAGAGAAGCAGAGCCTGCCAGGGCTGGCCAGCCTTCTACCCAAGGGGCCAGTCAAGCCAGCAAAGCAAACCCTGCTGCTGTGTTGTTCTGTTTTAACTTCCAGCGAGAAACCCAATAGTTTGAAACGTTCCCGGATTCTAAAATCCTCTGTGTATGAAGACAAGGACCCTGCTTCCCCAGAGCCAGGTGACAAGAAAGGGTATATGGGGTTTGCCATGCCACCAATGTGAATCAACTGGATCCCCAAAGGGTCATTCAGTGTGTTAGAACGCTCAAAACAACCTCCCCCCGCGCAGCGGCAAGTAGAAGATTCGAGGTGAAAGAAAGGTGGGGTTAATGATTGACTGGGAGAGAGGTTGTCTGTCTGTACCGTGTCCGGCTGATGGTGAAGCTTCTTGGGAAGCTGGAAATCCATAGTCTTCTGGGTGCTGCAGGCTGCCATGCCTATCCTGGAGATGTAAGGTTAGACTCTCAAACACTATGTAACCCAGTCTCCGTGGGGAAGCAAGTCCCAGGACACACGCAGCTTGGGTGAGGGCAACTGATGACTCACCGTCTGTGTTCCTTGGCTGGACAGTGTCCGTGTCTGATTCTTTGGATTCAAGGCAGGATGCCCTCTAAGCAGGATGTCCCTTCTCAAGTCTTTACCCACAAAATACCTCTAATTCTCCTGCAATCGTGTTAGGACAGAAATGTGTGTTTCAGAGTGTGGAAATGGGGTACTTGCTAGGACTTAGGGCATCATTTGGAACTAGGATTACAAAATGTCTGTCACTTCTTTTTTTCTTAGTTGTAATAAAAACACAGAACAACAGTTATGGGTAGGGATTTGAGACAGCAGGGATTCTCATTCATGGGTAGTGTCTTTGGCTTTTTATTTTACTTTAAAAACTTTTGTAAAGTTATTTTTTATGTGCATATGTATGCTTCATGTGCTTGTATGTGGTGTGTGTGTGTGTGTGTGTGTGTGTGTGTGTGTGTGTGTGTGTGTATTCATGGCATATGTGTAAAGATCAGAGGACAGTCTGTGAGAACGGGTTCTCTCCTTCATTGGGTGGGTCTCAGAGACTGAACTCAGGGTTGGCAGCAAGCAACTTTATCAACGGAGCCACCTCACCAGCCCTGTAAGTAATGTTACAGCTGCTTTTGGAAATGCTTTCTCTTTCTTCTGAATATATATTTTTTTGCCAAATTAATCAACAATTGTGCTCCTTTATAACTGACATACTCACAAAACCTTCTTGTTTATGTTGATCTCAATTTTACTCAAAATGTCAAGAAGAAGGACCCGAATGGACAATATAGATGAGGTGATGAACTGTCATTCAGTCCTTCAAATGGATGGGCCACTGAGATAGATCATGACAAGATGGAAGTCAAATGTACACAACTGAGTGAAACAAGACAGTCTGAAACGTCCGCATACTGCAGAATTTCAACTCTTGCATTTGACAAAAGTAGAATAAAGTAAAAAGGAAGGTATGACTGCTAGGGGAAGACTAGGTGGAGCATGGGGATTTAAGTTAGGAAAACATTTTACAGTGAGGTTTCCAAAGGATGGCAACAATTAGACACAGCCTTCATGAGACATGGTAGCTAAGAGGAATCTGGCTAACAACACAAACAACAGACTGTTCCGTTGGCTCCTCAGGGAGATAGTTTGAAGGACACCGGAAGTCACGAAGGGTGACAGGGTGACTAAGAGTAGGATATACGTATTTTATATGACATGAGAGCAGAGGGGGCTGGGCCAGGGAGAAGGGAGTCAGTGGGGAGGAGGCAGAGAGGCAAGGAAAGGTTGATGTGAGATATCCCATACTTGTATGAAAATGGCATAATTAAACCCCTTCTTTTATATGCCATAGAAATGAATAATCAGAACAGAAACTTCTGTATATCCTGGGATATCCACTTCCCCATTTGCTTCCTAGTTGTTATTTGGTTTTTTTTCTTTTTGTTTTTTGTTTTTGTTTTTAAATCAAAACAAGAAGCCCAAGATCCCAGACGTCCCATCTCACTCAGCTGCACTCCCACAGAACTCCGTATGTTCCCAGTGTGACCAGCCCTCCACCGTTTCCATCCCCAGACTTTCCTGGATGTTTCTGGAATTCACACCAGTCTCAACAAAACCGCCAATGTCCTCCACCACTGGTCCATATACCACTTTACTTTCCAACTTGGGCGGGAATATGATGCTGCAAGAGCGGCTCCCTGCAGCATCCTCCCACATGGTCCTCACCTGGGCCGGGTACCTCCTTGCTCTGCATCTTCCCAACCATCCTCTCACCTTGCTTCTCAAGCATCAGGTGATGCCTGACCACCAAGGAGCCTTGAGGAGTCCTTGAAGATATTACGCTAGATTCAATCTCTCTGATTCTGCTCCTGGCATCATCCAATGCTCCGGGTTTCTAGCTCCTTCATTTCCCTTCTTCCAAGGACAATGCTTAACAGCTAACCCCACTTCCAATTCTCTCCACCTCCTGTTCTCAATTTCAGTCGTCTGCATCCCACACCTCCTCCCACACTGCAGCAACTCTAGCATTCACTGGCATCTTCCATCTACATCCAACTTCAGTGCCTCTTGTCTACCACATAGCCTTGCGACTACCTGCCAGCAGGCTTTCCCCCATGAGACTCTGGGAAACATAAACATTCAAGACCTACCTAACAGCAAGCAGAGCCCTATGGGCTGATTGCTGCTTTGTGAAGGCAGAAATACTTCCTCGCTTCCAGACTGCTCTACTTCTAAGCAGAACGTGTTCCCCCAAAGCAGTTAGGCAGAGAATTAATTGGTCAAGGTCACTGCGCAAGAGAGAGTGGGGAGAGGATGAGAGCAGGGTATTGTGGAACACAGCCACAGGTAGCTTCTCCACTTGCTGGCTGATCTCAGCCTCAGGTAGGTCTCTGGTAATCTCTGAAGATTCTGTCTCATTTCTCCAGGCAATTCTGCATCACTCCCTCATCTTCCTTCCCCTCTCTGTTTAAGCCTCTAATGGATTCTCTCCATCCTTCACCCTTGGTCTATGATCTCATTTGTGACTTACCAGAACAAATAGCAGCCATCCTGCCAAGATAGCTCCTGCCCTTTCCCCATCCTCGCTGCCATTTCTGGTTGACTCCAGATGAATGCGGCACA
Source organism: Alexandromys fortis (assembly GCF_014885135.2). Taxonomy (NCBI): domain Eukaryota; kingdom Metazoa; phylum Chordata; class Mammalia; order Rodentia; family Cricetidae; genus Alexandromys; species Alexandromys fortis. The sequence continues at coordinate 1,664,687 of NW_026067964.1, forward strand.
TTCGACAGGTCCCGTTACTTCCTCTTACTCAAGGAGAGCACACTGGAGATGTCTACCCTGCCGGCCTTACCCACGATTCTATATCAGCACTCAAACATTCTATAGCTCCTCCTGCCTCCAAAAGCAAATGGACTACCAGGAGCATCCTGAGACCAAGCCAAGCATTGCCTATGCCTTTTCCTTCCTCTAACCTGCAAAGTCTGGGATTGACCTGATGCGGCTGAGAGGAGTGTAGAAACAACAGGCAGGAAAGGAAAGCTGATGTTCTGAGGAGCATCAGGAGCAGCCTGGGAACTCAGTATGAAGGAGGAGGAGGCTGATTATCTAATCTCAGCAGGGTTCTCTAGAGGGGAGGAGTCTCAGCTGCTGTCCTCAGGGAAGAGGAAGCTGTGGCCAGGGCTCTCTGTATGATCCATACCTAGATCAGGGGAAGGCCTTGCTATTCCCATGAGTCTGAGGCCCCTGAGTTTTTCATATGATGGTGCTAATGTCCACAGTACACATCCATTCAGGACTTCATCTATTTCCCTTCTAGAGCAAGACTCCTCATAAGATTTGTGTATTCCGGGCCAGGCCTGGTGGCGCATGCCTTTAAGCCCACCACTCAAGACAGAGGCAGGCAGGTCTCTGAGTTTAAGGCCAGTCTGGTCTACTGAGTGAGTTCTAAAACAGCCAGCGCTACACAGAGAAACTCTGTCTCATAAAAAAAAAATAGAAAAATGTGTGTATTCCTGCTGCCATGAATTCCATTTCTTCTACTTGCCTAAGTTTTAAAAGATTTTCTATATTGAATAATTTCAATCATTTATAAAAATGGAAGATAACAGCAAACCTCATAATTACATCACCCAGATATAAGAATTATGAACAGACTGGGTATGGCAGGGCACACCTTTAATCCTAGCACTTGGGAGGCAGAGGCAGGTGGATCTCTGTGAGTTAAGATCATCCAGGCCAGTTAGAGCAAGATAGTGAGACCCTGTCAAATACAAACAAAACAACCAGCCAAACAAATGAAGGGAGACTTGTGAGTGGGTGCTAGCTGCTTCACCTCTTTTCCACTCGCTGAGCTATTTTAAAGCAGGTTCCTGGCAATAGAGCAGTCCACTCACAGGTATTTCAGATTACAGTTATAAAAATTAGGGGGGTTCTTAGATAACCTTAATATTACATAAGACTGTATTATTAGCATAACGGTATTTCCATGTGTATTGTAGAACAATAATCCTTGTTCTTTCTTCACGCCAACTCTCTGTATATCTTATTGGATCATTCACCATAGACTCTTGATTGATCGCCCTTGCCCACCCAACCAGTGAGAACCAGTTGTGATTGTTGTTATTATTATTTTACATCTCGAGGTGAATGCATGAGAAAGAAATGGAAAGAATCGCATGTTAACAGAACTGTAAAATGTTCTCTTGTGAATCTCCCAGAGGAATTTATTAGGTTCCAGGCACAGTGGCTGTTTTTAATGCTTGATTTTTACAAATAATACATCCTAGGCTGTGTCTAGAGATTCATAGATAAATGAGAGAGTTTCCCAAGTGTGTGAAATGCTACTTTAACATTTTTCTATTTTTAAAAAGAATCTCTATTATACACTGAACAAATAAAATACTTCAAGTATATAAACACACACACATATATATATATAGTTAAAGTCTATGTATAGAGAGAGCTAAAGTATTTTAGAGTATTCAATAAACTTTTATATAAATGCATGGATATTTTATAACAAATCTCAGTAATATGAAGACCGGTTGGTCGAGCTCAACTCAATGTACCATTTCTTAAAGCCAAATATTTTGCAAGTGAAATTTCATAAGCAACATAGCCAATTTTATACTTCAGCCTTCTATTGCTGATAGTATTTCTCTCACACTGACTCCTAGATTTTCCAAGAATATTCTTTTTTTTTTCTTTTTACTTTATGTGCGTTGGGTGTTTTGCCTCCATGTCTGTCTGTGAAGGTGTCGGGTTCACTGGAGCTGGAGTTACAGACAGTTGTGAGTTGCCATGTGGGTGCTGGGAATTGAACCCAGGTCCTCTGGAAAAGCAGCCAGTTTTCTTAACTGCTGAGCCATTTCTCCAGCCCAATATTCTTGATCTTCGGCATTGCATTGTGCTCTTTATTTAGAACTCTTTCTTTAGAAAGAGAAGCAATCCTTATTCTTTCAGAAATATCCCTTATAAACTAACATGGCAGTTATTTCAATGCTATGACAAAAAAAAATCTGTTTCTACTTATCTTTCCCTAGATATTTTTCAAAGCTATAGCCATTGATATTTATAATTCCTTATAATCAATAAAATAGTGATCCATCATTTCGTCAGTAAGATTACACGCAAAGAGAAGTAGAGGGTGTCATCCGGCTCCCCCATCTAGACTCCTAATGGCGTGCCTACTGAAACCACAGAACCGTTATGAGCACTGTGGAAACACACAGACTTCCCTTCTCCTGGAACCTCCAGGGATAGCTCTGCAACGCCAAAGTTGAGAGTCAAGTCTCTGGAGAACTAGCAGGGAGAGGGCAGCTCCTGGAGGCAGGCGGGCCTTGTGTGATGACATCTTCCACTTCATGAGTCCGTGGAGAGGGAGCATCTCTTGGTCCCTCCCTCGGGCATTGGTAAACAGACGTCTTGGCAATCGCCCTTCAGAGCTTTCCAACGCCCATAATGCACCTCTGCAGATAGCTCCTCCTCTGTCCTTACAAAAGCACCAGAGTCTTCCAAAGCTGCTGCGGTGCTTGTGAGCTCTCCCATCTCATCAAAGAATCCCTTCCAGTTCTCCTGCCTGTCAAGCTCTACCCAGTGTTGGCTCAGCCATCTTCAGAGGGCGGAGGTTGTTGTAAAACCTGTGGTCTTGGATGCTTCTCAGTTTCTGTCTCCTTGAAACAGATCCACAACCATCACATTGGGTCTTTTCAGCCCTACCGTCCAACTGAGTGCCAGAACGAAACTTAATTGCCTGACAGATCACAGAAAGGGAAACAGCGCACTTAAAAGCCTTGCCTGCCGCACTCTGCCGAGGATCACACGGCTGGATCCTCATCTGCCAGTCCCTGCAGGATGGTGCACACTGCCCATCGGTTACGACGCTGCTCTCGCAGGCTAACAACCTGTGTGTGGAAACGCATAAACTATGAATGCGCATTAATTAGGTATAGCATTTTTCAATGCGGATAGTCTCTTTGTTCATCCCTTTCTCTAACTGCTAATCGCCTATTAAATATTTTCAAAGAAATGAACGACTGAAGACACCCATCATGTAGGGTTGCCTAAATCTATCTGAAATGAGCCAGATTTGCCGTTTGTGTTAGCTCCACGGTCTAGCTCGCTTTATCTGCCCTGAAGTAGTCAAGTGTGCCCTGCCAAGCAAGCAAGTTAGCTGGTGCCAGGTTGGATATTCTTTTAGCTCATGCCCAGATGCCAACTTTGCAAGAAGTTCCCAAATTCAGACCCCCACTGGCAACATAAAACTGCTTTGTTCCACGCACTCAAAGAGGAGCCGGGATTCAAATCTGCGTGTTTGGGGTGATTTCTACACTACAGCTGTAAGAAATAAAGGCTCGTTCCGACTCCTCTACAGTCCTCCTCATCAGCTCCTGATTGCTTCAAGTGGGGGAAACTTTTTCCTCTCACGGAATGGCGTCTGCCTCCTACCACTGAAGCAGAGAGACGAGACCCTTTCCTTCTCAGGCAGTGGCGGTCATCAGCAGACTTTTCAGAAGACTAGGCCAGGTGTACTCCTCACGCCTTCACCTTCGAATCCAACCCAACAAAGGCCTAGCTTTGCTTTAGTCAGATTGCTCTAGCCTGGCCTCACTCTTCCACCCCAAGCTTCTGTTCTCTATAGCGGTCTTTATTACTTCCTCTCCCAAGCCTGGTTCCCCAGGATTCTTGTCAATCACTGAGCACCCCATGGCCTCCAGCAAGCTCTCTTTTGCTTGGCCTATCCAGGGTATCTGTCTGTTCATTCCATGGCCCTCCAACTGACCCACTAAGACAAGTCAGGAACGCATATTTCTAATTCCAGAAACATCTCTGCAGTCTGCAGAAGAGAGCTCAGGAAGCTGCTGGTTGTCTGGGATGTGGCTAGACAAAGGATCAGGAATATGTCAGCCTCGGGGACTAAACAGTGGCCAGTGTTCCCCCAGGAATCACGTGAAGGGGTTTCAGCCTATTTGACTATTCTGGGGGGTTATTCACATTAAAAATTAAATGAGACCAGAGCCTCTGCTTTTATTAGCTCTGATGATGTGGCCCCTGAGATGGTCACACTTTAGTTTTGCCACCTTTCAGCGTGTCTGCCCTGGTGGCTGTGAGTTCCCGTCCTTCCCACGGTGGGATGAGAAGCCTCCCACGCTGTCTTTCAGTCACCTGTTGGCATGAAAAAGCCCCACTGCTGTGCTTATTGGAAATGAGGCCTGGTATGTGAGGATGGAAAGGCTCGGTTTGGGTACCTGTGGCAGGAGGAAGGAGCCTCATCCTCCTGGAGTGCAGAACAGGACGTCGAGTGAAAGGTGGGCAGGGAGGGCACCTTCATGAATGGGAACAACCAGTGCCCAGGCTTCCACTTGGATGAGGATTTGTCCCCGAGTGACCTTAGCACTCGCAGCTAAATAGACACAAATGACAGGAAGGAGGTGTTTGGGTGGCACCTGCCAAGGCAGGGGACAGGCAGACCAGAAGAGTAAACTGTGGTGTCCTCAGGATCCCTGTGACAGTGGTGTCTCTTCACCCCAAGGGATTGCCTTGTGACAGCAGTGTGACATCAGCACAAATGAGCAACTAGCCGGAGCTGGCATTTTGCCAAGCCTAGTTTATCAGTCAGTCGAAGCCAGTCTCCTGCTGCTTCCCAGCATTTGTGATGTCTGGCTTCCCTGGGATACAGCAGCCACAGCCGTCTCTTCCCACACTTCTGTTTCTATGAATTTGCCCATTTAGAAATTTCATATGAGTGAAATTTTACACAGTATTTTGAAGATTCGTCTTTTGCAGGATGCAGAGGCATGGATGCTTTAAGAGGCACTGCTCCGCCGCTAAACACTTGAATGGTGTCCTGCTGTAATAGCTACAGGAAAGGGACTCTAGATAAAAATGCCTGTCACAGCAGGAACTCAGTCAATTCCCAGAGCTAGGGCAGGTGAAGGTGACTCCAGGGGGGGTACCCAAAGGTACAAAGCTAGGCTCTCATGGGAGCGTAGTCAGCTGCCAGCACCATGTGTTAAGTGGGGCCATGTGGTGATAGCCTAGCAGTTTAAATCTTGGGTCATACAGTCAGAGAATGTTGCAGGCATGTAGTAAAGTAATTTCCAGACAGAAAAAAAAAATTCTAAACAGGTACAGAATGTTTTAAAAATGTGCTTAGATGCTGAAGAAAAAAAATGGATATAGACATAGAAAATAAATAAATAGTTTAAAAATATTAAAGCCTTTAAAGAAAGAGTAAAGTAATATAAAAAGAATAAGACATGAGGATGGGAAATACACAGGGTGTCTGGATCCTGTATAGTGATTTGTTGACTTTGAATTTTTGAATGCTGGTGAGTGAAGGGCAAATGCTTTGGAGAGACATTGGATTGTAGAAAAAAACTGCTAAATTAAACCAGCCTATATATATATATTTTAAAAATGTCTTAACTTTATAATGAAAGTCAGAATATGTACTGCTTTGGAGAAAAGGTTATGCTTTTGTTTTCTTAGGAACCAAAATCTATGGATTACGTCAAAATTATTAAAGATCAGACTTGACCAGGGGAGACCTCCTGAAAATCTTGGCTGCAGACATGAAGGAAGAAAAACAAAAACTACAAGGCAGATGACATATATGCTGGTCCCTCTACCTGGGAACAGCTCTGAGATGAGACATGGTAAATCTTGTTAGCTACAGAGTCCTCCTGACTTATTATTATATACAATCCTTTCATATGGCGTGGACAGAGAGTAACATACAGTCCAAATGGACTTCTAAAGCTGAAAGATGTCTTTTACCTGCTAAAACATAGAAGAGAGAATAATCTTTAGCTGATTTGTGCACAGTGTACATTCCATATTTGTGTTAATGCAGATATGTATGCTTACTTTAAAAGTTTGTATGTTTCCAGAAAAAAAAAAAGGACCAGACACCAATGAAAACAAGTAGCCCAGGTGATCCAACTTCTCAGAATGCCTCTATTGCAGTTTTCTCAAGATTCTGCATCCAAAACAACTTCAAAGTAGCTAGCCAAGAGGAACCAGCCTCACAGACTACTCAGTCAGTACTCCAGACAGCCCTGAACTTTCCCATTACATAGAGACTGGTCTTCCAGGGTTTGACCATTATTTCTATTTCCTCAGGGTCTCCTAAAGATGCCATTACCCCCAGACAAAAGGAAGTAATTTTAAGAACATGACACCCACATTCCCAAGAGGTAGGATGAGTGTTTTTGTTTGTTTGTTTGTTTGTTTTTGTTTTTGTCATTCATTGGGTTACGGATGTTTGTCATCCTTTAGGGTGCTTGGTTGCAAGTTGTTATTGGTCTATCCCCCAGATGATTCCAGATTCTGCCAACCTGACAGGTAGCTACCCATCATATGTGCTGTGACATTTCTGCCTAGCCCCTCTGAAAACTGTCAACCTGGCCAAACAGTACCGCTTTCTTCCAAGTTTTTCTCTCTGTTCCCTCTTGGGTCATGTTGTGCTCCTCTCGTGAAGGCTACCCCATAGGGACTGTGACAGCATCTCAAAGAGATTGTGTGTGTGTGCGTGTGTGCGTGTGTGTGTGTGTGTGTGTGTGTGTGTTGTGCACGTGCAGATGCTAGAGCCCCACGAGATGAAGGCCGATGTTTCTTCTGTTGTGGCCAAGCTGTTGGTTCTAGAGCTAAAGTATTTTTAAAGCACTTTCCTCGCCCTAGATATTGAGATAGACACTTGGAGAAATACGTCTCGACCTGCCCCTGGCCCTGTGTCCAGCTGGCCCAGACAGCACACCACTGTAACCAGGTCCAAAGCCTGAACCTATTTCCAGGAGGCTTCGGCCCAATTACCACATTCAAGGCCTTCTTTATGCAGTAGGCCTACTGGTAAGAAATGAGATTAAGGCCCGGTTCTTACCATCAAGAAATCTACAGCGTTGATAGAAATATGAAAAGGAAATGGTGGCGGGGGGGGGGGGGGGGGGGGGGGGGGGGGGGGGGGGTGCAGAGGTTGTGGGGGTGGCAGGAGCAAAGGCTGATAGCTGGCGAAGCACAACGTGGTTGCCCCTTCAACGCAGGAGGTGGAGCGAGAACGGCAGTTCTCGCATTGAGTCCCTTCGGGGATTGCAGGAGTCCTTGGCCTCAGAGGAGTCCTGTCTGCAGCCACAGCTGAGACCAGCAGGCCGAATTACTTGCTTGATACACAAGAGGGAGATCAGGGATTTTGCTTCAGAAAAGTTACTTTTGCACGGCTCTGCCCAGGCCCTGAAATATGGACCTCTTATGATTCTTTAAATCTACGGCTAAGTTCGTCTCTTCTCAGTGGAAGCCATTGCCAGTAACACAGCACATTAACCTGAGAGGGTGCTGGAGGGCAGTGGAAGCAGCTATTAGAGGCTGCTCCCTCCCGGGCCCTGGCAAGAGAGTACACAGAGGCCACCTCAACCCTTGCATCACAGAGATTTCTTCCACCAACAGCTGGGATTCCAGCCAAGCTTTCAGACACTTGTCAAGTGCGCTGAAAAATTTCAGTCTCGTGTCTGTGTCTGGAGTCGGCACTGGTCAGATCAGCTGGCGTCCTGGGAGATGGGAACGGACCCAGGGAAAGGGTGCACACCGAGGGATGCGTCTCTTGGTGACTGCATCTTTAGAAAAATGGTTTGTGTCCTTCAAAGCAGAGTAAACTTCTGGCTTCTTCTGGCTGCCATTAGGTGCATTCCCTTCTTTGGGGAAAGCGATGGGCTCCTGGCAGAGGCTGGGTGGGCTATTGGATCAGGACAGGTCGCTGGCCCTTCCGGTCCGCAAACCTGCTGACTCAGGTCACTCCCGCCCTCCCCTTGGTAGGCAGGGAGCCCAGGCAGTGCCTGAAGCAGCTCCCAATGCTTCAACTGTTAACTTGGATTTTTCCAAAATGTGTTTCTGGTTAGTTTAAAAAAGGATAAACAAGATTTAATAGCTGGCAATGAATCACATTTTTTTCCTCCCTAAACTCTATTTGGATCCACTCAAACGCCTGTCATTCCACTTTTGTACAAATAAATAAATCTCCTTTTCTTTTGTGCATTTTTCTCTGTCCTGCATTTCCTAAAATACAGTTTGTTTGACGGATGAGTTAAGCACTTCTGAGGTTTGTTTTTGGCTCTGCAGGCAACTGAGTTGTTTTCTCATCATAATTCAATGGGACAAGGTTACCACCCTCTCGAACGCTCACACCTCAATTAGAACCAGAACCCCCTTCCCCACAAAGAAGAAATGCTAGCTAATGTTCTAAGGGTGTCAGCTGTCCGCAGGAAGCTTCCTTGGGCTCACATCTCTGCTCTGCTTACCTGTCCGTCACGTTGTGTCTGTAAAGGGCGTTCTTGGAGCACAGGCATTTGGATGTGAGGTCATAAGCGAAGCTGAAGAGACACATAGAGCTAGGCCCACCACCTACACAAGCTCAGGGCTTGCTAAGCAGAGATTTACCTTGCTTTGTTGAAATACAAACCGTACAATATATGGGAAATTGATGCACTGAAACTAAACCTCTGTGTTTTCTAAAGTGAGGGCTATATATTAAAAGTGATGTTTTCCGAGTCGATATGTCAGCTGGCATCAAGCCCTTGCTTAGATGGAGGAGTCACTTCTAGAAGAACTGCCTCGTACAGTCAAAAATGAAGCAACAGAGGCATGAGGGCTGTGATTTCCAGGCCTATCTGGGCTATAACACGAGACCCAGTTTTGTTTGCTTGTTTGATTTTAAAGGCAGGACTACAAAAAACATAAGTTAAGAGTCTTCTTTGAAGAGTGCCACCCAAAGGTAGAACCTCTGTGAGCCTGTCCAGTGTGTGCTTCTTGTGATCAGGATAGTGAGAAGGACAGAGGCTGCCCTTCTAGGCTGGGTGGTGGGAGCAGATACCAGAAGTGGGCTCGGCTGCCATGGGAACAAGATAATAGAGGGGCGGGCATCCAGCTGGCTGTGGCCTGCCATTCCTTCTCTCCCCACCCTTATCTCTCAACTGCATCGCCTCATCTTTAGACTTCTTTCTCCCGGGGACTTTATGGTTCATCATCACCATCATCATTATTATAGAATTATTTGCATCTTTTTGCCACTTATAGAATAGTGTTAGAATAACCCGTTCAAAGCCTGCAGTCATTCTGAGAGCAAGGATATCCCCATCTTTGGCCTATGTCTAAAACAAAGCATATTAGTAACCAATCAATAACAAGAGAATACTAACACTAATCAATCACCATCTCTTCTCCCAGTTTTTCTGCTCGAGTGCGCATGATGAACGCACACTTTTGCAAGCTAGCAATAACGTGATTCCTACTGCTTTGTGAAAACCACTGATGGAGCTTCACCACTGTGTCCACTGAGGCCTGGTGTCTGGAAACTCAAACTGGGAATAGTTGGCTTAAGGCCAGAGGTTCTCCATTCTGCTCAAGCACTGGATCTAGAGGACATGTTGGAACAGGAGGCCCCATCCCCAGAGGCCCATTTAGCAGGAATGGATGGCACTGGTACTGCTAACCACACTTTGAGAAACATTTGGCCCTAAGGATGAGCAGGGACGATGCACAGAGTCTGTGGTTCTGTAGGCTCTGTTGCTGACTAAACCGTGTGGCGTTTACCCATCTCATCACAACCCACGAAGATAGGGAAAGAGAATGGGGTCTTACATCCATGAGTGCTTCAAGGTATGCAAGCTGTATCTTTCATGGGATTAACCTTCTTCATGGAGAGGTGAGACAAAGCTGAAAAGGGAAATGACTGCGGTTGTATTTTGGGCCATCAAAAGCACAGAGGAAGCATGAAATCTGTTGATTTGCCATTCTGCTCTTTCCTGTGCTCATCACAACCTAATCAGCTCCTCACACTGAATGAGAGGTTTTCTTTCGACTGGCACCTTCCTGGCTTGCATTTCTTAGTTAAGAAATTCCTGATTTTAAAAACAGCCCCTGGGTTAGGGAACGTGAAAAAGAGCAAACCAGTTTTCTGCATGGAAGATTGCATCCTGCAGGATTCTCGGGGATTCCACTGAGCTGATCCAAACCTGGCACCTGCTTAGTATCTATAGGCATGTCGTTGGTCACTGATGTCACAACCACCAGGACTGCTTCCAAGGGATCAGCACTCACATGACCCAGCTGCTGGCAGGGCTGACTCCAGCATTAATCAGCTCAACATCTGGATCCAACCCAAGGCATCCATCGGATTGTCACAGATGACTCTACTCTCAACTGTCGGCAAAGAGATCCATCAGCAGAGGGTGCCAGGTCTGCACCACCCAGTCTGCATGGAAGGCTAAGAATGGTATTCGTAAATAAGCTGGATAACTCAAAAGTGTGGGTAAACATCCCCTGCCAACTCAGGCCTACATGACGAGGCATTTTGCCTGTAGCGGCAAAATTACTGTGGTAGAGAAGACCTGGGTGGATTATGCCCATTTTTGAACGTTATAACCTCCTTGAGCTACCAATACAGGAACAGGAACAGCCACGTCCAAACCCTTTAATCCCCTTGGTCTGTTGTAGCTCTGATTCTTTCTCTTCCTCCTCTTCTTCTTTTTAACGTGTGAATGAGCTTAAGACAGTGCACTCACTCATGCACATGTGTGCATGTATGTGAGGGCACCTGTGTAAAGGCCAGAGGGCAACCTCATGCGCCATCTTCCGGGTCGCTGTCCACCTCTTTTAAGCAAGGTCCATTACCGGTCTGGAGCTCATCAGCGGCCTGAGAGCCTCCTGTCTCTTCCTTCCTTGTGCTGAGCTCATGAGTGTGCACTCCCCGTGTCCACGGGTTCCAGGGACTCACTTAGGCCTGTGCTCTTGCAAAGCGCACATTTTACTGACTGAGGTGCCCCACCCCAGCCCAGCCCTAAGACTCATGCTTTAGTGACTCAGCAGAGGAGGCAGAAGGGCGGGTACTCCAATGGCTGGCAGTCTCAGCATCATCGTAACAGCAGCGCGGAACTGAGCACGGGGCAGAGTGTCAATGACATCCATCTTCCCTTCAGCAGTTCACGTGTCCTAATATGGAAGGCAGGGCCTGCGACGTTATCCAGGAGAGACGCTTGTTAGAAATTGCTCTGGGGTGTGTTAAGGGAAGCGGGCACGAAGGAATCAAAAATTCACCTCATCAAGGGGGCAAAAACAACAACAGCAAAAAAACAACAATCTGCAGATAACATTGCAAATCAACCAGGAGACAAATGTCTGCTTGGCTTGTCAGCCGCCATTTCACGGCATTGATTTCTCAAAGCTGAAAACCATAAGGAGCCCAAACCAGAGCGGAAGGGCGGCATGACCTCCCATGCTCGCAGATTTAATTTTCCTCTCCGAACACACGCAGCCCCGTAATTAGAACATTTACCAACTATAAATACAATTTAAACTCCGTACATGTGTGTCTGTGTGTATGGAGAGGCTGGAGCTAAGATACGGTTTCAATAAAAACAGTCCTCCCACCCTGATTGGAGTGTGTAAAGAGGGGATCTGTTTTTACCACAATCTACTCCAAACTGGTGTTGGCAGCCACACTCTTGGCTAATAAACGTCAATAACAAAGCTACACAGAGGTATAAATTAAAGGCCTTGCAATTCGGGGATTTGGGGCTTAGCTTGGGACTGTTTGCCCAGCCCATTTCTGCTCTGCCCAGCTGTGGAAGAACGCCACAGCCTTTGTTTGAATCGGGGGCTAACGAAGGGGGTGTGTTTAAGCGTGTTCCACTCTCTGCCGAGCTCAAGTCCTCTCCCCAAGGAGAGGTGTTTTCAGAAGAACCTATGGGGTGGAGGCGCTGAAATGTTCTGGAAATGTCCCTTAAAACCGTAGTGATAGCACTCTGGATCTATAGACACATTAAGAATACATTATTTAATTAATTAAGAAACCTAATCTGTTGGATTCTGTTTTCCTTCTTTCTTTGTTTTTATTTTCTATGTATGTTTTAGTGTTTTGCCTGAATGGACGTAAAGTGCGCCGTGAGCATCCTTGGTGTTCACGGAGGCCAGAGCAAGTACCAGATCCCCTGGACTGATGTGACCTGCCATGCGGGTGCTGGGAATAGAACTTGGGTCCTCTACAAGGGAAGAAAGTGCTCTTAACCACAGAGCCATCTCTACAGCCCCAAGCATTCCATTTTTCATTTCCTTTTGATTTAAGGACATTAAAGGCAAGGGATTCCATTCCTCTTTCTCCATCTGGACCATCAGCAGCCACAGCAAGCCTTCCTGGGAGCCAGCGGATTCGGAAGAAGAGGCAGCAGGGAGGGGAAGTACCAGGCATGGGTGGAGATGGGGGAACGAGAAATGATACGGTCTGCCTGCTTGGCCAATGGACCGTGCCCATTTCTCTTCCATAGACACAACTCAAAGAGATCTTCAAGACAACTTAGGTAGAGTCCTAGAAAGACCCCAGACTGTCATTTATCTTCCTCAAGCTGGCTGTTGGGCGTACCGCAATGGCAATACTAAAAATAACACTGAAAGCAAGTCGGAAGCAAGGCACACTATTATCTCAGCACCCGGGAGGCTGAATTGGAAAGATCTCAAGTTCAAGGCCAGTGAGTGCTGCAAAGCAAGAACCTGTCTCAAAGAACAAACCAAAAGCAAATGTGTGCTTCTACGTGCCAGAGACTGTGCGCGTAACCATAAGCACCACCACCACCATCAGCCAGGAGGCACCATTACCAGTTCCTAGTCTACAAAGGAAGAAACTGAAGCTTGCGGGGTTGGGACCTTCCCAGAGTCACGTGATGATGAAGTCAGGCTCAGGGAAGCTGGTGATTCAGTCAGATCCCACCCTCTGACCCTCCAGTTACTCACACTGTGGGCAGCAAGCCGAATGCTTGGCACGTACTCATGCGTCTAAACCTCACTGCAGTGCTGGGAAGCAGGTAATGTCACTGCTTCTGTCCCCTGAGATCGAGTAAGGGTGACTGGGAAGAAGGCCCAGATAGGCAAGAAGGCCTCAGAGACACTGTTAAAACCACTACTTTATGCCACTTTCAACATGATGACTAAAGTCAGGTGACTCTAGCCTGTGTCCCTACTAACCCTTTCTTCTCCCTCATTACACTTGGTCTAACTCCAGGCTCTGTTTCATTCTAGACCAGCTGAGCATTTATCTGCGTGTCCAACCCTGTGCGGTCAGAAGAGGTGCGACATGGGACTGAGTTGCACATCACTTTTCAGGGTTGCTCTGGTTTCCCTTGGGTTTGAGTGACAGCTGGCGAAGACTGTGCATGGCATGAGGGCACCCACATGTGCACGTGGGTGCACACCCGTGTAAAGACACAGGGAGAAGAACACTTTCAGACTCAGGAGAAGCAAACTGACTTGCCCAAGATTTCAGTTCTACCTAAAGTTACACTGGGCCTCAAAATCCATGGCTAGACAGCAACGCTATAACTCAGAACACCACCCTCTCTCACAGCCCTTCACAAATAACAGCATAAAAATATCCCTCTCCTCTACTTGTGGGACAAGAGGAGGTATATGTGCGGAAATGCGTGATTCTGTGTTGCTTTATCCACACAACCCAGTACCTCCGTTACCTAGGACACACACTCCACTCCCCTCTCTTCCTTCAGTGGGATTAGTTCCCCGGTCCTCCCTAACTTGACTTTCTGGGAGCTGAAGGCAGGGGATGGTCCATCAGGGAGGACATAGCACATACTGAGTCTGCCCGAGGAGCCTCATTAGCCGCTCTTCCCACACGATGAAAGACGTCACTTCGGTTTATTTCCCCCAGGTAGTTAGAGAATGTTGTACTAGGCTGGTTTTTAGAGGGTTTGCTTTGCTTGTTTCTGTAATGGTTGGCTACAAGGGTTTGACCATATTTTGGAAAGTTCTCTAAGCCATTTTCCATGCACCCCCAGGTGACCATTGAAATGAAGGGAGCGTTTTATAAATACCCTAGATACATAAATACATAAAATCGTAGTTTGTAAGTAAGGTAAAGCTAACTTAGCTAAAACACAACTTGAAGGTTAATCATAATCTAAAATGAATTTTATGTCACTAGAACTCAGTCTATAGAACAAGACGTCCTGTACATTTTAGAATTAAAACATTTCTGTATGTTTTATCTATATGATAAATAATAAAGGGTAACTTTTATAGTTCACCTTTATGTCCGGCAGGAAGAGACAGACAAAGAGAATTCAGCATATACATGCCGGAACTAGAATGTTGTCTCCACTATGTATGGTCATCACTTCACTGGAATCGGGGTACACACAGTCATTTTCTCTTTTCCAAAGGTCATTCTGTATTAGAGAAAAGGGTGAGAATCTGCCAAGACATTTTAGAAGCTGAATCTGTCTCTCTGTCTTTCTCCCCTCGGTCTCATCCACTGCCTGCCAGAGGTATGTTTTCTCTGGTTACAGGTCTCATTCACTGTCCATAAACTCAACCCTAGACCCCCTGGTCATTCCTGAAAACATATCAAGGAAATTTCCAGAAGGGAAAAACTAATGGCCTGATGTTCTGTGTGCTGAGAACATTTCAACCCACCAGTGAACACACACATGGGAGAAATGCAGATTAAGGCTTAAGAATTCATAATGAACCCAGGTATGCTGTCGGATGTCTGTAAGACCGGTACTTGGGAGGTTGAGACATGAGGATCTGAAGTTCAAAGCCACCTAACATAACTCCAAAAAAAATTAGAAGTTGAGAAGTTGATTTTAAAAAAAAATGGGGGCTTTGTTTGTTTGCCTGGTTTTTTAATGAAAATTTGCTAAGCACCCCGCCAGGGAGCAAGGGACTCAGTTGTAACTGGAGTGCTATGCAAATGCATACATTTTAAATGTGCGCACTTTGCTCCAGGTATCTTGGGGGGGGGAGTAGGATTTTTGACTCTCAGATGGGGAGGAGGAGAGATGATGGGTGGTGAATGTGTGTCAAGCCTTCTCACCTAGGCTACCCCAACAAGGAAGCAGCCTTTGGCCCTGGCCTGTTCTCATAGCTCAGGCCTACGACATTTATGCTTGATTATCCTGAAAGACCTTGGGCAAGAGAGGAAGGTCTCAAGTCAATTAGACTTAAACGAGCTGGATTTGAGATGACAAAAGACGAGCCATTTGAGCGGCCTGCACAGACCACATTGTGGAGGCCTAGAGACCCTTCCCAGGGCAACACGCTATGAAAAGGTGTTCAAAATCAAGCACTTGACACCTTTAGAACTGATAAGACTGTGCGCATTTACAGGACACTGCGTTCTCTCAGTCCATACCCTAATAAGGCAGAAAGAGAGGTTGTGTGTGTCAAAACAGCAAATGTTTCCCGATTTGTTTGCCAGTCTGCCAGACTACTTCAAGTACAGAATTAATATTTTTTTTCAAGCAGAAAGAATTATTTCCTTCCAAACACAGACTGGGTAGAAATAGTCTCAGAATCGATCAGAAATGCAATCTGAGCTCTGCGGCGGTGGTTCCTCCTAATCACACACCAAATTTCAAGAGCGCTCTGTAAATTACCCTCCGGCAATTAAGCATGTCGGATTCCACCCGAGAAGGGAGCAGTCCTCTTTTGGGTGCTGTCTGTCTAGAACAGCTGTTGAAGTCCTGGCGGGGAGGGGGGGGGCACGTGACACCTTAGCTCATAACGCAGCTAACACATCTCTTAGAGATTACCGTGTGTCGTGTTGATACAAATAGCAAGACAGGCAGCTGGGTTGACAGGCAGAAAATGGGGTTTCCCTTGCCTCAGTGAATGGTGGAACAGTCAAGATGCTATGCAGTGAACTCAGGTGTTTTGGGTGGCCCACTGCAGGAGCAGAGGTGGGAAAAGAAACAAGGGCTAATAGCTTTCCAACCCCACCTGTTTCCTCTCCTGCACAACCTGAAAACCACCTTTCAAGCCTGCGTCTTTCCTTAGGTGTCTGTATGGGGAAGCAGCCTGAAACATCCTCACTTGTCTCCATAGTAACCATCTGGAGGCCCTGCCTCCTGCAACAAATACCCCGAATCTTTTACATCCTTTTCTCTCCAAACAAAAGAGCAAGAGTCCTATGGGGGCAGGACACACATCTTCATGGTTGGGTATACAGTTCTAAGCAAATGACAGGATCTCAGCAAGCTGTGAGCAGTCTCATTGGAGGGAATCTTGCATTGAATTTAAAATTGTAACCTAATATTTACAATATTGCTATTATGTGCACATGATTCTGGGAAAGGGGTGTGCGTGTGGAAGCCAGATGACTCCGTGGAGCTCTCTCCTTCCACCTTCCCTAGGTTCCCAGCCGGGACCCAGGCCCCCAGGCTCCAGTGGCAAGCATCTTTACCGGCTGAACCACCTCTCCAGGTTTCTGAACTTCATCAAGGCAGCCTTGGACCCTTTTGTACCATGAGTGAATCGCTCCGGTTTTGTTCTACTTCTTATGAAGTTCTCAGAAGAAATGGCTCACTTCTCCCAGGATCCAGAGACAGGGAACGGGCATTGAAGCTCTAGGCACGACTGTCAACAGCTTCATTTCCACCCTGTTTTATGTTCCCAGGCTTTGGGTCCCCTGGTTAACACCCTCTACCCACCCCGGCATCTGCCCTCTTGTGCCAGGATAAGCCCGGCAGTGAGAGCAGCCTGCCTATCACAAGGCAGGCTTCCCCGTGGGGTGAATGAGGGAACACCCACATAATCAGCATTTGCACACTTGCCAGGACCTGATTGTAGGCCTCTCAGCCGGGGCATCTGAAGTGATTCGGGAACAATTTCTCAGATTACACAACCGGAGGACAGCACAGGGGTGCAAGGAGCCTCCTGTACAGCTGCTTCCCAGACCTGTCTGCCCACCCTGAAACAAAGTACCCTTCACCAGCATTTCCATCAGGCCGGCTCTTCCCACATCCTTGACCTGGCCATTTTCTGGACCCTCAGTCAGGGAGCAAGAGACATGCCTCTTGGGAGAGCGACGAACTTCCTGTGGTTCTAGAGGTCACGGGATGGTACCTGAACTACCTAAACTCCAGTCCACTCTCAGTCTTTGAAATACACCAGGTCAGCAATACGTGGGACCTGAGTTTTCTTGATCCCTCACTTGGGGAACCAGACCACAACTCTAGGAGCACTCACGGTACAGTAAGGAGAGGCTGGAGCCACAAAGGCCAACTCAGCCGGGCTGAAGGCTAGAGTTAGAAATGGGCCGTCGGTGGAGGCTTTGCCCCTGTGACCCTACTGTTCTCTGGCCATCGTCGAAGACCAATTGGTTTACAAATAGTTATGATAAACCTAAGGTCTTAATTTCCTTGATGGAACCGACCGTGGAACTGTGTAAATGTCTCCTGACAGACATAATGGAGGGTCATTAGCAGTACAAAGCAGCATTAGTTCAAGGGAATACCTCAGTGTCCACCGAAATTGCCACGCATGTAAACCAATTTCCCCAGCAGAAGGGTAAACACAGACTCGTTTGAACCCCCGAGATGAAAACAGATGGGATATCGCAAACAGTTTCCCAAAATACAACAGACTTCTGGGCTAATTACACGTGGTTAGCTCTGAATGGCAGAGGAAATAGTTTTCTTTGCTGCTAAATGTCACAAGAGTCACCTAAAGGCTCAGAAGGAGGCCGCTTTGTTTTTGTGAAAATTGCTAAAAATTAATCTGTGCTGGAGCCGCTCTCGTAAGCCTTCTGCCGGCTACCTAGCCGCAGGCGTGTGGGCGAGACATCTAAATCCAAGGTAACCCAGATGCAGGGATGCTCTGCAGTCTAAGAGCTCCGGGTGGCACCGGGAGAGGCGCATACATGCGCATCCCCGCGTCCCTGCATGTGCGCATCCTCGCATCATCATTACATCCCTGCTTGGTGCTTGCACCCCAGAGCAGCATCCTGAAGGCAGGAGACGCCCTCGGTGGGGGCTCAGGCTCGGGTCCTGGGTGAGGAGGAAGCACCCGGCTGGGTCGCGGGTCCCTGGCTCCGGAAGGCTCGCAGGGACTCCAACCCCTGGAGCAGCAGCGTGCAGGGTTCAGCCGTGTTTCGGTTGCCCTCTGACCTGACCCCGGGTCCACAAAGGCCTCCCGGCTGTGCCGCTATGGTCCAGCTTTCCAGTCGCTGCCAAATTAATGAGCCCACGTCAGGTTAGGTTTACAAGCCAGGCCGGCTAAGCAGCCGAGTGGAAAATGAGCCCAGGGCAGTTCGCGAGGTACTTGCACGCGTGTGGAAGAAGCTTATGTCCTTTGTCCCCTGCTGGTCAGGCCAAGGAACCCAGGAAAGCTGAGGATCTCATGAGTCCACCCTCCACTGCCAGTCACACCCTTGTCTCCAGAGGGAACTCGCCGGGATCAGGCCGGCCTGTTCCATGTGAGAAATTCATGTATCCTACAGTGGTTAAATAACTCAGAGCCCACTTCAGCATCCCAGCAAGGCAAGGCTGTTTGTGTTTGGGCTACCCAGAGGAGACAGTTAGAATCTGGGGGAAGGTTTAAGAGTTAAAGATAAGTCGAAACTGGACTTGATATGTGTTTTGAATAAAAGTGGACCTGCAGGCTCCTACTTACCTCTGACTCTCCCAGTGCTGACAGCGGCTCTGCTTTCTTATTGCTCTTTAAACAGGGGGATTCTGTTCAAGAAAACAATGACTAACCTTAAAGGTGATGCTGCTTCTTGCATTGATTTATAGTATGCCTTCCAGATTTCCAAATAGATTAAAAGCAAACATTTTCATTTTAAAACACTGGAAAGATCGGAGCATGTCTCTGGAAACAGGAAGCAAAAGCTCCTCTTAGTGCAGCTTTGTTGAAAGCTGAGTGCTCCAAAACTTCAGAGCTGGGAGGAACTGATGTGACTGCTGACTGGCTCGCCACTCTCATGCCCCCCTTGCCCTTGCTCCGAAGATTTTCTGAAAGTGGAGGCAGCTGCCGACCTCTTCTAGTGGCAGGCGCCGTCACGTTTCCTAAGCTCCCACACTTACTCCTCGGTTTCCCATGTCTAGATCCCGCTGGCACACGCAGAGCCTCCAGCACCACTGTAAACACGACCACCTTCCCTGAGCCTACACCTCCCAATGAAATCTTAATGTCCCTGCAAGGTCAAGTGGTTTGTATGATTTCAAGTTGCCATACCTTTAAGAAGCTAATTATCTCCAAGGGTAAAGCATAGCACGTTATAATTATCTTTCTGGGTGGTACTTTCATCAAGTACCAAAGACAAAGAACTTATAAAGAGGATGGTAAGTTTATCTGAATTCTGTGTTGCTGTGTCCTGGAGCAAAGAGGTACATCATAGTGGGAGCTTACAGGAAAGGAAAAAGCTCACCTCATGGCAGTTGGGAGGTAAAGAAAACCAGGTAGGGGCTCTGGTCCAATGATTCCCTTCAAGGGTTCAGCCCGATGACCAACTTCCTGCTGTTAGACCTCATCTTCCCAAAGCCTCAGTACTTCCCATGAGGATTAATAGCAGGGAAGCACAGTGTTAGCATGTGGACCTCAGGGGACGTGAAGATTCGAACTACGTGTAACCTTCAGTAAGCAATCTGCCTCCTGAGATGAAATTTAAACTCCCAAGAGACAGGCTAACACCATTGTCTCATAGCACAGAAGGAGATGAAGGAAGGTTAGCTGTGTGGTTCCCACAGCTCATTTGAATCAACATCGTCCCTTTTAGAATTCCAGTAAGTGCTGGGGCTGGAGAGATGGTTCCGTGGTTAAGAGCACTGGCTGCTCTTCCAGGGGACCCTGGTTGGATTCTCAGTGCCCATATGGCAGCTCACAATTGTCTGTAACTCCAGTTCCCAAGGATCTAATACCCTCTTCTAGATTCAGTGTGCATTGCACGCATATGCTGCACAGATATACATGCAGACAAAACACCCATACCCATCAAATAAGTAAATATGTTTTTTAAATGTCTACTGAGTAGTATATGGGGGAAGAACTTGATTTTCCCGTGTCATTAGTTTCTGCTTTGTTAAAAATTATGTCTTAATTATTTCTTCTGGAACCAAGAAGAAGGTGAGAGAAAGAATAAATTAAGATCACTGCCAAGGCCAAAATTCCCCTAGTAAGAGACAGTACAACCTTGTACATAATAACTGATTTCACTGCCTCTGGCTATCTGGTCTTGGATAGGTTACATAGCACGGTAAGCCTCCGTTTCCTCAATTTCAACTTGTACCGTAGTTACCAGTGTTCAATAAAAGAATACACACTTGATAAATATTGGTAATGATTGCCTCAATCAGCAGGGTATGATATCATAGTGTGAGGCTTTTGGTTAGTCCTCCCTGTTCACAGCTGACAGGCAGCAAACAGGCAAAAGTGTATATTTACTTAAATACGAGAAAATGAAGAATCACCAGATATTTTCTTTAAAAGCCATTAACAAAAGACAGAAGTCAATATAGAATCTGGGGCAAGCAGAGGACAATTTAAATACAAACACAAATTGGCTTTCTAGGTCAAATCTCTGGGGAGATGAGAAAAGGTATCATTTTATAAATTAAGAAAATGATGACCCCCCCCCAGGAAGCCTCCTAAAGGAAAGAAAGAAATTTTGGAAATTACAAGTATGAATTAGAAGTGAATTCAGTGGGAGAGTAAGAACTGAAACTGAAGAAATATTGGAGGAAATAACAAACAAAAATGGAAAGCCATAAAAAAAAAAAGCTTATTCAAGAGATAGAGCAGTTGATTGAGTTCTAGGAGAAAAGTGCAGGAGATAATTCATTTTTCAAAGAAACAATACCAGAAGGTGCCCCAGAACTCACCGAGATGTATTCTTAAACGAGAGGGACAAATAAGGGCCCAACACTAAGAACGAGGCTACACAACACATTATCATAAAACCTCAGGACCTCATGAATAAGTCAAACTTTAAAACAACTTCTAGGAGGAAATCTGGTCCACTAGACCAAAAGTGAGGAGTTGTAAATACATCACTTCTTAAAACACCGCAGACATGACAGCCGAGTAGAGCCGGAGCTTTGTAATAATAAGGCAAAATTCCTTCCCGTCTGGAACTCTGTATCCAGGCAAGCTCTGCTTTAAGTGCACAGACAGAATAAAGACGTTCTCCACATACACAAAAGTTTATCTCTCTCATACCCTGTCAGAAAGTGCTGGGCTACCATTCTCATGAAAGTATTCACACACACATACACACACACACACACACACACACACACACACACACACACCCCTTGTGGCTCACACGGACATAGCTTCCAGGAAGCCACACCTTTCTCGGGTGTAAGGAATAGCTTCAATTAATCTAAACCAATAACTGATAATTCACCACTTCTAGCCAACGATTGGCTTAGAAATAGGAACTTGGCTAAGATTAATCAAATCTGGGAAAGTCTACTATAATACAGGAAGTTTTCTACACTTTAAAAGGGGGCATTATGGAAACGGGGAAGATAACGGTAAAGTGTTTGCCTTGCCAGTACAAGAACCCGAGTTTGGTCCCCAGAACTCAGGCAAAAAAGCCACAGGTAGTGGTTCACACTTGCAGTGATCTCAGCACTGGGGAGGCAGAGACGGGTAGCTCTCTGATTCCCCGGCCAGCCAGCCTAAACTACTTGGTGAGTTTGAGGCCAGTGAGAAATCTATCTCAAGAAATAAAGATGAAATCTTTGGGAAGATGAGCAAAGGAATGACTTCCAAGGTTGTCCTCTGGCCTCCACATGTCCACATGTCCATGCACAATGTGCAAATGTACATGCCCCTACACACACACACACATACACACACGCGCGCTCACACACATGCCTTCACGGGACTTAGTGTTTGGCTGTGCATGTGAGGACATGATGCTCTCATTGTCTTCCAGCCCTGAAGGGATAATACAAAGGATGGCAGAGAAGAAAGATGCGAAGAACTGGGGCACTTACTGAGGGCCAAACCACTGTAACATCTAAATGTCTTGTTATATGAGGGCCAGGACTCAAAGCCTATGCACTGTGTACATCTCTCAAGCTGACTTCACTGGTGAAAGCAATCAGAATTTATACAAATACTTACCGCATCTGGGCGCTTAGGGTCTAGTCTACGTTTTTTTGATTTGCAGCTCCATGAAGCCTGAGAAGTAGCTGTCTCGTTCCCCGTGTACAAGAAAGAGGCTGAAACAACTAGGTGGAAAAGGCCACTCTTATATTTATCTGCCCCCCTCTCTCCCTCCCTTCCTTCCTCCCTCCCTCCCTCCCTCCCCGTTTCCCTCTCTCCCCCCCTCTCTCCCTCCCTTCCTTCCTCCCTCCCTCCCTCCCTCCTTCCCCATTTCCTCTC
The DNA here is from genome assembly GCF_014885135.2 of Alexandromys fortis. Lineage (NCBI taxonomy): Eukaryota > Metazoa > Chordata > Mammalia > Rodentia > Cricetidae > Alexandromys > Alexandromys fortis. Next base: position 1,687,073 of record NW_026067964.1, read on the forward strand.
TCCCTCCCTCCTTCCCCATTTCCTCTCTCCCTCCCTCCCTTCCCCCCCTCCAGAACAGTAGGTACTTAATGCCATTCTATACCCAGAGCCTATCAGGTGACATTGGACAGATAATGGGCCCCAACCTCTGCTGAGCGCACATAAAGAAATACTCAAAACCATGCTGACTGCAGACCCGTACTTCACAATCATTTGTAGTTCACGTCACTACTCGTCAGTGTCTTTCAGACTTGTGGTAGCCAGCCCTCGAGATTGCTCCTGGTGAATCTCTCTTTCTGGTATCCCCACTTTTACGGTGTCCACTGTGGTATATAGCTGAATTATATAAATAATAGGATATTATGCACATAACAACATGTGACCACCAAGATTAGATCCTAGAAGACCCAGTGGCTTCTGCTTGCTTCCTTCTGGCCCACTCACTTTGGGAGAAGCCAGTCTTTTTGTCATACTTACTGAAGAAGCCCCAGGGACAGTGTCCCATATGCCAAGAAACCGCAACCTCTGGACAACATGTATAAGAGCTGCCTTCGAAGACCATGCTCTGGCCAGCACTTGAAGCCTAAGCAGCCAGCTAGATCCCTTCGGAATTTCTGTCCCATAGAAACCGTGTGATAATGAATGTTTATTGTTTTAAGTTCAGTTTGAGGGTGAGCGGTTACAGAGCAGTATATAACCCAATAGAGCCGGTAACTGAAGACGCTTCTCTTTAACCTCACAGGCAAAAGTCACCTTGATTTATTTATCACTTTGTGCATTTCAACGAAAATATATGGGCCTCTCAAGCGTTCAGAACAGAACAGGGAATGTGCCATTTCAGAAGCTAATTGCCCCAAAGTTGCGTCAGTGCAAGCTACTCCAGGGACAAAATTAATGGGAGAGCATTTAGCGTCTCTCATGCTGTCCTTGTCACTGTCTCACAGCTGTCTTCGGCAGAAAGACCCTGGGAATCGATACAGAGTAAAACGAAAACGAAAAACAAAATCCCCCAGCTCAAAGGTTTCCTGACGTGTTACACAATACTCCCCTGCTCACGGCCTCCCTGCCTCCTCCGCTTCTCATAACACACAGGAGTTTACGGCCTTGGATCGGGCCCAAAACTGTAGATAGCCATCAATCTTGAGCGCGCTCATATATTCTGAACAGTGAAACTGTTCTTGGTTATGGTGTTTATGGCTGGGGTTTAAATAGGAAGCTAATAAAGATAAAATCTGTTGATAAGGTAATCGGACCCGTCAATGGAAAGTTTCCTGTTACCTAACCAGACTCTGGCTCCCTCCCTGGTTCCTGCTTCTACATTTAGAGGGTATCATTGGGAGGGAGTTAAAACTAACAGAATTAAAATTTGTTTCTCATAGAACCAATTCAGAGGCAACAAGCGCTACCTTTAGTAGACAGGGTGTGGGGGTGTATAGTGATCTTTTATTTGTGTTTTAATAAATGAAGCTTGTCTGGAGATCAGAGTGCAAAGTTAGACACACCAGTCAGTCACGGCAGTCCAGGCAGTGATGGCACACACCTTTAATCCCAGCAGCCGATATAGTTAGCCATAGAGGCCAGGTGGTGGTGCACGCCAGACCGTACTAGAGAGGAATATAAAACGGGAGGAGACAGGAGCTCAGGGTCTCAGCCTGCAGTCACATTGAGGACAGGATTGCCCAGCCTTCATAAAGGTAAGACCTCTCTAGTTTTTTTTTTTTTTAACAAAAACAAAAAACAAACAAACAAAAAACCCACAGGACTTCCCTGTGTAACAACTCTGTCCTAGAACAAGCTCTTGTATTCCAGGTTGGCCTCGAACTCACAGAGATCTGTCTGCCTCTGCCTGCCGAGTGCTGGGATTAAAGGTGTATACCACCACCACCCAGCTTGCTTTGTTTTTCTGATCTTCAACTTGAACCCCAATATCTGTCTCTGGGTCTTTATTGCTTGTGCTACAGGGGCAGCTGTTGTTTGCCTGCATAAGTCCTTGGGTTGTTTGGGCTTTCTGTTCATTTTGAATGAGCAAGCAGAACCTCTTGGGCCAAAACTGCTCTGGCAGAAGCGCCGCTTGAGGACCTTGGCTTGAATTAGGGTAACCCTAAAAAATGAAGCCTTTGCTTTGTTCCAGAGGCACAGGCTCCTCCTGGTCAGACATCTCCTGGGAGAGGCTTGCACCAACGCAGCCTTGCTTTGTTTCTCAGAAGCAAAAGGTATTTGGGTCTACCACAGGCTGAGGGCGCGTACCCATCTGCAGCCAGTGTTCCAACAGGTGTGGGATGTTGTGGTTCCTAACACCCTACACGTGTTCTCCTTCAACACTACCGAGAGCGGCGTTTTGTTACTGGCCCGAGCGGTTTCCTGAATTTCCGGTAGTGGATCTCCTGCAGAAAAGTTCCAAAGTCTTGCAAAAAGTGACACATAAACACATTCATGCCGAAAATGGGCTTGGCCCTGAAGGAAGTTTGCCCCAAGCGCGGGGTGGGATGGAACCTGCAGCTTGTCTGTGGAGCTCATGGTTGTCCGGACCGGAGCAGTTTCCCAGCCAAGCCCTCTCTCATCAATGAAGTCAGTTCAGACCCTGAGCCCTTGGCTCTGATGGACTGAGTAATAGAAACCTGTCTGTTTAGGAATAGCAGATAGCCCTGCCTGGGGGCTAAGAGTAGGGAAATGCCTTTAAAATTGTATTAGCACACCCTGGCCCAAGAAGGGGACCCTCGGAGCTTTTTAGGTGACTCATCGAAATAATAAATCTGGATCTTACCCCTGGGAGCTAAAGATATTACTGGGATATATCAAATTAATACATGCCCAGGGCAAGGAGCTCCAGATACCAGATAGCCCTGAGGTACTTTCAAATTCAAACAGGAGCCTGGGAGACTGGTGGCCCGAGATACATTGCTGGACTCCTTGTCAAGGTGGGAGGAGAGAGCCCAACTCCATAAAGCTGTTATCTGACCTCCACACACTCACAAGATACATGCATATCACACACACACACACATACACACACACACAGAGAGAGAGAGAGAGAGAGAGAGAGAGAGAGAGAGAGAGAGAGAGAATAAAAATAAGGAAATTCATCTGAATAAGTCAGATAGTTCAGCTCCATTAGCTTCTAAATGGTCCTTAAATGGGACCATATCCATCCACACACCTGAAAGTCCATACTCCGCGATTGCAGAGTTGGATGGTGCTGAGTCCTGGGAATGTGGATGCTGGGGGGGGGGGTCTTTGTTTTCATAGATATCATAGATAATATTTAAAGGATTAGCAGGAAAAGCCTGAGATTTAGAAACATTTCCTCCATTAATACATTACCCATTGCTGTAACGAAATGTCTAAAGCTGCACAGTTTAGAAATAAAAGAAGTTTTATAGCTCACAGTTTTAGAGTCTCAACAGAATGGTAACGGAGGTGGCAAGGGGCTTGCCTGTTTCTATCACATTATAGTGGGTGGCATCACGGCAGGGGAGGACAAGGTCACTTGGTGACACAGACTGATTCGCTTTTTTGCAACAGCCTTCTGTCAAGAATTACCCACGTCCTCCTAGAGCTATAACTAGTCCTTCCTAGAGCAGGGACCTTATAACTGCTTCATACAAGGGCCCGCTTCATACTGGGGCCCGCTTCATACTGGGGCCCACTTCCTAACAGGTCCACACCACCTGGCACCACTGCCGCACTGAGGAGAGAGCGCCTACCATCTAAATTCCCTCCCATCCACAGCAGGATGCGAGTGCCAAGACAACCATCGGGAAAGGCTGGGTCGATTCGTCTTCAGTGGAAGTGGAAAAGGCAAGAGTTAGAAAGGAATGTTCTGTCTTTCATCCAGGCTTTGTACAGCCCTCGCTATAGGCTTGCACAGGTCGTGCAATGAGAACAGAAACTAGGAAAAGAAAACAGGACCTCATCACAGGGACGCCTACATCCATTTGTTTTCATTCTAGCTCGACATGTGATTGCCATGATCCCAAGCGGCAGCGAACTCACTGTTGGCAGGGCAGAAAGTTACAGTCCTCCACTTCTTTGCAGGGTGCTGAGAAAGTACCCAGGCTGAAAGCTCTTACACGAACAATTAGACTCTAAAGGGTTTTGTTGGCTTTGGAGATAATGAAGGTGGTTATGCCAAAGGAAAGCGTGAGATCTACACAGACTGAATTTTAGAAGTGGTTATCACTGTGCGTCAACTCTGCAATAAAGCAGGCTATCCCTGTTTAAATTGTTAGAGGATCGTTCCCACCAACCAGCCTCTAGCTTCTTCCTCCATCCTCAGGGTTACCACGTGATAACCTTTGACGTGACCCACCTTTGTCTCAAATGAGAAGCTTTTTATTCCCCCTTCTCCGTTACAAGGAATTTGCGCATATTTATTTTTAATCAGGTGATGAGATAATCAATACGCAATGCAAGGCAGTGGTGCAGAAATAAACTTCGCTGGGCTCTTTAGCAGTTCACAGGCCACGACGCGGTCCTGTGCTAACTCAGCCTAATTTACAAAGGCAAAACCGCGACCTCCCAGGCCCAGATTCTTCCACATGTTTACCTTCCCAAGACTCCCCCGACTGTGTACCTTGATGGGCAGCCAGAGCAGAGTCAAAGCACCTGGCTCTCTTGTCCACAAACACAAGGGAAATGAAAAGCAGAAACTCGGGCTGGGATATTTCCAATAAAACAGAACTAGCCCAGGGAAAACAGGGGCCCCCGTCTGCATGTCTGGAGAGAGATACCAGTCTCTCCTGAGCATTCTGAGACAGGACCACTGAGGACTCTGCGGGTACAGACCGGATCTAGCCCCTGTCCCTATGTCCACAGTGTTAATGAAATGTCACTCTTTCACCAAGAGGGGTAAAGTTCAGGTCCAGGCCATGGCCTACATTGTTCCTCTTCTTCTGCTCCTTCCCGTCCTCCCTCCTTCTCCTCTTCCTTCTCTCTCTCTTCTTTGGCAGGGTCTCTTTGGGTAGCTCAGGCTAGCCTGGAACTCATGACCTTCCTGTTTCCACTCCTGAGTGCTGAGAGAATAGATATATACTGCTTTATCAAAAAACCTGCTTTTAAAGCCAAAAGCTGAGGAGAAAACTTGGCTCAGCCCTCTCTACAAGGGGTTTGAACATGGGTTTTTCTTCCCTGGATTTGTCAAACAAAATTCATCAAGTTACACTATTGGCCTACAAAATGAAGACTTGTACAACAAATAAATGGGTCCAGAAAAATTTAAGATGATAACCTACATATTGATTAATTCTGCATTAATTTCTAGTTAATTGTGAAAACATAATCAGTCTCTTTGAGTCTCCAGTCATAACTGGCTTTATTCACTTGTCTCAGAGGCAGTGTGACATTGCTCAATGCTTCTAAAGGACTAAGGTACGACTTTAGAAATTCCTCCCAAGGTGGCTTTAAAAGTGAGCCAATTCTTGTTTACCCTTACCCCCCAGAGCAAATGCATTGGGGGACTCACTGGTTCTGAGGAGAGAGCCTGAGTGGGATATTCTGCTGACATGGAGTGGGATCGAATGTTAACATTTAACAGCTTCCGGGAAGAAAAAAACAATATTATTGGAGTTAACAGCAATGCTGTGGGTCTGTATTCTCAGAAAGAAAAAAAAATAACACCTGTAGGATGCTTCCTGGAAGTCCCTCAGTCTGCAGTCACTGATATTAATTCGCCCGGTAGCAGCGCACAGCTTGGCTAAGGACACCAAACAGTGTCTACAGAACCGAGGACTCAAGGCAGTCAGTTTTGCACAGAAAAAGCTTTTGTTCCCTGGCAGTTAGTGCTTTAAAAAAGTCATGTCAACTGAAGATGACAGCTACACAGGTATTATTCTCCCTAGTGGCTGGCACTCCACTGGGGACCTCGAGAGGTTGGAGAAGACACACACACACACACACACACACACACACACACACACACACACCTTTCCTTATTTAGAGAGAAGTCGCCTGTCATGGCACCCCACATCCCTTTCCATAAGGTCTGCTTTGGTAGTGTCTCATTTTCATTTATTCATTTTTCCATTTGTGTTGGCAGAGGCCACTAGTTCATTTCGTGACCACCCTGACTCGAAATAATCACACAGAAACTATGTTATTTGCAATACTGTTTGGCCAGTAGCTCAAGCATATTTCTAGCTAGCTGTTGTATCCTATACTAACCCATCCCTTCGTGTGCATCACCACAAAGTCATGGCCCACTGGCAAAGTTTCCACAGGCTCCCGTGTAGGCGTCTGTCTCCTGTGGGTGGCTACATGGCTTCTCCCTGACCCCCCCCCCCCC
>NW_026067964.1:1699107-1716546 GCF_014885135.2 Alexandromys fortis
TTCTGTGGCTGTGGCTATAACTCTCCAGGTTCGGATACACATATGTGTTCAACCAAGCAAGAAATAACATTACACAATTGATGTCGTTCTCTTTAAAATTAATGTAGTTCAACAATCAGTATTTTAAACGTTACTCTAAGAGCTAGAGAGATGGCTCAGCAGTTAAGAGCGCTTGCTGCTCTTGCAGAGGACCTGGGTTCAGTTCCCAGCACCCACATGGCAGCCCACAACTGCCTGTATCTCAAGTTAAAGGGGATCTGACCTTGTCTGCTGATATGGAGCACACACATATTCACATTTTCTAAAGTTACTATAGTAACTGGGCATCTAAAATATGTTCAGCTTGTACTCAGCAGAGTGATTCTCAGTGTTCATGCATTGTGCAATCTCAGATGCTGGGCAGATGCAGGGACTTGGCCTCACACAGTCTCGACAGTGCAATGGGCAAGTGCCTCATCCATCCACTTCCTGCAAAATCTTGGCGAAATGCCCGCCTGCCTGTCAGAAAGGGGGCTGCTGGGGTAGAAATGTACATGCTATAGCATTCAGGATTCAGTGTCTGTGAACTGAAAATAAGCTGCAAAGTTTCCCAGAGGTGTAGTAGAATCATTTGGCTGGAGAGATGGCTCAGTGGTTAAGAGCATTGCCTGCTCTTCCAAAGGTCCTGAGTTCAATTCCCGGCAACCACACGGTGGCTCACAACCATCTGGAATGAGGTCTGATGCCCTCTTCTGGCCTGCAGACATACACACAGACAGAATATTGTATACATAACAAATAAATATATAAACTTTNACTTTTATCCTGACCCAGTGAGCTCACGAACAATGGAGGCAGGGATGGAAGTTCCGCCCTCAGTACTTAGACTTCCACTCACCAGGACCCTTGCAGCTAAAACCACCACTGAATGCCTAATCTGCCCACAGCTCTTGAGCTCCTACCTTGGCACAGCTCCCAGAGAGGTCAGTCAGCTACTTGCTGACAGGTTGATTACACTGGGCTCTTTCTGTAACAGGACTTTGTTCTTATTAGAACGATGCTCACCCTTCTTGCCTTCCTTCTTAGGATGTTTCTAAGCAACTCTGTGTGCTTTAGCAAATGTCATATCCACTCTGTGCCATCCTGCACAGCATTGCTTCTGATCAAAGAATGCTTTTCATAACAAATATGGCTGCAGCAATGGGGAGCTTGTGCATGCCAGGCAAAAGCACTCCCCCAACTGACCTATAAGCTCAGTTTGATTTATGATTTGGCTTTCTGATTGTACCCTGTCTGATAATGTGGCTTAACAAACTAAGGAGTTCGTTTTCTTCCCACAGTTCGGAGGTGACCAGTCCAGGCGGTCAAAGCCACTGTGTTCCACGTGAACATCCACGGACCCAAGTTGCCTTCGCTGTGTTCTAACAGTGTCCTAGGATGCGGCCATTACCCACCTGGTCAAAGTTGGGTTTCCATGTCTACATTTCAGCTAACTCAAAGAGACAAGAGGGACATGGAGGGCAGCCCCAAATCTGAACCCAGCCCTGGGAGTAACATGTCATTTCTGTTCACATTCTAGAGGTAAAAATCATCATAGTGCCTAGCTACCTCTAGGATATGTGTGTATGTATGCATGTATGAACCTATATATAGATAGATAGATAGATAGATAGATAGATAGATAGATAGATAGATAGATAGATGGATGGATGGATGGATGGATGGATAGATAGATAGATAGATAGATAGATAGATAGATAGATAGATAGATAGATTCTTAATTGGGGTTTTATATCACTGTGATGAAAACACCATGACAATGGCAACTCTTGTAAAGGAAAACACTGAATTGAGGGTGGCTGAACACAGTTTCAGAGGTTCACTCCACTATCATCATGGTGGGGAGCACGACAACATGCAAGCAGATGTTGTGTTGGAACTAAGAGTCCTACATCTTGCAGGCAACAGGAAGTCAACTGATATACTGGGAGGCATCTTGAGCATAGGAAACCACAAAGCCCAATCCCACTTCTTCCAACAAGGTGGTGCCCACTCCAACAAAGCTACACCTCCTTATAGTGCCACTCCCTATGAGATTATGGGGGCCAATTACATTCAAACTGCCACATATATGTAGGCAGACGGGCTAGGTTTTTTTTTTAATGTGTGGGGGGGGGCAGGAGTGTATGAATGTGCACCATGTGCACACAGGTGCTTACACAGACAGAGAGCACTGGATCCCCTGTAACTGGAGTTACAGATGGTTGTAAGCTGGTTTGAAACTGAACCCAGGTCCTCTACAAGAGCAGCAAGTGCTCTTAGCCCCTGAGTATCTCTCAAACCCCATGAACATTATTATATATAATAGTGAATCATATAGATTGTGTAGCTTCATATTCCTATATAACATCTTATTATAGAATAGTCACAGAATTAAAGCTAGTCTATACATCATATCTATAAGTATACATATTACATAGAAATAATACATATGCTATTATATTACATACTGTGATACTGACACCAAGTTCAAAAAAATAGCTCAGGAGAACCACTGAAAGTGAGCTGGGTTACTCTGCACACCAGAGTCAGGAGCAGACGTGTGCTATGAAAAATTTAACTGAATGCTTCCAGAATTAAGATGCTCTGTGGCCATAAATAAATAAATAAACTACTACTGTAACAACAAACCCAGGAACTTTCCCAATGGAAAGTCATAATTGATCACAAGCGGTTGCCTCTTGTATCCGGTTACATTCTGCCTTAGCAACTGAATGCCTCGGTAGTAAGAGAGATTGTGTTTGAGATTTGCCTGGTTTAAATAGCTGAGAACACACCCACCCAAGACTGAATCTAAGAGAGGAGATTTGGTTCAAATGCGCCTTCTCAGCATGTCAGGAAATGTTTGCTCCAATTAAGTAATCTCATTTTAGAGTTAAGCCTGTGCCAAGAAAATAAACAATGTATCTTTCATGCACACATCCACTCTGCTTTATAAAAAAAAAAAAAAAAACTTCTATTTTCTGGGAGGCTGCTCTTGGAATTTGTACATCTAATGAGATCAGAGCTGGAAAAATCCTGGCCTTTTTTAAGCATCTAGCAGCTTTGGGAACTATGGGGGAACTCACGTGACACTGTATAATAGAAGTTCTGCAGGGAGACGACATCAAGGACAGTAGGATGTTTCTATTCAGCCTTGAGTTGTGCAAAATTGACTTGCAAGAGAATCTGTTACCCATCGCAAGCCAAATGCTATTATGCTTTCAACATATCCAAAGAGCTTATACTTCCAAGATCAAGTAGGAAGATCCAAATTGCTGGGTGGCTGATGGGTGGCAGTGAGGAAGGGAGAAGGCTGGAGGACCCCACCTTGCAAGTCTCCAGTCCCTCCCAAATGCAGGGCTGTATTAGGACTTAGGTTGCCCAGTGCCTCTCACTGTCAACAATCTCACCATGCTCCAGCAACACCAATGGCTCCCCTTCCACAGACCCAGCGATGTTGCTTGCCTGTCATCTTGGGCATTTCAACAGCTGGTTCCCTGCTGGCAGTTGTTATTTGGGGGTTTGAGAGATGCTCAGGGGATAAGAGCACTTGCTGGTGTTGCCATTTAGGGAAACTCAGAGAGCATGTCCTGGATGAGGGAAGTATGTCTCTGGGGGCTGACTTTGAGAGTTTAAAGTCTTGCTCTACTTCCTGTTTGCTCTCTCTGCTTTGGGCTTGGAGATCAAGATGTGCACTCCCAGCTTCTCCAGTTTGCAGCTGTCTTCCTGTGGTTATGACCTCTGACTCTCCACAACTGTAAAGCAAAATAAATTCTTCCTTCTATAAGTTGCTTTTGGTTATGGTGTTTTATCACAGCAACAAAATAACAATTACATTCTGCTCTCTCCTGCTAGCTGTTACATAAGCTGTCTTATCACCCAGCCATTTGCTGTTCCACACACCAAGCTCCAGCACCCATGGTCCCTTCCTTAACCTTAGAGAGGCTTTTGTTTGTTGATTGGTTTTGTTTTATTTCTTGCTAGTTTCTCTACTGGGGGACTTCTCAGAAGCAAAATATTTTACTGATTTTTCTTGCCTTCCTATAACCTAACACAAATCTAGACACAGGTGTGTGTACGGCATGTGTGGGTGAAATGAACAAATGGGTATAAGATCCAAAGAAGGTGGTATGTGGTAACTTACAGTTAGCCAACTAAGGCTTCCTTTCTGCCATGGTAAAATCTCATGGCTTGTTGGGGAAGAAGGAGTGAGACACTCACTCACTTCTTATGCTGTCCCTGACATCTGCATCTGGATCAACTAAGTGTTGACCCAGTTAGTTCTCAGCTGTCAAAAGAGTATATTGATCAGCCTTGATGGCTAGTGGAATATAAGAGGAGTGTTTGCCACTGGCAATGACAAACAGTCCTACACTTAGAGCCACACCATGTATTCCTTTCAGGTCAGAAGTGCAAGATTCGTGATGAGAAGGAAATGTCTCCAGCCCTGCCCAGGTTTGAATGCCTCCAGACAAAGAGCTGCTTCCCTCTGCCCAGCTTTGCTGAGCACAGTTTAGCTTTTAAAAAGTTGGGAGAGAGCATAGGCTTTCAGCCACGACATGTACACTGTGCCCTCCTTCCCACAACAATTCCATGACCTTTCCACCATGCAGTGACCAAGACAATGGTCAGAATCAGGAGGACTGTGTATAAGACTTGGCTTTGCCACTATTTGTGTGACCTTCTGCCTTCCCCTTCATCTGATTGAACCGTTTCATCACCTTTTAAGGACCACAATATGCCCCCATCATTCTACCATGTGATGCTAAGTTTGGAAAGAAACAATTCTTCCAAAATCTTTTATAAAAATACAACCGCTATACCAATGCATGGTTTTCCTCTCTCAACTCCCTTTCAAGAAGCCTACCTGGAGGTTTGCTGGACTCTTAACTGATCACCAAGCACTATTTGTATCCCTTCACCTTATACACAGACCCTTCAACTCAGTATCACCAGTGATGTACCTGGGCCATGGAGCCCCTGACATGGTCTAAGAAGGACTGTTCTCTGCAATGGTCTTCTCCAAACCCAGATCTGCAGTTGGAAATGCATGAGAAAATATCAGACAACCCAAGATGGAGGAATCTTTTACAGCATTTCAAAGATAGTCAACAGCTTGGAGATAAGCTAAGGCAGAAACTGTCACAGCCCAGAGACCAAAGAGCCATGACAGTGAAGGTATTGCAGTCGCCTGGACTGAACCCAGGAACGGTGAAGGGACATTACTGGGAAAGCTGGTGACACTGAAAAAGCTAATGGAGGGCTGGAGAGATAGATCAGTGGTTAAGAGCAGCGGCTGCTCTTCTGGAGGACCAGGGTTCAATCCCCAGTACCCAGAAGGCAGTCCACAACTGTCCATAACTACAGCTCCAGGGAATCTTCTGCCCTCTTCTGGCATTCGGAAACACCAGCACACATGTGGTGCACAGACAAACAGGCAGATGGAACACCCATACAATACAAAATATCAAAATAAAAATCATTTTTAAAAATGGAAAAGGGTTATAGAGTGTACTTTATAAGCTGAGTCAATGTTGGTTTCTTTGCTTTGACAAATGCACCATGAAAATGTAAGATGTTAAGAATGGGGATGATTTAGCCAAACATAGTGATGTACTTGTAATTCCCAGCACTTGGGAGGCTGAGGCAGGAGAATCGGGAGTTCAAGGTGGTTCTTCACCCCTGGTGAGTTCAAGGTCAGCCCTATCTTAAAAAAAACAAACAGAAAATATACTAAGTTAGGGAAAATGTGGCATCCTCTATCATACTTTTTGTAAGTTTCTGCTTATCTAAACTTACTCCATTTTTTTTCCCTTTTGGAATTTTTTGTTTTTATTTATTGGAGAAGTTCATATAATATATTTTCATCATATTCTTTCCCCTCCCCTAACTCCTTCCCTAGGGGCATAAAATAATAAAATTATATTTATTTTATTTACTTCCCGACTCACCCAACTTCATGTTCTTTCTCTCTCAAAAAACCACACACACACACACACACACACACACACACACACACACAAAACATAAAATTTCTGCTCCACCTTCAAGCTTCATCCAAATGCATCCTTTGTGACACCTGGGTAGGCACCAACCAGGTTCTGTGCTTGCTTTCTTCCAGACTTTCCTGTAGCACAAATTCTAAATGTTCTTAATAAAACCCAGAGCCAGGTATTAGGGGGTGAAAGCTGAGAGGTCAGAGAAGCAGAGCAGGCAGCCACTAGAGAGACCCTTTATCTCTACAGAATCCTCAGACCAACAGAGTGGATCTGTCCTCAGACTGCTTTCTCAGACTACAGGGAGCTCCAGTCTCTTCCCTCCTTGTATTCCTCTCTCCTCCCAGCCATATCACTCCTGTCTCCACAACCCTAGTGCTGGGATTAAAGGCATAGGATCCCAAGTGCTGGGATCACATTTGTGTGAGCTCTGTTTCTCTTTTTAAAACAGATTCAATCTCACGTAGCCCAGGGTGGCCTTGAACTCACTCTGTCTCCCGAGTCCTGGGATTAAAGGTGTATGCCATCACTGCCTGGCCTCTAGTGGCTTAGCTCTGCACTCTGATCTTCATGCAAGCTTTGTGTGTTAAAACACCAACAAAATATCACCGCGCTTTCCCAGCACTTTGCTTCCCCCTTCTCTGGTATCTGCAGCTCAGTTATTTATTTTCCCCCTGAACCACTCCATCCCTACCTGCAGATGCTAGCCACCTGGAAGCCAGAGAGTGTTTTTGAATCTATAGGATTTAGCAGTGTTCCTGGCACCTGATAAATATCTAGGATTGTTTCTGAATCAACGGCTGGATAAATTGTAGCGGACCATGCTGCCAAGTATGGAATTGCTACAGCATGTTCTAGCCTATGCAGGCTTAGCTAGAGAACCCCAAAGAAAATTTATTCTGTGGGCTAAGGCAATGTCTGTTACTAAAAGCCCTGCCATATATTTGAAAAATACTTTTTACTCAAGACAGCTAAAACTATTTAGAAACCACAGTTTATTAATCCTCACATACCACCCCTCCCATAAAATGCTCATGATATAACTTACCAAACCAAACTGTGCATACCACAGGGGGTCTGGGGAATACCTAATTAAAGATTCAGTGTACTGCTCACCTTATGCTGGGCTTATGGCCACTAAAATGAGTGAGCATGTGGACTCAAGGGAAAAAGAATCAAGGCATTTTTATAGCTGAGGATTGTGAGGGATTTGGGGCATCAGTACTGTAGGCCTCAATGAGAAAACCAGGTTGAAATCGGGGATCAGTTAGATTCTGAGAAGCCAAACAGGACGTCAGAGTTAGGAAAGAAAGTAGGAGGAACTGTCTAATCAAGGTGAGAGAATGCCAGTCCAGGTATGACTGTTATTCATTGCTATTGTCTTAGCTTCCTGTTTCCTAAAAAGCAGAGCTTGAGAGTGGGGTTTGTGGGTAGGCAGGTGTATTTGTTGCTGTTCTTTTACCGTGGGGGGGGAAAAACACCAAGACCAAAGCAACTTACAGCAAACAGTTCTCTTTTGCGCATACAGTTTCAGAGGGAGGTGAGCTCATCATGGCGGGAGGCATGGCAGCAGGAAGCTGAGCACTCACACTTTTACAGAGAAGCCTGAATGAAGCGCAGAGAGCAAGCTGGACTAGGTGAGGGATTTTCCCTTCAGATCCCACCCTCAGAGACGTTCCTCCTGCAGCAAGGCTAAACCTCCCTGTCCTGGTTGGCTTGCCGCTGGTGGTCTCTTTATGGTTACTAGTAGGTTTGTTTTGTTTGTCCGCCTGACAAAAGCTAGAGATACCAGAGAAGAGGAAACTACATTTAAGAAAATGTCTTTCCGAAATATCTGGCTGTAGGCATGTCTGTGGGAGATAGTTTCTTAATTAGTGATTAATGTGGACGGGTCCAGTCCATTGTGGATGGTTCCACTCCTGGGTTAATGATTCTGGGTTGTATAAGAAAGCAGAATGAGCTAGCTGTGGACAGCAAGCCAGTGAGCGGCATCCTTCATGGTAGCTGCCTCAGTTCACCCCTCCAGGTTCCTGTTTTGCTTGCGTTCCTGCCCTGACTTCTGTCCATGATGGAAGTCAAAGATGAAATAAGCCCTTTCCTTCCCAACTAGCTTTTGGTCATGGCCATTTTTATCACAGCAATAGAACCACTAACTAAGACATTACCCAAACAGTGCTAACCAACTGTGAACCAAGTGTTCCTATGCTGGAGACTATGGGGGACATTTCTCATTCAAACCGTCACAACAGGTGGTTCTCAGAAGTGAATCCACATCTCAGACATGGTGAACTGAGAAACATGCCCTGCATGGTTGCTAGTCTCACTGTGGGAAAATTAAAATTGGAATATAACTACTAAGATTGCACGTGATTTATAACAAATCGCCAAGCTAGCAGGTGCAAATGTTAGGGACTGGTTAATGGTGGTTTTTACATGCTGTGGTGGTTTGAATGAAAATGCCCCCCCCATGCTCACAGGAAGTGGCACTATTGGGAGGTGTGGCCTTGTTGGAGTAGGTACAGCCTTGTTGGAAGAAGTGTGTCCCAGGGGCAGCCTTTGAAGTTTCTAATGCTAACCAGGCCCAGTGTCACTCTCTCTTCCTGCTGCCTGAGGATATAGCTCTCAGCTACTTCTCCAGCATCAAGCCTGCCTGCATGCATGCCACCATGCTTCCTGCTGTGAGGAGAATGGACTGAACCTCTGAACAGTAAGCCAGCCCCAATTAAAGGTTTTCCTTTATAAGAGTTTGCACGGGTATGGTGTCGCTTCACAGGAAAAAAAAATCCTAACAAGGTTTTTGGGGGGACATTTTTATTCAAACCACAGCACATAAAACCACCATTAATCAACCCTTAACACTTGCACCTGCTAGCTTAGCAATTTGTCATAAATTACATGCAATCTCAGTGGTTATATTCCAAATTTAATTTTTCCACAGTGAGAATACCAACCACACAGACATGCTTCTCAGTTCACTATGCCTTAAGGAAAATTTTATTAACATGTATCAATAATACATGTTTTGCTTTGAGATAGGATCTTGCTATGTTGCCTATAGGCCGGTTCCAAGTTCCTGGGCTCAACTGATACTTCAGCTCAATGTTAGGAGTAGGTAAACACCCATACTCCTGGCTAAAACTATCTTACAAGCAGCATTCACAGGTCTGAGCAGTATTTGACAATGAGTAGGTCAAACTCTCTTTGTTCAGTTATCCCCTCTAAGTCACCATGTGTTGTTTAATTTCATTTTAAAATCTGGGGTTTTGAAGACAGGCTCTCACTATGTAGCCCAGGCTGGCCTTCAACCCATGACTCTCCTACTCTGACCACGCAGATCCTGGGATTGCATACACTACTATGCTTATCAATTAAGGACTATTTCAAATGCATATATTTAAATATATCTGCACACATACACTTTTGATATATATGTGCATATATAGGGATAGATCAACTACATATGCCAGAAACAATGTTGGTTTTGTTTTGTTTCATTTTTGAGACAGGGTCTCACTAAATACCCTTGGTTGACCTGGAACTTGCTATATAAAGATGTACCTGCTTCTGCCTCAGAGTTCTGGGATGAAAAGCATGGGCCACCATGCCTGGCACAGCAATATTTTTGTAACTAGCACCATTATTTTCATTCTTGAATCAACCAAAAGAACATATGCTCTCAGAAACACAGCAGTGATGACCAGATTTGTGTTTGTGGGCAGCATTCTTTGTCCTCCTGGATTCTTCCCAAGAATCCAGGTACCTTCCCAGCTACCTTAAGAAGGCTGAAGTCCACTGGGACTGTTTCTTGACTCTCCTTGCTCAGCCTCTTCCTTTGGGTTCCATGACCAATAGAAGCATATTAAGAAGTGTGAGGTTCCTTGGGTCAAAGGGAAGTTCAGCTGCAGAAGCAGACTCTGTAGAGAAAGCAAGTCTGGACCTTGGTTGTACTCTCTAAGGTTGTACTCTCTGCTATTGTGTTTGTAGTTATAAAGACCTGGCCTCTCTAAGTGGCTTAGGGCTAATAGCTCTGCCCCTTCTTGCTGTGAGACAATCTTTTTCTACACTATGAGTATGTATTACTCTCATTGGTTAGTAAAAAGCTGACAAGCTGGTAGCTGGGCAGGAAGTTAGGTGGGAAAGCCAAATGAGAATGATGGGAAGAAGGAGGGTGAAGTCAAGAAGAGATGCCAGCCAGCCACTGAGCAAGCAAAACATGTAGAAAATGAAGTAACAAGCCATGAGCCATGTGACAAAACATAAATAAAAATACAAGTTAATTTAGGTGTAAGAGTTAGCTAGTAATAAACCTGAGCTATCAGCCAAGCATTTATAATTCATATTCAGCCTATGAGTTGGTTATTTGGGACCAGGTAGTCAGGACAGGTAAATTCTGCCTACACCTCCTCCTTCATCTCTGCCCTGTGTAGACTATTTGAGATAGGTCCTTGGGATGAGTCCTCTATTGTTTTCACAGAAGCCAAAACCCAATATAAGTGCCTTGAAAAACCAATGCCCCAGGTCAAGGACACGGTACCTCAGTGTTTAACACAAACTGACTTTGTCTTCGCAGAAGTCCTCCCCAGTGAACATTTTTCCCAGACTCCACATTCTGTGAAAGAAATATACTTGGAGGCTAGTGGCCCACTTTTGCTTCCAACTAGCCAACTGAGCACCACAGGCTACTTAGTCCTTCCTTGGTTTCTTCATTGAGAAACTTTAAGTGGAGTTGGACATGGTGGAACCTGCCTGCAAAGCCAGCTCCTGGAAGGTTGAGTCAGGGGGACCCTAAATTCAAGATGAGGCTAACTGCACAGTAATTGTAAGACAAAAACCACACGTGAAAGACTTTCTCCCAAGTGCTTTGTTAGGCTCATTTACGAAGCTGTAAACGTTTCTTTTCAGTGTGTGTGGGAAGGCATTTCTCCTTGTTTAGACCCTTTAAACTTGATCTCAGTTGCAGTTTAGACCTAGAGAAGCCAAACTCATCTAACTGGGCTCTGCTTCTGCAGGCAAGTCATTTACTCTCCTGGGACCCCATCTTTTTCATTTAAAAGAATGAAGTTTAGAATTGGACATATTTGTAGAACCGTCACATAATTTGCCAATAGAGGACCAAATAAAATGATAAGGCCTAATTAAAAGAAAATATTAAGAACTTCAAGACAGCAACCATAGGTTCCAGGCATGGGGATACCAAGTTCAGTGTCCTGCTCATCAGCACAGGTCCCAAGCACAGGTGACGTGATGACCTGGGGGCTTCACACCTTGTCTGTCACCAGCAGGCTTCCTTTCGCTCCCACAGAACCAGTCCTCATGGAAAATCAAACACAAGCGAAAGTAAGAGCAAAATGCACAGTTTTGTTTTATGCATGGAATCACTCCCTTTGTCTTTCTCTGGCCCTCTGACCACAGGCTGTGCCTTCACCCTTCCTGACTCCTCTTCTCTAAGATGGATGTTCTTCTTTCCTGTCTAAAACATCCAAATGACCTTTGCTTCGGGCTTTTTTCTACATCGCCATATGTTAGATAATTGTGCCCCGAGGAATTGCTTCAGGAGTGGTCCAAACACAAAAAAAAACACACAACCAACTTTCTCTCGAGCAGCACAAACATTTCCTTAAACCTAAGTGTCTCAAGAGGAAAACCGACAGAATAAACCTTTCACCCAGAGAGTCCATTCCGCGACTCACTTGTGCAGAATCCTGTTTGCCTTTTGACATCCCTGATTTATCGACTGTTTGCCAATAAAAGCAGTCACGGTCTTTGATTTAGGTTTTTCCACACTGGAGAAGTGGCCAGAGAAAATGACTCAGTTGAGTGTTTTATTAGCATAAAAACATGACGTACACGCCACACCAGGCGCTCGCTGCCCTTTCTCTATTGTGCTGCATGATTCTATGGCACCCACCCGAGATGCAGGAGACTGGGGTTCGATGCCAGCAAACTGATAGATTTCTAGAAATCAGGTTCTCTAAAAAGTGAACAATTTAAACAGAACTTTATTAGTTACATCTTAGCAATTACAAAGTGGTACCCCCCCCAAAAAAACAACAACAACAAAAAAAAACCAGGAGGCTCTCTTAATATGACTTCTAAGGAATTTCATCTGTGATATTTTATCCAGGTATAATTTTAATAGATAAACTTCCTGTACAAAAATATCATCATCAGGGCTGGAGAGATGGCTCAGAGGTTAAGAGCACTGACTGCTCTTCCGGAGGTCCTGAGTTCAATTCCCAGCAACCACATGGTGGCTCACAACCATCTGTAATGAGATCTGGTGCCCTCTTCTGGCCTGCAGGCATGGAGGCTGAACACTGTGTACATAATAAAAAAAAATCTTTAAAAAAAATATCATCATCACTTTAGTGAAAAATCAGATTTATTCTCGAAACTACTTGAATTTTAGTAGAAGGAAAGGGTAATTACAAATGTAGTCACGATTAACAACACAATTGCAAAACAAATTTATACTGTCTTTATAAAAATTTGGAGTGTTCAGTTTATTATTAAAAATAAGTGTATTTACTTTTATAATCTTATAAATGTTAAAATCCCACCTGACAGAGATACTGAAAATCATGCATTGATGTGGAATTTGTAATGATTTCAGCCACAATAAGGCTGATACTTCCAGGTTCTAGGGGCCACGCATGTGCAGATGGGCCCTCAGGCAGAAGTGCCTAATGGCCCCCAGGGATGTTAAAGGGCCCCACGTGACCCACGTGCAGTGTGGATTATATCCACATATGACTCAGCTAAGCATTTGCACACACATGTGAGCCTCATCATCTGTGTATGACGTAGCCATGTCAACTCCCTGTGCACATGCGCTAGGCAGCTTTTAAAAGCTGGATGCACCATCTCCTTTTTTCTCTCTCTGCACACTGACTTCCCTGGGCCTGTACACACCCCCTTTAATAAACTCCTAAGTGGGTTTGTTGCGTGTTTCCTTCTCACTCGCACCAGGTAATTTCAGGATTCCCTTCTGTATGCTATGAATATGTTTTATTACCATTGGTTATTAAATAAGCTGTTTCAGTCATTGGCTTAGTAGAGTAAAACCAGGAGGGGAAATCAGAACAGAGATATAGAGAGCAAGTAGGTGGAGTCAAGAGGACGCCATGTAGCTGCTAAAGGAGAGAGCCACCAGCCACCAGTCAGAAACTTACCAATAGGCCACAGCCTCATGGTGAGTCGCAGATTAATAGAAATGGGTTAAGATATAAGAGTTAGTCAGAAATATGCATGAGCTATTGGCCAAACAGTGTTGTAATTAATATAGTTTCTATGTAATTATTCACATCTGGGTGGCCAGAAACTAAAGTGCAGTCTCTGTCTACAATGCATGCTTAGTTATAGTTTATGTGTATTATACACACACACACACACAGAGCACCTCTTGCATCCTAAGCAGGCACTGTACCTTGATCTTTTCTCCTCGCCATAAATGATCAATTTTTAGGAGTAATATCAGAAAAGGATGTGATAAATGCTAGTAAACCACTTATCTAGTTTAGGACAGTGGCAAATAGTTGAATACCCACACTCTTTAAAAGGAGTCAAACAGATCTATAAAACAATAGATGCTGACAAGAGAGCTTGGCTCCTTCTCAGCCTGTTGGCAGAATCATAGTGAGAGTTGTGAATTGGTTTCCTAGGGCTGCCACAACAGAGTGCAGTAAACTGGATGGTATCAGGTGACAGAATTGGCTCTAGAAACTTTCAGGGAGGCTATGACTCTGAATGCTCAAGGGGAGAATCTTCCACTGTCACTTCTCACGTCCTAGGCCACCAGCACTGGCATCTCAGCCTCAGTGGTCACATGGCCTTCTCCCTGTGCCTCGCCAGCCATCTTAGCAGGCCCATTCTACTCCAGTATGACTTCGTCTTAACTCGAGGTTGTGGAACGGTGTCTTCCAGGCTTGTCATGGCCTGCTGCCATCTTGAAACTGAAGTAGCTATGCATGCAGAACCCTCCCAAAACTGGGCCTACTGCATTCCTTGATGGAAGGAATGGGAACACGGTTATCACTTTGCCTGAAAGAGGATACAGTCACGTGTTCCCTGCTGCCTCCCTCCAGCTGTATACGATCCTGCCCCAGCCACATGTGATCCGAGGAGGCACTATGGTACACATTAGATTGAAGGCACACTGATGGGACAGACACTGTGTCTGCACAATTGTGGAGAAGTCAACACCAGGATGGACTGGGATTTTCCGGTCAGGAATCGCTTTGGGGGTCTCCCACACTCCCTGTAAGTAAATAACCATTCACATATGTACCTATAAATAAGATCCACAAGCCCACTGGGTCACCATCTGGACTTGAAATCTTTTCTTTGGGCATTAGTGCCATGTAGGGGACATTTGCTCATATCTCCTCAGGAAAACTTCTGCAACACAAAGTGTATTTCCAATGACCTATTTTCAGATTCTATCATATCATAAAGTTTCTTGGGAGGGGGTGAATTTGAAGGGGATGCTTTTCAACCTAGTGCACACCCCCAACATATAGTAAGTTCTCCTATAGTAAAATAAAATAGATTAAAATCAATGAGGTGATCCAGAGGAGAAAACCTCCAGAAGTCCTGTTAGGATCCAGTCCATCCCACCACCTGCTCACAAGGCACTCAAAGGGGTTCTAGAAACCCATCCCCTCCACTCACCTTGAGGGCGAAGGTTTATTAAAAATGGGGCATTCTGGGCCAGACTCCAGATGAGCCAGGTCAGACCCGCTAAGGGTAGAAGCTGGGAAGCTGTGTTTGAAACAAGCATGGAGGGGGTTTCTCCGCATGGGCGTTTGAGAAGCCCTGATCCACAGTGTCAGATGGGTCTGCCTTATAGTTCCCCATGGAGCCTCTCAGGTCCATTCCTCATTTCCCTTCTTCGCAGGTGAAATTGAGAACAGCTGGTCAACAAATTTTCTTGTATTCAAGCATGACTATAGAGGCCTTCTACATTTCTCTTCTCCCTCTAGACCAGGCCATATAAATTCAAATGATATTAATTCTTTAGTCCCAGTAGAATATATTTTCCAATCATTAAATCATTTACAAACTTGGTTAAATGCTTTGCATCTCCAGGACCATAGACAGGCCTTTGGTCATGGAAAGGAGTAACTCAGTTTCATATTTCAGGCTAGGAAAAAAAACCTGAACCCCAAAGAAGTCACGCTAAAGACATCTCATTAGAATGTCCCAGAGAACAAGACCAGGGACATAGAGACTGGGAAGCCCCACTGTCTGAAGCTGGCATTCCAGCAAAGCTGATAAGATTGACGCCAGTCTCAGATTAAAGAACCAAGAACTGGAGAGCGGGTGGTGTAAAGCCCAGTCCTAGGGCAGAAAAATATCAACATCCCAGCTCGTGAATGCAGTCTTAGAAAGGAGTGTGTTCCTCCTTCCACCTGCTTCTCTCTTCAGGCCCCTAGTAGACTGAACGCTGCTCACCACACTCTCCTGAGTACACCAATTCAAATACTAATCTCGCCCAGTAACAGCCCCCAAACACACCCCCAAATCATCCCTAGTCTGACTCCCCTCCCCTGATCAGTCAAACTGACATGGAATTAGCCATAACACCGTCCACAGCAGGGTTCCTTACAGCCCTGACAAAAGCACAAGTGTGTCAGCGTTGACAACTTAATAAAGGGTGGCTGCCTCTCCTTCCTTCTTCCTTCCTGTCAGCCCTTGGTTAAGTGTTACCAGTGAAGAAACTAACCTGCCACTTCCAGACTAAGGTGCAACCCTTGCCGAGCTGAGCCGCAGGCAGACTTGAAGGAGATCACGGGGGAAGGGGGTGTGGTGCTTACAGGCAAGGCCAGAGCTACTTTCCCTCTGAACTGAAGCTTCTGCCTGAGAACCCTCTTTGAGCAATTTTTAAACAACGGTGAGTGAGCCTGTACCAGGCAGCACACTACTAGGGCCAGAGGATATGAGAAACCCGCTGCTGGTGCCTATTTCTCAGCCTTTACACTCTCTCTCTCTCTCTCTCTCTCTCTCTCTCTCTCTCTCTCTCTCTCTCTCTCTCTCTNCTCTCTCTCTCTCTCTCTCTCTCTCTCTCTCTCTCTCTCTCTCTCTCTCATGCTGGTCATAGAATGACTCTCTTAGAATGTCATGCTGGTCACTCACATGTAAATACACAGTCACCGCATGTGCCCGTCAGCATCTTTGGAGTCTAAGCACAGAAGTGACCATAATAAACAAAACCAGTTACACCATGTACTGTGAGTGAGAGAACTCCTGAACTGGGAAAGAGAACTCATCTTTGGTGAGATGGGAAAGGACGGAAATGGGAAGTTCTGTTTATATCTAGATACACTTATCGGGTGAAGGGAAATGGTTCAAGGAAGCCAATTTGTATGCAAATGCAAGAGAAATCGACAGAACACAAGAGTCGAGTCACCAGGGCTAGTCCACCATGCTTTTCCAATAAGGAAACAAGTGCTCCTGCTTAGCAAGGAGTCGCTCACACACTGTACTTCCCACTCTAGGGACAGCTGGGTGGTTTTACCGACTGTGCCCTCTTAAAAACAGACTAGGAAAGGTAAGTATTCTCGTGGTTTATTCCAGTCAGAAGTCATTAATCTGATACCTGTTATGAGCAGAATTTTTTAAACACAGAGACAGAAGCGGCAATGGCAGAGCCTGCAGGGATCCGTGCTAGGTCATCCACAGATGTGGTATAATTGTTAATCTGGTGCTTTCGTGGGACTTCTAACAGTGGGAGTGGGGGTGTCTATGACTCTTTTGTCTGTTCTCGGGACCCTTTTCCTCTTACGGGGCTGCCTTGTCCACCCTTGATATGAGGATTTGTGCCTAGTCTTGTTATAACTTGTTATGCCGTGTTCAGATGCTGTCCCTGGGAGGCCTGTTCTTTTCTGAAGGGGATCAGAGGAAGAGTGGATCTGGGGGAAAGGAAAGGTAGGGGGAACTGGGAGGAGTGGAGGGAGCAGAAAATGAAGTTAGGATGTACTGAAAACAAAAAATAAATAAAATAAAAATGAAATTAAAAGAATGAGGCGTCTGGGGAGATAGCTCTGTCAGTGAAGTACTTACTGTACGGGCATGAGGACCTTAGTGGATCCCTTGAACTCGCACAAAAACCTGAGCATGGGGACTAGGAAGAAGACTCAGCAGCTAAGAGCATTTTTTGCTCTTGTAGAGGACATGGTTTGATTTCCAGCACCAATGTGGTAGCTCACAACTTTCTGTAACTCTAGTTGCAGAAAATCCAGTACCCTCTTCTGGCCTCCGCAGGCATTGCATACACATGGTGCATAGACATACATGCAGGTTAAATACCCAAACACATAGAATAAAATAAATCTTAGAATGAAAGACAGACAGACAGACAGACAGACAGACAGACAGACAGACAGAAAGAGAAAGAAAGAAAGAAAGAAAGAAAGAAAGGAAG